>NC_141925.1:13890077-14197575 GCF_057802395.1 Ceratotherium simum simum
AGCCAAGAGGGCTGCGCTGTCCATCACGCTTACAGAGTGACAGACTCCGAGCACTTCACCTGCCTGACAGCGACAGTGCTCCCCAGGAGAGCCACGTGGCCAGACCAGAGGCTCGTAATGGCTTAGATCCCCACCTTTCAAGCAGGTTCACAGCAGCTGCCCGACTTGCAAAGGATGTGGACCCCCGGCTCCTGTCCGAGGGCAGGACGTGGCTTTTGTCTCCCTTTTCCGAGGCTGAGTAGAAGTGGCAGTGTCCGCCAGAAATGGCAGCCCTGACTGTCAGGTTTTGAGTTGACCGAGGGTCCTGTTCTTGACTGGTTTGGACAAAATGCTTTTGAGAGTGTTACTGGAAAAATGTCCCGGTGAGAATGAACCTGCAAAGCATGCCGCTTGGACCCGAGTTTCGGCTGTGTGGCTTCAGATGAATCCCTTACCTGCTTTGCAATCTCAAAGACCCCCTGGAGGGTGGGACCACCCCTGCCTAGCACCCCTTCCTTGAGTGGGGGGCTTTGTGCACGGACGACATAGGCATCTCCCTTGGGGTGTGAATTGTGGGCTATACCAAGTTGCTGGAGACTTAGGTCTCATTTATTTAATTTTTTTTTTCCTGAGGAAGATTTGCCTTGAGCTAACATCTCTTGCCAATCTTCCTCTTTTTTTAACTTGATCTTCCTCTACTTTATACGTGGGTCACCGCCACAGCACGGCTAACAAACAGTGTAGGTCCATGCCTGGGATCCGAACGCGGGCCGCTGAATTGGAGCACGCTAAAATTAACCACTATGCCACAGGGCTGCCCCCTATTTAATTTTTTAAATGTGTAATGGATTGTGTGATGCTCCTACTAATAACTCTCATGGCTGCGCATTGCCCTCAGGGTCAAGTTCAGAATGGCTTATAAGGCTGTGTTAGCTTGGGTTTGCCCAGAAGTGGACCAACGTGGTAACGGATGTGAGAGCAGATTGTTTATTTGGGAAGAATCTCAGGAAACCCCCACATAGGGGTATGGAAGTGAAACAGGGAAGGGCAAACTGGCAATGAAGAGCCACCGTCAAGTACTGCAGCACCGTGGGCAATGGGAGGGTGATCCTGCCGGGGAAGTCCAGGGACGGGTGTAGAGCACGCCCTTCAGTCATCTCCCCCAGGGGGTGGGAGCTGGGGTGTTTATCCTCCAGCTCTCTCAGTCATTGACTCGGGGCCTCTGGGGTGGGGAGCATGAATTTCCTGGCACTTCTAGCCTGCTGAGGTGGGGCCGGAGCGGGACCCAGACCCTGAGAAGGCCCTCCGGTGGAGACACGCTGGTGCCGGCATTTGGAGTCCAGGGGTCTTGCATTGAAGAAGGGATACTAGAGGGCCACCAACAGCGTCTGCCATGCCGTCCACAGTCTGGCTCAGCCTACCCCTTTAGCCGTATCTCCCACCACACACACGCACACACACATACACCCCACCCTCACAACTCACAGTCCACATATGCATACAACCCACAACTCCCTCCACACAGTCGACCACCCCCCACATAACTTAACACACACACACACGCGTGTAGCCTACAATACATGTGCACAATCTGCAACACACACATAACCTGCAACCCGTACATGCAACTCACAATGCCCCACAACCCACAATACACACTCATACACAGCACATACACACAACCCCCACAGCCTACAACCCCATTATTACCCTATTGTACAGATGCGGAAAGTGAGGCTCACAGGGTTTATGAGTTATTCGAGGGTAGATCTTCACTCTCCGGCCTGCTGGGACCAGACTCTGGATCGTCTCATTCCCACTTAGGCACATTTTCCGATTCACTGCGTGAGAACGGATGTGGACTCCCTTAAGGTGCTCACTTTGGGAAGCTTCAGGGTTAGTTCAATAATGCTGCTGTTTCTCAAACTATTTTCCTTTTTTAAAATGAAAATATCTTTTTTAAGTAGAAAACCAATACATGCTTTTCTTCCTCAAATATTTTTAGAAAAGGACTTTAAAACAAGTAAAAAAATGGTTTTGTTTCAGTTTTTAACCAAAGCAGCATTTTCTGGCCTCAGTTTTTTTAATCTGTAAAATGGAGGTCTTGGAATAGGTCAGATGTCTTCATTGTGGGTCTGTGACACCCCAGTGATGAGCTTCAAGAGATCTGGGCATCTTTGGAAATTTATGAAAATTACTAGTCTGCACATTTTTTTCTGAGAAGAGGGTCCATAACTTTTTCAGATTATTATAGTTCTGTGACCTCAAAATGTTTTTCAATCATTGCATTGGATATACTTTAAGGGCTCTCCCAGAGGAATTGTATTGAAATCTTTATGAAATGTCAGCAGATGTCATAAACCTGAGGACCAACAATTATTTTTGAGTTGCAGTAGGAGAGTGGGAAAGAGGTGATATGTCTTGTATATTTTATAGCCAACATTCAATAGTCTTATCAGTTAACAGAGATTTTAGTTGATACACAATGCTGGTGAGAGTTCAGCATAATGGGCATCTTCATCCACTGCTGAGGGGAGCATCAAATGGCCCAATATTTTGGGGGTATAGTTTGACAAAATGTATGAAGAGCTTTCAAATGTTTATATCTTTGATCCAGTAATTCTACTGCTAGGCCTATAACATGGGAAAATAAGGGATTATGGAAATCTATAGCATAGAAAAATATATTATATAAATCTTAAGATTATCTTGGTAGATCTCTAAAAATATTTGATAAAATCTGATATACATTACTGATAATAGGACGATTGGAATCTGAAAATGCATTTTTTTTTTTGTGAGGAAGATTAGCCCTGAGCTAACATCTGTTACCCATCCTCCTCTTTTTGCTGAGGAAGATTGGCCCCGGGTTAACATTTGTTCCCCTTTTCCTTTACTTTATATGTGGGACGCCTGCCACAGCATGGCTTGAGAAGCAGTGTGTAGGTCTGCGTCCAGGATCCAAACCCACGAACCTATGGCCACCAAAGCGGAACGCGTGAACCCAACCACTACATCACTGGGCTGGCCCCTGAAAATGCATTTTTTTAAAGTAACCCGAAAAACATCTACATCAAACTAATGGCCAACTGATATTATGCCTGTTGATGCAGAGAGACACTAAAGGCATTTCCATTAAATATGGGAACAAACCACTCTGTCTGTCATTATTGACAACTGCCTTAGAATTGCTTGCCAATGCAATTACCAAAGAAAATGAACTAAGGATAAATTTTGGAAAGAACATGGCAAAACAATCATTACATAAAATGACAGGAATATCTACAAAGAAAATCTCATAGAATCAACTAAAAACTAGTAGAAATAATAAGAGAATTCAGTAGTTTGGCTGAACTTTACCTTTTCTTTACCAACAATAATTGGGTAGAAAATATAAAATAATTTAAAAAGATTTCATTGAGGAAGGTCACCAACCAATATAAACCACCAAGCAATAGATAATTGATATGCAGGACATATTGGAATATATTTATAAAATGTGCTAAATGTTGTAAAAGACCACTAGATGTGTTCTAGAATGGGATGTCCAGGGTTTCTAAGCTAATTCCTGCTAATCTATAAATTTAACATTAATTTATAAATTTAGCATAAAGTTTATGTGATAAAAATCATTCTAAATTTCATCTGTATGAATAAATACGTGAGAACACAAAGTTCCGTTGGTGAATTTTGTGTCTACATTCTAACCTACTTAAAATTTTCTATAATAGGAATTTTTTATACAGTGGTACCCAAATAGCACTTATTTTTTCAAAAATCACAGAAAACAGGAAGGGAGTGGACATTATGGGTGGCCGTACTGAGTTCCCCGCTGGCTCTGTGCTTTTAGCAGAGTGGGGGTCCCAGTGTGGCATGTACCACTTCTTGTATATTACTAGAGAATGTCCAGAAATTGCCCATCACTTCCTTATAGGCGGATATAGTCAGTGATGCTCCTGAAATGGGCATCATTTACACAGAGGGGGTCCTCTTAGGCCTAGTCACCTGCCCCACTCCCATTTCCCCCTACAAATTTACCCAAAAGTTGCACACAGGAAAATATAGCCCATCTCTGGGTCTAGCCACTGGCAACCAGATCCTGGCTCTGGGGATTCCGAGGCAGGAGTAGTGGGAGAAATTGGTGGGCTTTGTCTTGATCCTCACATCTTCCTAGGGATGGTGTTGGGTCCATGATTTAAGGAGGAATATAGGGATGCTGTGACCCAAGCTAGTAACACTAGCTTTCAGGACAAGGGGAGGCTGCCTGACATTCTATATAATAACTCAGCAACTCAGAGTCAAAAAATCGTCACAGAAATCCAAGTGTGAAAATGTTCTAAGATGTCTGGACCCTTCTTGCACGTGTTTCCCCATAGCATTCATTCACTGCTTTTTGGACACCTACAATGGGTTAAGCATGAGTGCTGCACAATTTACCACTTTCGTTGATTGATTTATTCCTTGTCCTCCTCCCTCACTAAAATATAGACTCCATGCAGGCGAGGACTTTGTCTGGTTCACTGCTCGACCTTCAGTGGCATCCTTAGTGCCAGGCATTGGGGGGCCTCCAGTGGATATTTATTGAATGAAAGGAGATGAAAAAAAATAGTTACTACTCCCAGAAGCTCACATTTCAGTGGGAAAAAAGGGGAACGAAAGCATTGCAGTGCAAGGCGATAGCTCTCTAGTAAAGGTGTGCACAAGTTCTGAAGAAATATAAACCCCTGCAGGGGCTGTCAGAGGAGGCCTCACCGAGGAGACGGTGCTTGATTTGCCTCTTAAAGAAAGAGCAAGCGTTTGTTAGATGAATAAGGTAGAGGAGGACATTCCTGGGAGAGGGGTGTTATGACCTGAATTGTATCTCCCCCAAATTCACATATCGAAGTCCTAACCCCCAGGACCTCAGCATGTGGCTGTGTTTGGAGATAGAGTCCTTAAAAAGGTAATTAAGGTTAAATGAGGTCATTAGGGTGGGTCCTAATCCAACATAACTGGTGTCCTTATAAGAAGAGGAGATGAGAACACAGACACACACAGAGGGAAGACTATGGGAAGATTCAGGGAGAAAATGGCCATCTACCAGCCAAGGAGAGAGGCCTTAGAAGGACCCAATCTGCTGTCACCTTGATCTTGGACTTCCAGCCTCCAGAACTGTGAGAAAATAAATTTCTATTGTCTAAACCACCCAGTCTGGGGTACGTTGTTATGGCAGCACTAGCAGACTAATACAAGGGCACAGCATGTACAAATGCGTGGAGGTGGGAGAGAACGTGTCTTCTTTGGGAACTCTGAGTCTTTTGGTATAAATATAGTAAATAGTTCTAGGAAGAGGACTGGCTGGTAAAGAAGGAAGGGCAGAGGGTGTCAGACTCATGCCTATGTACATGAAGCAGGCCTGGTGCAGGACACTAGGGAGTTGTGGAGTCTGTGGTGAACTGGAGAGCACAGGCACCATTGAAAGGGGGCAGACGTGTGTTGATTCTGGCTGATTGATGCCATGTGAGAATGGGGGCCAAGTATTGCCAGAGTTCCCTATTTTTCAAGATAAGTCAGAAATCTGAGTTTTTATGTATAATCTTATGATTTTTAAAAGTTTGCAATTACTTCAATATTTTAAATTCTCTGTGGGCCACAAAAGAAATATATGGGCTAGATGAAGTCTGTGGGCTGCTAATTTGTAATCTCTGAACTAGCTAAGGATGCATTCGTAAATGATGTTACATGTATGCCAAGGAATTTAAACCATAGATAATGCCCAGGTTTCTGGCTTGACTGAGGGGGTCAGTTTGAACTCCTCTAGTACCCATGACCTCCCAAGCCAGCCTGTTGCACTTTAGGATAATGCTGATGAGTCCCTTCTTCCCATGGAACCTGATGTATTCCATGGAAGGAACTTCTTAGATCACAGGTGTCCCTAGAATTGCCTTGCTCTGCCACCATAGCTGAAATGGAAAACTTCATTCTGTTGGGAGCAGAGGCAATGAGCAAGTTTAATATCTGTTGCCTTCAGGTTATTACGCAGTCTCTGGTACCCGGTCTTGGGATATGAAAATGGGTCTCCAAATAATTAGAGTAACAAGGCGCTCTGCGGGGATGAGGGCGTGCTAGGACTTGGGATGCCAATTACTGAATCTCTGTAGGTCCCAACTTTCCAGAGCAGTGTGGGAAAAATGTGCTAAATTGTACCCTGAGCAAAGGCGGCACAGCCAGGCCTGAGGTGCACCCGCCAGGCTCCAGCGCGTGCCTGTGAAGCTGGAAGCCCACTTTGATGTGCTCCAGGTGGCCACTGGAGCCACAGGGGGGCATCGGGAGTTGCTGGACTCTCTCTTTTCTCTGCCAGAGCCCGCAGATGCCTCACGGAAGCAGGAGTGCTGAGGAAGGTGAGCACTAGGGCCTGTTGTGGAGCTAATGAATTCTGCTCACAGGTTTACGGTGTCTGCTGCAGCCGCTGCTGAGAGCTGGGTGCAAAACGGTCCCCGGGCACTTCACAGGGAGAGAAGGGGAGGATCTACGGCCTGGTGTGCAGGGGGCCAGGCTGCCTCTGACTTGGAAGACAGTGGCAGGACAGGACTTTGAGACAGTGGCGTTGGAGGATGAGAAGGAATCTAGGTGGGGATCAGACTGTATTTATTCTGAGACCCACCAGGGCTGGTCCTGTAGCCAGAGGTGAGGGAGACCTTGAAAATCCAAGAGCCTGATAAGGAAGATCCAAGGAGTAGGAGAAAGGAGACTCATTCATTGGACTCCGTGGCAGAAACTGAACTGGGGCCATTCACGGATGTTTTATCGTTGACTCCTCCTAGCACCCTGAAAGCTGGGCATCATTAGGGATGCAATGTAATTAATTTCAACTGTTAGTCATGCTCTTGGCTTCATCTTTTTTTCCCCCCATCTTTGTTTTCTCTTCTACCTAATTTTTTCACTTAAAAAATTATATTCGTAGTTGGGGGTCAAAATAAATCTGAGTTGAGGTCTGGGTGTGTGGGTCTATAACTACAGTTGTCTTTGTGCTGAGGTTCATGTCGTAGAGGGAAGGGTTCTTCAAAGAGGAAGTTCTGGGTACTGTGGCTGACATGAGAGATTCAAGGTCCTCTAGAGGGACCCATGATGCCTACTCCTCGCCCCACTCCATGGACTAGGTCTGGACTCTCAGGGGGATGAATGTTCTTTGTATAAGCTGAAGGGGGCATTATGAGAATCATGCACAAGTAGGCCTGCTGTGGGGGCCATTGTGACAAAGTACAGCGCCCTCTACTGGTGAACCACAGGGTGGCTCCAACTCAAGGACCCCAGAAGGGGAATCACACCATTCAGCTCCCTAGGGGTTTTAGGTGGGGCAGTTACATCAGAGACGATCAAGATTTCCTCCGCTTCTTAGGAAAGCTAAGCATCATTGCCACATCCCCTTCACAGACAGCCTAATCCACCAGCCATCTCCTGTTGACTGAGCTCCAGCTGTGGGGCACTGAAAGAGACACATTCCCTATGGTCTTCTGGGAGGCCGTCACAAGCTGGCCAGAGAGATAGGAGCTCTGTCTAAAACCAGAGGATTGGAACAGCTCCAGTGGTCAACCGTGGAGCTGGAGAAGGTTTCCTGGTGGAGGAGGGGGGCTATTGGTCTGGGCCTTGTAGACTAGGTAGAGTTTAGATGGGCGGATGGGGGATCATTCCAGGTAGGGTCACAGCTTGGATGGGAGAACAGCGAGGAAGCTGGCCTGATGGAGGTTGGGTTGGGGACGTGGAGCAATTCGTTGGCTCCTCCCTCTGCACGTGCTGTGTCCCACATGACTGTGGAGCTCCTTACACCAAACCCCGCCCCCTAACGTTCAGTTTGGCCACGTGGACTGCTTTGGCCAATAGGATAAGGTGAGAGTAACAGCGTGCCAGTTCCGATTCTAAGCCTTGAGAAGTCTCACCCGTTTCTGCCCGCTGTCTTGTGTCTCTGCCATTGCCATGAGAAGCATCTACCTGGGCTAATCTGCTGGATCCAGAAAGGGTGAGACAAACATCGAGCAGAGGCAGCTGCCCCAGCCAAGCCCAGGTGAAATCAGCCAGCCAGGCTGAGGCTCCGTCAGCCGAACTGCAGATGCGGGAGCTGTATAACTTCTTATTCTTGCACGCCACTGGGGTTTGTGGTTGTTACACAGCAGTAAGCAGGAATGTAGCCATAGTTAGCTAACAGAGGAGTGAAGGAATTCACTGGCAACACCCAATTCTGAAAGGGTGCGCTTGCTTCTAAAGTCTGTGTGCACATGTTTGGGGCTATTTATATTAGCCTCTTTTCCCTTCCAGTTAAAGCTTCCCCTAAGAGGGTAAGTGATTTTCTCGAGGCCACACAGCTGGCAGCAGAATCAGGGCTAAGGAAGAGCACTCCTTACCTCCAGGCCGGAGTCCATTGCACCACATGACCCTCCTGTTCCTGATATTCATGCAGAGCATGGTCTGGAGGTCAGGAAAACTTTCTTGCAGGTTGGTGAGGTCATAGGGTCCAGCAGACACCAATGCTCAGCGATTATCCAGATTGATGTGGCCTTTTGCTGTAACATTCAGCAACCTCTCCATCAAATAAATGGCTGGAGAGGCTCCTGACACTGCCAGTATAAAAGAAAGAGAAGCCATATTCTGCAGTTTTATGAGGTTGCCCGAACAAGACCCGTTACAGGGATGGTGTGAGTCGAGGCTCTGTGGCTGAATCAGTGTGCTTCTCTGCCCCACACCCCTTCAGAGTTTCCTGTGTGTGGTTCCATAGGATAGGAGCAGGGATAGCCAACCACCTAGCCATCTGACTGTGGGGCTCACCCACTCTGATCCTTAGTTCCTTCATCTGTCAGATGAGCAGCTTTGTCATCTGCGTTATGTCATCCAGTGGACTTCCATTACAAGCGATGGAAGGAAAAGGTGGGAAGAGGATCTAGAGAGAAAATAACAGGTTTGGTAGTAAGGTTTTGGGATTCCCTCATTTTCCTTCTTCCCTTTCACTCCATTATTCTCTCCTCTCTTCCAGAATTCTATCATTCTGGTGAGTTTCCCTCAAGGATCACATCAGCTGGTACTCACTTCACCTCTGAAGCATAGGCCCATCAGGGTTACCTGGGGAGCTTTTAATAACACACCACTTCCTGTTCTGTTCTGCATCAAAGTCTCTTCTTCCGTGTGCAATCACCCCTTAAACATTCAAATGCCCTCTAGTCTTGCCTATCCTCCAAGCAAAAATAGTTCCTGACTCCACTTCTCTCTGGCTACTGGCCCTTGGTCCCTATTCACTGTCAAATTCCTTGAACTAGTCGCCCACACATCCTCCATTCACTTCTTAAATGATTCCAACCACAAAGTTTTTAGATCAGATCTTTGAACGTGCCGTCACTTTCCTGCGTTTGGCGTTTGGCCATGCTGTTCTTATTTCTTAGAACATTCTTCTACCCCAGGTCTCACCTGCTTGGCCCTTACCTTTCAGGTCCCAGTTCAAGTTTCATTCTTCAGAGAGCAACTTCCTTTACTCTCCCCATCAAAATTAGATCCCCACTGTTTCTCTTTCTCATAGCACACTGTTCTTGTTTCTTCAAATTTCCATGGCAATTTGAAATTATTTATGTTGAAATGTACTGGTCAGGAGTTAAATGAATTAAAATAAGGAGAAAGTATTAGGTTAAGCGATAAGCGTGGATATGTATCCTGTAAACAAGAGTAGCATTGTATAGTGGTTTCAGAGTGTGGGATCTGGACAGCCTGAGTTCAAATTCAAACTCTGTCGCTTACTGCCAGTGTGACATGGGGTGAATCACTTCACCTCTTTGTGGCTCAATTGCTTAATCTGGAAAATAGGAAAGATAACAACATACCTACCATTAGAGTTATTTTGAAGTTTAATGAATGAGTACATGCAAAGTACTTAGAACAGCACCTGGCACGTATCAAGTGTTTGCTTATAATAATTATCATTAGGAAGTAAGTTATACCTGGGAAAGAGTCTATGTGCTAGGGCATATTTTGTATATTTTTTCGTTATTATAAACAGCATGTATTGAATCAGTAGAATTAGGCAATCTATGGTCAACAAGACTAAGTCTTTGCCGGAGAGATACTTGAAGACCCAAGCATGAGAAAGAGGAAGGGATGCTGTGGTTCTGACGTTTTCACAATCACAAGACAGAGAAGATCACTGAAGGGGAGTCCGGAGAAGTTTTGTTAGAGGACAATAGTGAAGATCATTGGAAAGATTTGAGTTGGGGACCAAAAACCGACAGGTTGAGTTTTATATGCAGGAACTTCATGGTGGTGGTGCCTGCCTATTATTTCTTCTATTAGTGTTGTTGCAACCAGCATATATAAGTGGAATGTTTGTAAATTCACATTGCTTCACTTGTCCTACCTCTTGGCATTGATTCATGGAGGAAATCCTTGGCTGAGGGATGATGGAGGTCATTCTAGTGGCATTTGTGAGTTGGCCTGGGTTACTAGCCATTGTGACTTTCTTTCACCTTGATGGCTTTCTTTGCTTCTTCCTGGACCACCAAAAAGGGTTGACCCACTTGGAGAGATTAGGATACGAAGTCAACATCTTGAAATAGTGAGCAGGGTCTAAGAGTGAGTCCTGACCACAAACCCTTCCCTATGGAAGGACACTCTGGGCATGGAGGCAGAGGGATCACCAGGGAATTACATATGGGAGAAGAGAATTGAGGAAGAGGAAAGAGCATAGTCAAAGGCCCTGCAGTAGGAATGATCATGGTGATCAAGGATCTGAAAGACCAACACAGCTGGGCAAAGAAGGTCTTGGAGAATGTATAGAGAGATGAGGCCAGACAGGAAGGACCTCAGCTGTGACATCATGGGCTAGCAAGAGAGGGCCACCTTATGAAAACTCCTTTAAATACTTCTCCTAGGTTTAAATTTGAGAGTGGGAAAGGGATTCTTTTGCAAAAGGTTTAGCCATGTCCAACCAAATGCCATCAGGTTCATTATCATTACTTAAATCATTATTCACTGGTAAATTGCATTTTGCTGCTGCAGTTTGCATTGCAAATTGCATTGCTGCTGCATTCTGCCTTATGGTAGAATTCTCCATTGGAGTTAAATATGCCTAGTAACAATTTGAGTTTTCATTTGACATTGGAACGATTTAATATGAAATGTACATAAGAACTACGTGACAAAAGGACATAAAAATTTAAGAGAGCTTGAGAGGGTGTGTATGTGTGTGTATGATGGTGATGGTGGTGGTGAGGCTGGCATTGGTGGGAGGCAAGGGTAGTTTGGAAAATCTGACTCCATAGAGCTCAAGAAGGTGGAAATAATTCCCAGTCTCAATTCTACAACTTTAGAAGCCTATTGAGTCTCAAGTGGCAAAGAGAAAGTATGGAGGAGCTGAAGGACTCTCTTACATCCTTGCTAGTCAAAGTGTGGTCCGCACACCAGCAGCAATGGCCTCACCTGGGCGCTTGCTAGGAATGCAGAATCTCAGTTCCCAGGTTTCAGGTTTCAGAGCTGCTGAATCAGAGTCTGCATTTAACAAGATCTCAGATGTTCATGTGTGTAGTAAAGTCTGAGAAGGGCTGTCTTACAAGACCACAGTGAAGTCGGGGAGGCGGAAAGGATCTGTTTGATTTAGACGGTGTATGTTACTAGGGCTTGTCGGTGTGGTGTGGGCTTCAGAGTTGGACAGACTTGGACTTCAATCCTGGTGCCCCTAGTTACCTTGGGAGAGTCCTTTGGCCTTTTTGAACCCCAGCTTCCCCGCACATTGAACGGGCATAATAAGACTTAGCATGCAGCATTACTGTGAAGATTAAATAAGAAAATATAAGTAAAGCATGTGGCACAAGCCTGAGCATCAATAAATGGTAATTTTGTTATTCTTACCCCAAGATACTGAGGGTTGTCCTTTCTGAATAGGTGAGCAATTAGGAGGCAGCACAATGACAAAAGACAACCAAGATCTACTGAGGACTTTCTACATGTGAGGCACCCTACTAACGGTGTTTTCACTAAGGGATTTTAGCCTGGAGCCAGGCTGCCTGGTGTGAAGCCTGCTATGAGACAACAGGTAAGTTATGTAACCTCTCTATGCCTCAGTTTCCTCATCTGTGACATGGGGACAATAATACTGCCTATTTCTTGGTGATAATGATATGAGTAATACATGTATGTTCAGTGCTTAATGAAGAGTCTAGTGTAGAGTGAGCACTGAAAAAACATTAGCTCTTATTAACACGCTTATTTAATCCTCATTGCAACCACTGGAGGAGGGCATCATTATCCCCATTCCATAGTTGAAAAACTTTGAGGCGAAGGAGGCTGCCGAGGGCCACCTGGCTGGTAAATGGTAGAGCCAGGATTTCAACTCACATCTCTTAGCTTCAGAGACTGTGTACCTTGTAAACTCAGAGCTCTGTTCTCCTAGATTCAGAGGCCAGGAGAGTAACCCTGCAGCCAGACCAGCTGCCCAGGAGTTGCTCACAGCTTCCTTCCTCCTGGTAGTAAAGGCAAAACCAAATGGAATTGGAAGAAATCAAAGCACTGGCCCCAGGAAGTGGAAAGGCAGACTCTCAGAGCGCTCGTGCCCGTATTTAATGCATCCCTTGGAAACGCTCCGCTCATGACCTGTCAAGGGCAATTTGGAAATGTGCTCACGGAGGTGAGTGTTGGCTCCTCTTTGACACTGTCTCTTCTGTTATAATACAGTGACAGCCACGCAGACTCAGCCAGGGCATGACTTATTTATGGGGCAGCCCGGCCGCAGCTGAACTAGTCTTCAGTCCTTGCGATAGACTTCACTAGAAAAAAGGGAATGTGCAATTTGGGGAGATAATTATTTTTTCCATATGTTCATTGAGAAAAGGGGAATTTTCCAATTACCACTGGAAGGAAAGAAATATTTTAAATTAAAATTTCAGATTAAAATATATAAAGGGAACTTGTACCAGATTGGAAACCAGGAGTCTTGGGTTCTGTATAACTCAGTGTGCCTCTCAGGTTCCCAACCTGTCTCTGCATCTTACAGCTGAGTGACCTTGGGTGAGGTGCTTCATGTTTCTGAGCCTCAGTTTCCTTCTTAGGAAGACCACATTCTGATGGTTCTGGAAAGATTAGATGAGATATATCATGTAGAAAGCTTAGTGCAAAGCCTGGTGTATAGTAGGTGCCTAATGAATGTTTGCCATTATTAATAACAGTTGCTGTACTGGCTTGTGACTTGGGGTAAGTTAATTCCTTTTTCAGTGCCTTGTTAAAAACGAGAAGGTGGGGTAAGATTATTTTTAGGTTCCTTCTAAATCAGCCATATTGCATATTTTTCTTCTTAAGTCCCTTTGTTTTGTGTCCTCTCGTGGATGGGAGAAAGAATCCATCTGAATGGAATCCATCTCTGCATCTCTCTTATCATCTATCTATCTATCTATCATCTATCTATCTATCTATCTATCTATCTATCTATCTATCTATCTATCATCATTATCTATCTATCTATCTATCTATCTATCTATCATCTATCTATCTAATCATCTATCTATCTATCTATCTAATCATCTATCATCTATCTATCTATCTATCTATCATCTATCTATCTATCTATCTATCTATCTATCTATCTATCTATCTATCTATCTGTCTGTCTGTCTATCTATCACCTAGCTATATCAGTTGTCCACTCCATAAGGACTAAGGAATAATAGGAAAAAGTTTCAAAACATTCCCATTCCTTATGACTAAGCAGAGTGTAAACTTGCCATTTGCGTGGATGCTGAGTTTGTGGGCAAGACGTTCTCTTCTCAACTTACTACAACCTTTGTAAGCACAGTGGAGATCTTTACCTTGGCTTAATTGCTGGCTATTTCACGGCTGTCCGACTTTCCCTTCCTCTGTCTTTGTTTGTTGACAGTTTGCAAGGAGTGGGCTAAATCTAATGAAATCCACTTTACTATCAAACTGCCTCACGAAATATCTAAAGTCTAGCTTTTTTTTTTTCCCCTTAGGCCAACATCTTGAGATAAAATAGTGACTAATAACACTTTAAGGCATATTGCCTAAAATATTTTAATGAATTTCAATGAAATTTATTCTGTAAGAAGAACCAATGGAGAGCTGTAATTTCCATGAGTAATAGTTATTACAAATATGATTATGCTCCCTGGGAGGGAGAGAGGAGAGAGTGGGTGAGAATAACTCCAACCTGAGAGTGTGTTGTTATACATGACAGTAATTATTCCTCGCATCTGAATGCTGCTCTGTAACATCCGAATCACCCACACACCTTTCTTATTTCATCCTCACAGCCGCTTTGTGAAGATGAAGTGATTTTCCCATTATACAGATTGGGAAGCTGAGACTCACAGAGGCTTGCTCACGCCTCTGGTGACTGAAGAAACAGGGTTCCCACTTAGTTTTCTAGCCTCCAAGTTCAGTGTTCTTTAAACCATAACACAGCCTTCCCAGCATAAACCCAGTGCGATGGTTTACATACTATTTCCCCCACCCCCATGCCCTGGAATCGTCGAGAAGTGGCTTATGCGGTAGATAAAATACCCACATTAACTGAGCAGTGCTCCAAAGAACACACTCTTCTAGCTATTTTTCGGAAAGTTGGAACACACTTTATTCTAAAACTCCATAGGGAAAAAAAATCTTCTTTTGATTCAGAGAGCACTTCAAGATCTTAGAAAGCCTGAGCATCTTGTGGTTAAGAGCATGAACTGTTCTTTTAAAATTCCAAGAAAAGTTTCCGCTTATTTTGAGTTCCCCTGTTGCTTGTGTTCCGAATAAGCAAATGTTCGCTGAACTTACACCGCTCTCAAAGTAAATAGTCTTGTTTTGCAGAGGAGGCCTCTTTGCTTTCTTCATTTCCCTCGTGCTTTTCCAGTTTCTTGCTGTGTTGGCATAGGTATATTCTAGAGCAGCACGACTTATTAATTAATTGATTATCTAATTCAGTCAACTATGTTAAGCAGGAGGATTTATGATTAAATGCTCTGGGATAATTTCCCGTGGCCTGCCCGCTTCTTGGTGGAAGATCAGAGATGCTGAGAGCAGCTCCCCCAGTTCAGGGAAACCAGCATGGCGGCTCTTGTTCCCAGGCAGCACCCTTGGAACTCTATCCAGGGTTCTCCAGGCTGTGAATTCTGGCCACCTGCCCATCCATCTCCTCTAGAAGAGGTAGGAAGGAAGAAAAGAGGGGACGAGAAAGAGGGAGATGAGAGAGAGAGACGGAAGGAGAAGAAGGAGAGGGATGAGAAGAAGAGAAGGAGAAGAAGGAGGAGGAGGAGTTGGAGGGGAGGAGGAGGAGGAGGAGGAAGAGGAGGAGGAGGGGGAGGGAGCACGTGTGCAGGGCAGGGATGTGTAGCATCTCCTCCTCAGCTGCCTCCAAAGGACTTTGTCCTTCCAACTGAGTGTCCTGCTTTGCATTCACAGCAGATCTGTTTACAGGACTTTCTGTGCAGAGAGAAGGTAGTTTTTATGCAGCATTTATATCCTTGTGGTGCGAGGGTAGTCCTAGGTGGATATATGCTGTGTAAATAAATTTGCTCATCACTTCAGCCACAAGTGAAGGACTATATTTCCTGAACAAACCGCCTCTATCTCCCATCCCCTCCCCTCTTTTTTGGTAAGGCTTATGTTTGTTTGCCTGCTTATTTTTTTGGTCAGTCTGTCAGTCTGGTGGTCTGGGATAAGGGAAATAGGGAGGGTGTAAGAGACTTTGAATTCTGTTCTGAAAAGGAAATAAATGTTAAGCCTAAATAGCATTTTGGGAAATGCAGAGGAGGGCATTCACATCTGTAACCCAAGGAGGGGCCATGCCTGCATTGCATCTTCGTTACTCAATGCCGGGATTGAGCGGGCCAAGAGGAAAGGAGCTACGGGCTCGATTAAGGCCAAATAAGGACGAAGAGAGACTGCCAAGGAAGATTTCCCAGAGGCTCTTGACTCTGAATTCTAGTGATCAACACGGAGCCTCCTGTAGTCTCTCTGGACATCACCATTCATTCGTGCAACCTCACAGAAACGAGAAGGTGGTCACTTAGAGCAGCGTTTCTGGGAGCACGGGACACTCTTGGGTGGTTCCAGGGGGAACTTAACTTCCAGAGTTTCATGTTTGTTTTAATGACTATTAGGAGACAAAAAATAGCTCGCACATCGAACCCATGTTCTCAGCAGTAATATAAAGTTTCCTGTTAAAATAAATTAAGTGAAAATGTAGAGTCTATTTGAAGAGAAATATTAAGCAAATAATAGGGGAGGCAATGCACCAAAATGACAGAAAATTGTGAAGACAGTACTTCCCCCTGCTGTGTTTAGGGAATCAGCTCAGACTGTCTTGGAAATGTGCCTGGCCATCACGTCCCCTGTAGAAACTAAAGAGCCAGATATTTGCTTCCCATGACCCCTGGATGATACAGTACGAGCCCAAGACCTATGTTCAGCCAATAACATGCTCCTCCTGCGACTTTGAATCTAGAGATGATGACACAAAGACGTGGGCTGTGCAGGAGGAAAAAACGCTCTTATTGGACACTCTTGGGGTGAGATTTACCTGTAATTTTGGCCATCTAGTTTCTGCTGATTCTTTCCCATTTTTAAAGTCTAATTTTCTATTTCGTCTTTGACTGTGTGAGCTATTGGGTACCCTTCTGATAATCCCGTTTGTATTTAAGTTAAATAGAGTCCATTTCTGTTGTTTGTAACTTGGAACCTAATACCAGGAGGTGGTCTACCTAGTGCTGACAGCACAGATTCTAGAGTCAGGCTACTGGAGTTCAAATCCAGGATCTACCACTTAGTAATTGTGGGCCTTTAGACAGATTCCTTTTTAAGCTTCTGCTTAGCCATCTGTAAGATGGGCATTATAACAGTGCCCTCCGCGTGGAGTTTCAAGTGAATTAAGTGAGATAAACATCTAAAATCAAGTCTGTCACAGGCAAGCATTTAAGAAATGCCAGCTAGTATAATGATGAGATTTGGAATCAGAGAGGCAAGAAAGATTTATTTCAGACCCTTTGTGCCCACTCTATTTATTTTGTTTGTTGGTTATTGTCTTGTTCCCTTCAGTAGGACTTTATGCAAGAAGGGATCCTTGTCTGGTTCACTGATCTATTCCAAATGCCAAGAACAGAAGCTGGCACAGAGCGGGTGCTCCATAAATTAGTGTTAAAGAATGAATGAATGGGAAAGGACTAGTCTGATTTCTAAATCTCTCTCTCTAACTCTGCTTTTGGATTTTTGGGTGGGAGAAGCTAATGTCTAGATGAAAAAGAGAATTCAGGCTAACTAGCTTTAATTAAAACGGACGCTATTTTGGGAAGGGGATCGCTCTCCTCCTTCCTTCCACTCCTGGGCTTCTTTCTTCTCACCAAATCCATCTTCTTTACGATTAGTCAATCTTCCCTCTCTCCCTCTATGCTCCCAGTCACTCAGTAGAACTTTGTGCACGCTCTGGAGGTCTGTCATCAGGGTCTCTAGTTAGCTGAATAATGGGACAAACCAATGTGAAAATCTTATATTTAGGAAAGAGTCTTTCGTCTGAGCCGGCCAAAGCTGCCTATTCAATTCTCTGGAATAGAATTTAGGCTAATGAGGCTGTTGTCATAATGATTAGAAACATGAATTCTGGCATCAGACAAACCTGGTTGTTAATCTTTCTACTGTGCACTGGTGTGGTGACTGTTGGGAATTCATTTCACCTCTTTAATGCCTTGGTGTCCTCATCTGCAAAATAGGGATAATGGTGGTACCCACCCTTCTAAGGATGTTCTGCGTGTTAACTGCGATGATATAGCTCTGTGTAGTCCTGGTACCGTGGGTTGATTGAAGCACCCAGAGAGAAGTATTATTATTAACATCCTCCTCATTCATCCCTCTAACCACTTTCCAAGGATAAAGGGAAAGTGTTTATATTTCTAATGGCCAAACGCATCTTGGGAAGTTCATTTTTTGGGACAATTTTAGGGGGACAAGAATTTTGATGACTTGTCCCTTCCCACACCACATAAACAGTTTATTTTGTTAGTTTAATTTGTGTTGCCTCTTCTCTGTGATTTTTTCCCCCGTTTTTGACACAAGGGAGTTTTCTTATCCAATTAAAGCATTTCTGACCTAAGGCTTTGGTGGAAGCAAAATGACATGATTATCTGTGTTATTCAATAGGAATTCTCAACTTCGGGGCAATATCTGATGATTCTATTATTCATACCCAGGAACAAGGATAAGCAATGAGTGAAAACCTTTAGGGATCACAGAAAACAGGCTTAACTCTTTGTGGTGAAGGACAGACATGATATCCTACAAGATCCTGCTGGTCTGGGGCTCTGGCTGTGCTCCTGGCTGGAACTTCACCTTTCACTCCATTTTTTTGTTCTCTTCTCTCTGTTTTTTCCGGCCCCTCTTATGTTTTTTTCACTTCTGTAATGACATTATTCTTCTCATGCTACAGGGCATTTGTATATTCTCATCCCTCTGCCTTGAATGATTTATCCTTCTCCTCTCCCTTCAATTAGTTAACTTCTGTGCACCTTCACCTATCATCCTAAAATCACATTCTCCCAGCTTTCTTCTGGTATTGGGAGAAGGGCATAAATTAGTATCAAAAAAATTAAGAAAAAGGCAAGGAGTGATTCAGATGGAGATCAAAATATCACCTTTGTTAAACTGGAAAAGCTGATGTTGGAAAATATGGTTCATTCCTGTAGATAAGTGAGATTCTTAATACTAAGCCCAGAATTAACTAAACTCACAGGCAGCACTGGACCCCACAGGACCCCCAGTGGTGGGCCTGCCTCTGTAAAACTTAAGCATGATACCAAAAGCACAGGCAACAAAAGAAAACTAAGTTGGATTGCATCAAAATTAAAAACTTTTGTGCATCAAAGGACACTATCAGTAGAGTGAGAAGGCAACCTGTGGAATGGGAGAAAATATTTGCAAATCATATATCAGATAACGAGTTAATATCCAGAGTATATAGAGAAATCATACAACTCAACAACAAACAAATAACCTGCTTAAAAAATGGGCAAAGGATTTGAATAAATGTTTCTCCAAAGAAGATATACAATTGGTCAATAAGCACATAAAAAGATGTTCAACATTGTTAATCATTAGGGAAATGTAAATCAAAACCACAATGAGATAACACTTGATACCCATTAGGATGGCTATTCGAAAAAGAAAATAAGTGTTGGTCAGGTTGTGGAGAAATTGGAACTCTTGTGCATTGCTGGTGGGCATGTAAAATGGTATAGCCACTCTGGAGAACAATATGGTAGTTTGTCAAAAAATTTAAAATGGAGTTGCCACATGGTCCAGTAATTCCACTTCTGGGTAGATACCCAAAAGAATTGGAAGCAGGGTCTTGAAGAGATATCTAAAGACCCATGTTCACAGCAGCATTATTCACAATAGCCAAAAGGGGGAAGCAACCCAAGTGTCCATGGATGGATGAATGGATAATGAGAATGTGGTATATACATACAATGACATACTATCCAGCCTTAAAAAGGAAGGAAATTCTGACACATGCTACAACATGGATGAACCTTGAGGACGTTATGCTAAGGAATAAGCCAGTCACAAAAAGACAAACACTGTATGATTCCACTTATATGAGGTATCTAGAGTAGTCAAACTCATGAAGACAGGAAGTAGGATGGTGGTTGCCTGGGACTGTGGGGAGGGGAGAATGGGGAGTTAGTTAATCGGTACAGAGCTTCAGTTTGGGAAGATGAAAAGGATGGTGGTGATGGTGGCACAACAATGTGAATATACTTAATGCCACTCATTTATACACTTAAAAATGGTCAAAATGGTAAACTTTATACTATGTATATTTTGCCAAAAATAAAAAGAGAAACTTAAGCATAGAGGAGCGAGCAAAGCAGATGATTCTGTGGTGGCTGACTCCTGAGAGGAAGGAGAAGGAAGGGGCTCAGCAACAATTCTCCCCAACTCACCAGCGGAGGAGGGTGGAGGGAGGGCAGGACTGTTTCATTAATGGGATCCTTTCCGCTTAGAAAGCAACATAGGGATGAAGAAGAGCATCTCCTCAACGCCATCCTGAAACCAGGATTTAGCCAGTTTCCCTGTTTTACTTTTACAGAGAAACCCATATTTTTCCTGCATGCCTGTTATCTCTGATTATATTTGTCCTTCTGTTTGTGTAATCATTTAATATATATCCCTATTATTAGGTTGAACCATATGAAATTGCCATTCTTGTAAGTAAAAAATGGCTGAATATTGGCAATCTCGTATGGTTCAACACTCAAGAGCAAGTAAGCACTGGAAGGTAAAGGTCAGGTCTGGTTTCAATAACCCATTCTTTTTTTCTTTCTTTCTTTCTTTTTTTTTTTTGCTGAGGAAGATTTGCCCTGAGCTAACATCCGTTGCCAATCTTCTTTTTGTGTGTGGGTCGCCGCCACAACACGGTCACAGGCGAGCAGTGTAGGTCCATCCTGGGAACTGAACCCTGGCTGCGGAAGCAGAGTGTGCTGAACTTAACCACAAGGCCACAGGGCTTGCCGCGCGATAAGCCATTCTGCTTGCAGGGCTCAGCACAGAGCCCGATGTAATGTAGAAGCTTAACAGATATTATTATCCTTATAAACCTACGTAACTATTTACTGAATGAATGGAATGGAGGTCCTCAACCAATATCACAAATTAAAATATGGAAAGCTTTAATTCTTTAAAAAAAGAAATACTGTGAAATATTATAACTAATGTTATAGTTACAATTAGTTATAACATTATAACTAATGTTATATTATTTAATGACCAAATATTATTTATGACTCTGTCTATCCTGATTTTATTGTCTCGAAAAGTATAAAGCAATAGAACTAAAATAAATTAAACATAACTTTCTAGAATATGCAAGAATGAATGTTTTAATGTATGTGGAAGAGCCCATTTACGATTACTAGCTTGTTTTAAGGAATAAACAGTCATTTAGTCAAACAAGTTTGGGGCGGACCTTCTTGTCCCCTGATATTCAGCTGAATATTATGTCTCAAGCCAGGATTCAAAGCAGTTCTGCTGGAATCCCTACCCAAACACTTTTCCCGCTGTGTCTTTGCCTCCTCTCATTGTGCCTGTTTTAATTTGAATTCAGTATCACATTTTTCCCCATTCCATTTCAGCTGAGTGAGGTTTTGAAAGCAGTATCTAGAGCTTTGAGGTGTTAGCAAAGGAGCCCGCCTCACCCACCCTCACTTGCATTTCACACGAGTGCAGAGTTAAACTTTTCCCTCTCTCTTCCCGTATCTCCCTATCACCTCATCTTTTCATTTATTTTTTTTATTGTCGTAACATTGGCTTATAACATTGTATAAATTTCAGATGTGCATCATTACACTTCTATTTCTGCATAGATTACATCATGTTCACCACCCAAAGACTAATTACAGTCCATCACCACATGCATGTGCCTAATCATCCCTTTCACCCTCCTCCCCGCCGCTTCCCCTCTGATAACCACCAATCCAATCTCTGTGTCTATGTGTTTGTTTGTTGTTGTTGTTTTTATCTTCTACTTATAAGTGGAATCATATGGTTTTTGACTTTCTCTGTCTGATTTATTTCACTTAGCATAATACTCTCAAGGTCCATCCGTGTTGTTGCAACTGGCAAGATTTCATCTTTTTTTTTTTATATCTGACTAGTATTCCATTGTGTATATATACCACATCTTCTTTATCCATTCATCCCTTGATGGGCACTTAGGTTGTTTCCAAGTCTTGGCTATTGTGAATAACGCTGCAATGAACGCAGGGGTGTAAATATCTTCACACATCTGTGTTTTCGTGTTCTTGGGATAAATACCCAGTAGTAGGATAGCTGGGTCGTATGGTATTTCTATTTTTAATTTTTTGAGGAATGTCCATACTGTTTTCCACAGTGGCTGCACCAGTTTACATTGAAGTTACCTCATTTTTTCATTCAGAGTTAAAGTTTATTTCTGGAAATGGGATTCCGTTTCCACAAAAGGTTTTTCCCATAGTCTATACAGAGAGGCAGAACAGCACGATGGTTAAAAGTGTAGGCTTTGGGAGCCAGCCCTGTGGCCTAGTGGTTAAGTTTGGCATGCTCAGCTTCTGCAGCCTGGGTTCAGTTCCCACGTGTGGACCTTATACCACTCATTGGTGGCCATGCTTTGGCAGAGAGCCGTGTACAAAATAGAGGAAGATTGGCATAGACGTTAACTCAGGGCGAATCTTCCTCAGCCAAAAAAATAAAAAAGTCTAGGCTTTAGAATTAGATGGCTTGGGCCTGAATCCCAGCTGCCACTTAGGAGCTGTGTGATATTTGGCAAGTTACTCAAGTACTCTGTGCTTTAGTTTCCTGATTTCCAAAGTGAGGGTTAAATGGGCTAATAGGTACAAAGATCTTAGGACAGATCCTGGAATATACTTAGAGCTCTAGCAATATTAGTTGTTATTAATATGATTATTAATATTATTGTGATTACTAATGATATAGTAACTACCACTTGAATCTTTTAGTGTCAATGAAATCTTTCAGAAAGGATTTCTGGGAAATCAGAGGCAAAAATAAATAAATAAGTAAATAAATGAATGAATGAATGACAGTCAACTAAAGTACGAGAGATTGTTTTTGAGAATTGGTTCTAAGAGAGAGGAGGCAGGGAGCAATTTTGAATCTCAATAACAGGAACATCTTAACAGAATGGGGAGAAAAGTGACACTGACTCCAAATTAAACCAGGCAAAATGAGGGAAAATTCTGGGGATCTGAGTTGGAGCAAACCTGAGAAGGAGAAAGCACAACACTTGATATGCTGAAGGCACACAATGAAAGATTGTGAGATGAATTTGTTGAATCAAAGCAAATTAGCATTTGGAATTTGGGAGCTCAGAGGTTATGGGCAAAAGTTGACATAACCCAACTCTGACAGAAACGCTTCCACCTAGAAAATGAGATGGCACAGAGCCATTAGGTCCAGCTCGAAGATTCCAAGACGTCAAAGAGAATGTGGACTCAGAGTGACGCGTGGAAGTCCCGGGAGATAAAGAAGAGAAGTTTGTCTCTGCATAGCAATATCCCAAATCACCTTGAAGAGACTGAATGCTGCTCTGAGCTGCGTGAAACGTGGCTGGAACTTCCTGATAATGATAGTGGCAAATGATAAGGACAATGATAATGAGCTTTCCTCTGTGTCAGGCAGTGTTCTAAGCTCTTTATTTATTTTTTGAATAATGAAAGCTTTTATTTTTAAAATTTTTTTGTAGTTGTGTATTATTTATTTATTTGTTTTTATTGAGGTAATGTTGGTTTATAACATTATATAAATTTCAGGTGTACATTATTATATTTTGATTTCTGTATAGATTACATCATGTTCACTACTCAAAGACTAATTACCATCCATCACTACACACATGTGAAAATCACCCTTTTCGGCATCCTCCCTCCCCCCTTCTCCTCTGGGAACTACCAATCCAGTCTCTGTCTCTATCCGTTTGTTGTTGCTTTCGTCTTCTCTTTGTGAGTGAGATCATACAGTATTTGACTATCTCTCTCTGACTTATTTCGCTTAGCATAATACCGTCAAGGTCCATCCATGTTGTAGCAAATGGCAACAGTTCATCTTTTTTATGGCTCAGTAGCATTCCATTGTGTAGATATACCACATCTTCTTTATCCATTTGTCCCTTTATGGGCACCTAGATTGCTTCCAAGTCTGGGCTATTGTGAATAATGTTGCAGTGAACATAGGGGTGCATGTATCTTTTTACATTCATGTTTTCATGTCCTTTGGACAGCAGTAGAATAGCTGGATCGTGTGGTAGTTCTATTCTTAATTTTTTGAGGAATTTCCATACTGTTTTCCATAGTGGCTGCACCAGTCTACACTCCCTAATTTCCCTAATTATTAGTGATGTTGAACATCTTTTCATGTGTCTGTTGGCCATCTGTATATCTTCTTTGGACAAATGTCTGTTTAGATTTTTGCCCATTTTTTAATTGGGTTGTTAGGTTTTTGTTGTTGAGATGCATGAGTTCTTTGTATATTTTGGAGATTAAGCCCTTATCAGATATATGGTTTGCAAATATCTTCTCCCAATTGTTAGGTTGTCTTTTCGTTTTGTTGATGGTTTCCTTTGCTGTGCAGAAGCTTTTTAGTTTGATGTAGTCCCATTTGTTTATTTTTTCTATTGTTTCTCTTGCCCAGTCAGACATGGTGCTTGAAAATATGCTGCTAAGACCGATGTCGAAGAGCGTACTGCCTATGTTTTCTTCTAGAAGTTTCATGGTTTCAGGTCTTACATTCAAGTCTTTAATCCATTTGGAGTTAATTTTTGTGTATGGTGTAAGATAATTGTCTACTTTCATTTTTTTGCATATGGCTATCCAGTTTTCTCAACACCATTTGTTGAAGAGACTTTCTTTTCTCCATTGAATGTTCTTGGCTCCTTTGTCAAAGATTAGCTATCCATAGATGTGTGGGTTTATTTCTGGGCTTTCAATTCTATTCCATTGATCTGTGTGTCTGTTTTTGTGCCAGTACCATGCTGTTTTGGTTACTATAGCTTTGTAGTATATTTTGAAATCAGGGAGTATGATACCTCCAGCTTTGTTCTTTTTTCTCAGGATTCCTTTAGCTATTCAGGGTCTTCCATATAAATTTTAGGATTCTTTGTTCTATTTCTGTGAAAAATGTTGTTGGAACTTTGATAGGGATTGCATTGAATCTATAGATTGCTTTAGGAAGTATGGACATCTTAACTATTTTAATTCTTCCAATCCAAGAGCATGGAATATCTTTCCATTTCTTTGTGTCTTCTTCAATTTCTTTCAGCAATGTTTTATAGTTTTTGGTGTACAGATCTTTCACCTCTTTGGTTAAGTTTATTCCTAGGTATTTTATTCTTTTTGTTGCAATTGTAAATGGGATTGTATTCTTAATTTCTCTTTCTTAAAAATTGCTTAACTCTTAACATTGTAGTGAGAACCACTCAAAATGCATGTAAAATTCTTGAGCACAGAGTAAGCTCCCAATAAATATTAGTTATCACAATCATCATTATACTATGCCATATCATATTCAGTTCAATAAAATGATATGCCATATCATATTCAATAAAAATTTATTCTATAAGAGAAATATTTGTGTTGTTATAGATGGCTATCTGGTATTTATGGATACTTTTTGATTATTGTATGTAAGATTCTGGTGACCAGAATGGGTAAACTTTGTGGCCACTAAGCCACCATCCTCTGCCAGTCCCTGCAAAGCAGAGCAATACATTTCCTAGGCTTATTTGTGTGTGTGTGTGTGTGTGTGTGTGTGTACACATAATACACGTTGCACTTCGGAAACTATTCTTCCTTGATAAAATGCCATGCTTCGAAAGCCTCATGACCAGACAACACTGAGAATTTGGACTCATAGATGGTGCAAGGTTCTAGTCTCCAATATATGGTCATGGGAGTCAAACTTTATATGATTCTCTCTTGGGAGAGAGTGAGGGAGGGGATAAGGTAGTATTGCCTATAAATAGTTGGAGCTAAAATATTTCCCCCCACCAGCCTTCACAGTACCTGAAATTCTTCTAATGGATATTCACTACTCAAGTCTCAAGTTATTTTAGGCTTTAGAAATATTCTAGCACCTAGTGGGATGCCAAGTATATTGTAGAAACATATTTCAAGTCAAAACTGAGCAGGACTGTATAGAAATATTGTCATGCTAGCGGGTGGTCCAATGAAGGTTAAATGTCTCAGAAGAGATGAAAATTCCTCAGGAATGTCACCTCCCCTTCTCTCCATGAGGCCCTGATGATGGTTGCATTTTCAGAGGAAAATAACCAAAGGCAAAGAGAAGTGCTTACTAGTGGCATCTGAGAGCTCTGCGTGGAGTACGTGATTTGTTCTTCCAGGTTGGCTCTTATCCATCCCAACAAAGCTTGATTACAGCTTCCCAAAATTTAGCGCATATAAAAATAATCTGTAGAGCATGTTAAGAATTGAGATTTCTAGGGGCCAGCCGAGTGGCATAGTGGTTAAGTTCACACACTTGGCTTTGGCGGCCCAGGGTTCATGGGTTCGGATCCCGGGTGCGGACATACGCACTGCTCATCAACCCATGCTCTGGCAGCATCCCACATACAAAATAAAGGAAGATTGGCACAGATATTAGCTCACGGACAATCTGTCTCACCAAAAAAAAAAAAAAAAAAAGAATGAGGGTTTCTGGACCTCAACTCCAGAGATTCTGGTTCTGCAGGTTGGCCATATGGGCTTTTTCTTCCTTTAAAGTCACCCCAGTGATTCTGATGGAGGTGGTGTCTGGACTGTACTTTGAGAAAGTTTGAGCCAGGTACGGTTGACTTTCAAACTGTCAGTTCAACCATAAGTAGATAGTGATTCACTTTTCCTAGTGTTCCTTTGCTGTGATTGGTGATCCCAAAAGTGACCCAGCCCCACCAGAGGTGAGAATCCAACCTCTGTCATCATAGAACCAATTAGCCCCAGGGTTCCTTCAAACCAGAGTGTTGGAAGTCTAGCCATTGGGCTTTCTGGTCAAATGAGTAGGCAATCAATGGTCTGTACATCAGGCAACTTGTTCAAGTCATAGGTGCCTCTTTTGGTCTTTGGAAATGACAGCTATTGCCTCCTGGTCACTCTACTATTCTCCAAAAAGTTCCTCAGAAAGAAGTTTTTACTGAAGCAGTGACCACTGGCTTCCATAAAAGAATCCCATCCAAGGGCCAGACTCTCACATCTGGAGCTAAAACAGTATGTGATAGAGGCTATAAACTTCAAAATAAAAGATTTCTTGGCCTTAGGCAGAGAGACATTGTAAATCTTGCTGAGAACTTGAGATGCTGGTTAAACTCATTATTTGCTGTTCAAGACTCTCCTCTTGTAGTTTTCATCCTTTGTGAAATTTATAATCTCTAAATCCTTAGCCAAGAGCCAAGCCTTTAGGGAAGAAGCAGCTGGAAGATTTAAAACTTATCCTGTGCCCAGGGATGTTAATGGTGAAATAGACTTTGGTAATACGTTCTTAATTGTCACCATAGATCAACATCGTACAACATGTTAAGTTTGCCCATGTAAATTGCCGATTGGAGTGGTTTTCCATGCTTTGGAGACAGCTGTAACTTTGATGAGACAAATGGCCTGTCTCTGGGGATGTGGCCCAATAAACATTCTAATTTATTCCCTGAATACCTGCTGTGTTTTTTATCCTCAGAGCAAGTGCCCTAGTGGCGGAGGGAAGAAGCTCCCAAGTGTTGAGTGTTGAAGTTTTGACACACAGAGAGAAGGGCATTCTTGCCCCTGGGCTGTAGTTTTTCACTGAAATCTTTTGTCCTTTAAAGGATTCTTCCTTTAAATGTGTCCTCTGGAATATGTCAGCCAGCTTTTGCAGTCTTGGAGAGTTTCTCCAAGGATATCCCACTTATTTTTTCTTTGTATGCATTGCCTGCATTTCCTCTGCAGTTCATTCACTCATCAAGCATTTGCTGCACACCTGTTACTGAACCAAGTGGGCTCGCCTCCTGGTGAGTTAAATAAGACTCTACACCAGTGGAAGTTGTCTCACAAAGTAAAGTATATTTGCAGCAAATAGGAGGCCATGAGGAATCATTTCCAAAATCATGGCGTCCCCGAACAAAGGGAAGCAAGGATATTTTCTTTTGGGTGGGGAATGAATATTCAAAAGGGAATGGTGGGTATTTGCTTGTGCAGGCGCAGTTGGAAAACATGCTTCCATGTACACTGCAGGTTACAGTGATAAGGCCTAAGCTCCTCCTAGAGAGATCTTAGCATTAAAAATAAGGCAAAGTGTAGCTCTTGTGGTGAGGCTTGGTCTGGTTCAGGGTGGTTGGTGGTTGCATCTCCTTAACATAACAAAAAGGAAAAAACACAATTTGGAAAAACAGTTAAATGCTTCCAAACCCACCCTTGAGTTCCTTGGGGCACCTATGCAGTGACATACCTACTATGGGCACTGTTCTTGGCACGAAGCTATAACAGAGAATAAGATATGAGGTGACTAGAAAACATTGAAATCGGGCTATTGAGGCTGCAGCTCATATCTGATCCTGTAGCTCAAGGGTCAGGTCAGAGTAAAGAGAATTATGGGTGACTTGAAAGGCTCCCAGCTGAAGGACAGAAAAATGACAGCTTCTGTTAGTATTGACTTTTTTTTGGTACAGAATATTAGCCCAGTCCCCATCTGGCAGAGGCATTAAGCACGTAAACAAATGGAGTATTGGAGGCCAAGAATTCAAGCCATCCCTACGTGTGTATCTAGTATCTGATTTGTGTTCTTGTTTCCTGTGTGCAAATTGCTAATTCATTTTCATTCAACAAATATTTCTTGAGCATCTACTATGTACCAGACACTATGCTAAGCTTCGGGAGAGGAATATATACGTGTGTGTGTGTGTGTGTGCGCGCGCGCGTCCCTGCCATCTTGACCTGCTCTGTCAACTAAGTTGTAGTTGTTTTAGGGAGTAGTTTTATAGGGTTCAAGAGACCAAGATTTGGATTCCAAACTTCCAACTTGCTAGTTCTATATTTTTTAAGGTAATTTTGTTTTGTTTGGTTTTGTTTTAAAGCTTCAGTGCATGTCTGTGTATCCCAGTTGTTAGTTTAGCTCTCTCTGTGAGCCGCTGCCACAGTATGACAGCTGACAGATGGGTGGTGTGGTTCCACGACCGGGAAATGAACCCAGGCCGTGGTGGTGAGGGCACCGAATCTTAACCACTAGACCTCCAGGGCTGACTCAGTAATTTTGTTTTTTTAATCTATCACATAGTAAGAGTGATGTTTTTGTGTATAGTTCTATGAACTCCATCAAGGGTTTATATTCATGTAACCACCACTGCAATCAGGATACAGAGCAGTTCCACCACCCCTGAAAACTCCCCCCTGCTGTCCTTTGTAATCACGCTCTCCCCGCTCCCCTGACTCACCTCCCTGTAAAGGGCAGCGTGTTGTATTAAGTTATTTCTGAATTCTCTTCCACGTTTCAAAGGCTCTGATCTATGATCCCTGGTTTTGGTTCATGTGGAAAAGGCCACAAAAGCTACATAACTTGAATGAGAAGAGAAATATAAGGATAAGCTGGACTTAGACAGGAAAATACATTGACTGGGACACGGCTGGCAGTAGAGATGGCCTCAGAGAGGAGAGGAGAATGACTGAGTCCAGGCCCTGCCTAACTAGAATATGTGCTTGTTCTGATAGGAGGGCTGCATCGTATCCCCGTGCCCTCACCCAGAAAAGCAGGGACTAGAAACAGGTTGGCAATGCACGGAGATGTGAAGCCATAGATGCTCAAAAGTAACCAGGTGCCCCCAGGAGGAGGAGAACCCCAAAGTTACTGAGACTGAGTTTCTCCCTTCCCTGTGAAATAAGCTCTGGAAATAAAAAGTAAGTTCAGTTTAGAAAAATAATTACATCTCTTGCTGATCTCTTTGGGACTCTGATTTTTACACAAGACAAAGAATAACTTAGAGGGAAAAATTATTTCCTTGTTGTCAATGCTGAATGTGCCGAGGCAGGAAGTAGAAATATACATAGTTGTAAGGTTGTAAACTTGAGGCTGATAGCCACATGAAGTTACTAAAAGGATCTTTCCACTAATACCTGATGCACAGAGAAGAGAGAAAGAAAGCAAAATAACCATCACCTGGGTTGCTCGTGGTGCTGCGCGGATCACACCAAGAACTTGAGTCCTAAGTCAGCATTTTGTCTCTTTCCTTCCCAGACTCCTTTCCTGAATTGGATGGCACATTAGACCCTTAAACAATAACAGCTTTCAGGATCCACAATGCATCATTAAATAAGTTAAGGAGCTAATTAAAGGGGGGCCCTGGCTCTCTGCTTTCACTGCACTAAATCACCTGTGCCCCATTTCAGCAAGTGTTTCCAAGCCAGGCATTTGCCCGTAAAATGATATCACATTAGCCCAGCATGTTGGATTTCATTTCCTCTTATGCAATTATCTATTAGTAATTGGAGAAGGCATTACAGCAGAATAAATAATTGAACATAAATTAAACAACGCTGGAGTCACTCTTTGACCGAAGAGAGCTGCATGTGTCACGTATTTAAACTCTAAGAGGGCAAAGCATCCTCTCCCTGTAGTTGTCCATCCTCTTCTGGCGGCATGGAGTTCCAGTTGTTGCAGATTCTCTTTTATAAAAAGGGGAAACGCAGACCCTGAAAAGGTCAGATCATCTGCTGAAATGTAAAAGAAGTTGGCACTAAAGTCAGGATGTCACCTGGAGAGTTTTAACTGTCTGACAAGGGGCTTCACAAGGTGGCCTTTGTTTTTGGGATGGATTTATCATGGTCCAGGACCTCCCAGGCTCAGAAGCTTTCCATATCAGCACAGGAGAGCAGAATATTCTCTCAGGTAATAGGGAGAGATCTTGATTTAATCAAGCCTGCAGAAATAGAGAAAACACACAAATGCCAACATATGCATTTGAAATGAGGAAAGATGGCAGCCTGGAGGCAGAGTCTTTGCATTTAGTTGCACAGATAGTGCTCTGCATAACTCCAGGGGTACCATTCATATTGGGCTTCCTGCCAAGGGCACACTTTTGTCTCCTGGACAAAGTTTTGTACCCTAGAAGGCAAGTGGCCACTTGGTTTTACAGATGAAGAAACAAAGGCCGAGATACATTGGTGATATACCTAAGAAATATGTTTCTCTAATGGCAGAACTTGGGCTCAAACCCAGGTGTTCTGGTTTCCAGTCCAATCTTACCTCTCCCCGCATGTTGACTTTTTAGGTTACATACCATATGACTCTATTTATATAACACTCTCAAAATGACATAGTTTTGGAAAGGGAGGAGCCCAGGTTGAGAGATGGGGAGAAATGCAGGTGGGGAGTGAGGTGGCTGTAATTATAAGAGGGCAACATGAGGGACCCTCAGGGTGACGGAAATGTTCTGTATCTTGATGTGATGGTGGACACAGGTACCTACACGTGGGATAAAATTGTATACAACTAAATGCAGACACACACGCAAATGTGTATAGATAAAAATGGGGAAATCTGAATAAGATCTGTAGAATTTATCGCTATCAACATCCTGGTGATGATATTAAACTACAGTTTTGCAAAATGTTACCATTGGGGAAAATTGGGCAAAGTGCACACGGGGACTCGGTATTATTTCTTACAACCGCATGTGAATCTACAATTGTCTCAAAAATTTCAATTAAAAAATAAGTGAACTAGGGTTCACTATAACAATGTAGATAAATCCCAATTATGCTGTCTACTTTCTGTTGTTTGAATACTTATTTAAACATTCCTTAAAAACACTGTGAATTTTTTTTGGAAAAAAAATTTATGAAACTATTCAAACATATAGAAAAGTACAAAAGATGGTATAATGCACACCCATATAGCTATCACCTAGCATTCATTAGCATTTTACCATATTTTATTCTACCATTTTAAAGTAAATATGGACACATAACACTTCACCCCTAAATATGTGAATCTACATCTCCAGAGAATAAGGTCATTTTTCTACATAACCACAATACCATTATCACACCTAGCAAAATTAACAATATTTTGTTACTATTATCTAAGTTGGTGCATGTTCAAATTTCTCCAATTGTCTCAAATTGTATTTTATAACTTTTTAAAAAAAAGTAGGATTTAAACAAGAATAATGGGTTGCATTTGGTTTTTATGTTTCTTAGAATCCTTCAAAGCTAGTGTCCGTATTCATACATTAATTACAATATCCTTAATAACCCAAGGACAGCCTTGGGCTGGCTGTATTTTTGGCAGCCGTGCTGCAGAAGACTGTCTTGGAAAGGTTTCCCTCGTGGAGTTCTTATTAACACTATCTTATCTTTGTAGGGTGCTATTTGTCTTCTGAGTCTATTGTCTCATTTGATGGTCTCAGCAACACCGGATGCCCCAGTTTTCTCAAATAGAGACTTGAGATAATATTAGTTTCCTTTAAGATAAATATTAATGAGATACTTTTTCCTGTCCCCACTTCACAGATGGAGGAAACTGAGTTTTAGAGATGTTAAGTGACTTCCGCAGGGTCCCCATTAGTGGCAGAACCAGACCCACTGGCTCAGGCATCTTTCTCCTGTGCCATTTCCAAGGACCACACAGGGAGAGAAAGGGAAGCCATGGCCCTGCACACTGCATTCCACCCGGCAGGTTCCGGGAGCCGGACTAACCACCGCGCCATACGTGAAAGGGTGGCGGGCTTTCTTCTCTTGCTGCCAACGTCAGAAACAGGATTTACCCAACGTGGTAGAGGGCTGGAGGGCTGGGCTCCACCTCCGTCTCTGCTCTGACCTACTGCCTTTCAGGTGCTCTCACCATTTCCGTGGAAGTTGGCTGAACTTCCAACTGCTGGCGCCTGTGACTCTGCTTGAAGTCTCTCTGTGGTCACTGGAGCCCACTGTGCCATGCCCATGGGAGCCTAGAAGGACTGGGAACTTAACACCCACCAGGAAGAGCCACGAACCTATGGTGATTAAAAGTTGGGAGACAATAGCTCTTGGGTTTCTCTGCTAGATGACTCCAAAGTGTGTATTCTACACTGGTCCCATTGCCAGTGTGGCTAAGCCTGGCTTCTCACAGTGGTAACTTACTTGATAACACACCCTTTATACTGGTCTCCTTTCCCCTCTTGTCTCACTTCTCTTCGCCCTACTCATGTGTCCTTGGATCACCTCCCAATAAATTACTTGACTTGAATCCTTATTTCAGGGTTTCCTTCTGGAGAGACCCAAAGGAAGACCTAAATCTTTAGCTGGAACCACCAGGAGATGTGGCCTTTGTTTTCTTGGGCACACAATTCATGTTGACTTACCGGGAAAATTGGGATGAAAAAAAAGATTAAGAAGCTAGGATGAAAGGTTTTCTCCCATGCACGAATGCTAAATGACCTGAGCTATAGAGAGTTATCTGTGGTCAGGTCTTGCCTGAAAGGGGAATGAGATCCCAAGCGTTGGACACTCTTAAAAAGATATTTCATCATATCCATTAAGAGAGACCGATAAATTCTAGAACTATTATTCTGTTTCAGGAACTTTGCAAGGACAATATTCCTTTTTTTTCTAGGGTGAAAAAAGCTTGCACGAAACTTGGCTTTTAATTAACAACATGTAGTTAAACTAATATTGGTTCATTAGGCAGAGCGAGAACTTCTACCGACGGCAACTTTTAAAGGGAGAAAGTAGCGATCTGATCTATGTTGACGATAAAGCATCGTTTCTCAAGCAGCTTAGCAGAGGGAAGGCAGGGCAGATTTATTTAGATCGTTAACCTCGGGAAATAAAATGAGAGCCCAGTGCAGAGTTTGTAAAACAGCCGCCTCACCCACGCTGGAGGGCTTTGCTTCCCAGCAGAAAAGAAAAAAGGATGGAAAAGGCAGGGCATTAGATGGTGTGTTTTTGCCCAGAGCTTTGGATGGCACGTGTCCCCGTCTGGCTTTATCTTCCTGGAGCTAGCTGGGGTTTGATGTGTGTTACGACACATCTCTTCCACGCTCAGATGTGCCTCTCTCCCCTTGGTTTGGGGCAGTTTATTGGCCCATCTGTGCAGAAAGGCCACAGTAAGGATTTCCGGCTATATCAACAGAAGCAATTTAATAATCACAAATCCCAGGTAGAGCTACACGAAGGGGAGATAAAGAGTGGAATGAGATGTGCAAATGGACAAGGGGTACCTGCCTTTCCCAGGAAATGCGAGTGTAGTGTGGCGGCAGAGCAGGTTTAGCCGGGCTGACCACAGCTCAGGTTTATTACTTTATTGGCTCTTATGTGCTCAGAATGCAAAGTCTGACATTTTTTAAATATTGTTTTTATTTTGGAATAATTTTATACTTGCTGAAAATTTGCAAAGTTGGCAAAAATCATTGCTGCCTACCCCTTATCCAGATCTCTCTATTGTTAACGTCTTACAGTTTCATGGTACATTTGTCAAAACTGAGAAACCAACACGGTGCCTCACTCTTAGCCAAACTCCAGACTTTATTCAGATAGCACCAGTATTTCCTACAAGTGTCCTTTTTCTGTTCCAGGATCCAGTCCAGGGGACCACATGACATTTAGTTGTTATGTCTCCTGAGTCTCCTCTGGTCTGTGACAGCTTCTCAGTCTGTCTGTGTTTTTCATGACCTTGAGAGTTTTGAAGCGTACTGTCGTGTATTTTGTAGACTGTCCCTCAATTTGAGCTTCTCTTGATTAGACTGATGTTAAAGGGTTTGGGGAAGGATATGACAGAATGAAGTACCCTTCTCATTGTATCATGTCAGGGGGTACATGCCACCTATATGACTTGTCACTGGTGAAGTTAAACTGGCCACCAAACTCTGAATTTTAACTGTTTTCCATTTTTAGGGCAGGGGCACGGCTGGGAATGCTGTTTGGGAACAAGACAGTCTTAGAATTGAGTCAAACAGCACATTCTTGAAGAGGATGGGGACAGCAGATCTGAGGCAGTGAGGCAAATTTGTTGACAAGAACTAAAGATGATTCCATTCTGCTCCTGGCCATAATGGAGCCACTGTAAGCAATGGACAACTGGACAAGATTTGTGAGATAACCGTTTTCCAAGAATGGACAAAGGCAGCGTGGGACTTTGAATGTTCACAGATACTTCATGTGTAATACTCAAAAATTGGAAAAACCCAAATGTCTTTCAGTGTGTGAATGGATCAATGAATAGCGGTGAATTCATTCAATGGAATACTCCTCAGCCTCAAAAAGAGTGAACTACTGGTCCATGCAACAGCACGGATGCATCTCAAACATCACTCTGAGTGAGAGGAGACAGACACACAGGAGCACATGCTGTATGATTCCATTCATCTGAAATCTGAGAATGGGAAACTATAGTGATAGGAAGGACTGACTACAAAGGGCCATGAGGGCACTCTTTAGGGTTTTATATTTGACTGAGATGGTGGTTATAGGGGTATACCCATTTGTTGAAACTCATCAAGCTGTACCCTTACAATGGATCCATTTTATTGTACGTAAATTATACCTCTATGATGCTGACGTAAACAGTAAAAAGAATAAAATAGATAAAGACAGAGTCAAGAAAGTAGTTTTCAGCCTAAGGTTTAGGAGAGAAGAGGAGATGACAACAGGAGAACAGGAGGTGAGGTCAGCCCCTGGGAGAGCCAAAGGAAGATGGGAAGAGGAGAAGAGGCACGGGGAGTTCAGACCAGGAATGTGAACCCTCCATGGGTGCCCAGTGCCCCTTGTAGGTGGCGTCTGGGGACAGCGGCAGTGGCTTAAAGACATGGCGTCCCTGATACTCCTTCCTCATTCTAACCAGCTCTCCCCCCGTCCTCTCTCACAGCACTCAGTATGACATTATTCTGTACCCCTGAACATACACTGACTCTCATTTTCTCAATGAGATGGTTAAATCCTTTTTTTCCAACTTAGAAGTACAAACTTCTAGAGATGCCGATAAGAAAGTCAAATGTCTACTTACATATAATTTATCTGGTTCGTATGCCAATTTCAATTTGCATATAAAATGACAGGTTATTTTAGAACATGGCTTTTTTTCTCACGCTGCCGTTTCATGAAACAATTTCATCTGGACTCTTTATGTGTGTTGTGGCATCTGTGTCTCTGTCATTCCCTCAGTCACCCAGAAGATGCATTCTATTAATGAGCACTGCCTTATGCTTGCCCTAGTGGAGACACACGCATCTCAAGGCTGGCCAGCCCCGGAAGCAGCTGACATGCGGGGGTGGCGGGAGTGGTTAGCTAGCCTGCTGGGCACACGGCAGATTCAGCACAGGGAGTCTGGAGAGTATATCCACTCTGGTAGAAGGGTACCCATTCCTCTGAACTGTATGTAGCATATCCTAAACGGATCCTTCAAGAAGGGCCTCTCTGACCACTAAACTTGGCCAGATAGACCATTTTCAGTGTTGGCCATCCAGGGGAAGTTCGCTCACATGGTCTGTGAAGCACAGAGCTCTCTTGGCAGCTACTCCAAGAATCAGCTTTTGAGTCTCTGCTACAGAAGCAAGGGCTGTGGGAACAGCCCAGGGGTCTGTGGTGACCTGTTATCTTACAACTAACTAACTAAACTTGACTTTCTGGAAGCCAAACTCTGAAGAGGCTGAGGGGAGAATCTTGTGCCCTTGGGCCAGACCCTTCCTGAATAAGTGATTTGAAGACAGACAGCAGCAAACTAAGGATTGAATAATAATAATAATAAAATTCTCAGTATTTGTGCAATCTTTGTTTAAGAAGCCTGGTTTTGAGCACTGAAACCAGTTAACCATATAATTAATTCCAGAGAGTTATAAATATGGAACAAGAAGACTGAAAACGTAACTTTATAGCTATAACTATAAAGCAAACCTACATTATACATAAAAATGCTTTTGCATTTCACTGGAATTCTATTATACTGGCTAAAATCTCCGATGATAACAGCTATGGCGTTCACTCATTGCCAGTAAGTAAGCACTAGGGCAAGTAAATACTACGCCCTAGACAATTGGTTATGGCCTGGCCTGGGGATATAATAGTTGACATGGTAGTCTTATACTCCTTGATATGACTTACTTAGGAATGGGGTTCAAGATCCCAGGACACCTCAGAGCATTTCATGCTCTTATACCTTTGCACCTGTTGTCCCCTTGTCTAAGGATCACTTTCCCCTGACACTTCCAACTCCATCTGCCTGGCAAGCTCCTACTTACCCTTCAAAAACCCAGTTGAAGCATTACCCTTTCTGTGAAGTTTTCCCTAACATCTCCCTATCACTCCTCCCCAGCCCCTGACAGAATTAACTCCTCCCTGCTCTATGCTATACTGTACCTTGTAAGTGCTTCTGTTTTTTATTATGCCGAATTGCAGTTGTTTTGTTTGTGTCTCTCTTTCTTCCAAAATACTAGGAGCATCTTTGGGAAGACACTGTGTATTTTTTCCCACTTCTGTATCACAATGTCTGGCAGATAGTAAGCCAGGCACTGTGATACGGAAAATGCTGCAGTGTGGCATTCTAAGCAAATTCAACCTCTGGCCACTTACCCTTGAAGCCTGTTTCTAAGAGCGGAAGGGTCACCTAGCCAACTGGAATTCCACCTGTTATTCAACTTCCTGTACCTACTCTGGAGTCTTAGAGGTCCCTTAAGCCAATTGTCCTTTGCGCCCATGACCACGGTGTTGGTCAAACCAATCACCTCTCCACTTCAATTACCTACCATATGTGCATTTCTTGAGAAGCTGCTGCTTTGCCAACTCCTTGTGGCTGCAGTGGGCTCTTGTTTTATTCCCACCAGAAACCCAGTGGGGTAGACAGTGACTGTCATCCCCATCTGGCTCAGAGAAGTTGAGCCAGTTGCCCAGGTTGTGCACTTAGCAACTAGAAAGTGGGAGTTGAAAGTTGGGTTTTCTGATTCCAAATTTAAATCTAATGTACTTTTCAGAATGTGAATGCTCCCTTGTTTATATGCCCAACACTGTGCTATGTACCGTAGAGGAGGGTGAGAAGGTGAGGTTCATTTCTTAGAGGAGGAAACAGACACATTTACAAAGCAAAGAGACAATATTGAGTCAACATGGAGAACAGAGATATGAGAAAGAATTGAGCAGCATGGGAGTTGGTCTGGCGCTCACAGCTAGTCCTGGGTGCTCTCTTGTTGAACATCAACAATTTCACAAGCGACCAATATCAGACAAGGCCACTCTGTGCTATAATAGAGAAAGACAAATGCAAGACCACTCCACAATCATATTTGAGCACAAAACAAGACCATTGTCAAAACCATCAAAATGGCCAAGCATCTTTATTTGCTGGCTTATGGGAGTGACTTCTGCTTCTTTATCAATTATAACTTTAGCTTTGCTTCGTTCCTCTTGACCCCTAGATAAGATTCATTAAGATACCCAGTCATAGGATTATCCTCATTTTTTGACATGTCCAATGCAGGGCAAAGCTCTGCTTCCTTGAAACCTCCCCAAAATTACACAACACCAGTCCAAATCCTACAATAAGTTCCCGCTAACAGTCTCTTACCGAGATGCCTCATGGTTCTCCGTGGTGTGCCATCTCCCTCATTGCAGTGGGTCAATAAACCCAACTTTGTTCAACAAAAGTGTGTTCCTAGTGGTCCTTGAATAATGGGCATCAACAAATGGAAAAAGACTTGGTAGGATGTGTTCAGGAAACACCAGATGAGTGGTCCAGATAATAGAGAGTCAAGAGAAAGTCACAGGAGACCTTTGGAAGTCGTTGACTTCCAGTATCCTCCATTGCTGTTGTCTCTTCCTTTCTGAAAGAAACTGAGACCCTCTTACTTCCCCCTCTATCTGTTAGTCATGGGGCCATGGCGTAGAGCAGTAGTTCTCAACCTTGACTGCACATTGGGCATCTTTGAAAAACACAGATACCTGGGTCCCAGATCCAGAGATCCTTGTTCAATGGGTGTGGGCTCTGGCCTAGGCATCAGAACTTTCTAAAGCTCCCAGATGAGGCCACTGTGTAGACAAACTTGAGAATCACTGGTAAAGTGTGATCTGTGTGTGTGTGTGTCTAGGACAGTGTAAGAGGATGAGAACATATGCTTGACAGTGAGTGATGTGTGCTTACGTGTTTGTGACATCATATGTGTGATAGAGTAGGAATGTGTTTACGTGTGTTGTGTAAAACGAGGCCCTATGTGAGCATGTCACAGTGGGTCATGCTTCTGTGTATACACTTCTGTGCAGCCCTGGGGGAGATAAGGACATCAGATGCCTGTGGGGGCCAATTACACTTGCAGTTTATTATGGAGAAGTCAACTGGAGGGTGTCTATGCCAAGCTCATTGGCAGTTGGGAAGGAGATGCTAGTTGGGGGACTGGATGGGGAAAGGAGCCCCAGTTAGCAAGGTAGTGCCTTGAGTGGATGTTGAGAGCCTCTGAAAACCCAGCAGTGTGGCAGTCAGGTACCAACTTGTGGAGGCTGCTCTTGCGACCCCCGTCCAGGTTTAATGACTTGGCAGGAGAGCATTGGGAAAAGATGCAGAGCAGGATTCTTCTATCTTTAAAAACTCATCTTCCCAGTTAATTTTGCTCGGATCAGTGGTTCCAAAACTTTTGTCTGCATCACAGTCACTTGGAGATCTTGTTCAAACACAGCTGGCTGGGCCCACTCCCAGAGTTTCTGATTCTGTACATCTGAGGAAAAGCCTGAGAACTTGAACTTCTAACAAGTTCCCAGGGGATGCTACTGCTGCTGGTCTGGGGACTACACTATGAGAACCACTGGTTTAAAACATGGTTCTCAAGTTCCCCAGGTGACTGCTCACTGGACCCACTTGGGAAGTTTAAAAAAAATGCCTGTTCCTAGTCCTTATCTTGGACTACTTTAATCAGAATCTCTGGGGTGTGTGTGTGTGTGTGTGTTTGTGTTTGTGTGTGTGTGTGCATCCCTAAGCAATGGGATGTTTCAAAACTCCCCAAGTGATTCTAATATTCAGCCAGGGCTGAAAACCAGCCTGGCAGGTAAGCTTCATGAAGGCAGCCATTTTTGTCTATTTCTATTTTGTTCACTGGTGTATCTCCCAGTGCCTAAGAATTGCCTACCATCCAGTAGATACCCAATAAACATTTGTTGAATGAATGAGTGAGTGTTACTTACCAGGTACCAGCTCTCCAAGACTAAGAGTTATCTGTTGATCCAACATTTATCTGACCACCTCTTGTAGATAAGGAAGTGTGTTTGAGTAGAATTTCTTGCAGCTACACCTTGAGGTTTTTGAACTGTGGCTTTTTTTGGTGGGGGAGCCTACAGAGGTTGAATAGCATGGGTTGTCTGGAGCTCCAGAGTTCAGAACGTTCGTGTCCTTTCCATGACCCAGATTTTAAACTTTTTGTCCTTTAGCTGTCAGGAAAGAAATATCAGTGATGATGAGAGAATGGATGGGCCACCGTTAGCTCCTCAGCTCTGTCATCCCAAGCACCCTGGCCTCAGTGACAGGAATATGCTACTTCCAGTTCTGATTTAGTCCTGAGAAGTTGGTCATGACTTGTGTCATCATGACATCCTTGCTGTCAGAGCTGACGCCACGTGCTTGGATGCCTAGAGTTCAGAGCTCTTTTATCATTATTTGTTCTTTACCAAATGTATTCACAACTAGATCTCGAAGGTGATGGTTGTTAGAAAAAAGGACAAATCTAAGGGAGAGGTATGATTTTATTTCTCTTGCTATACTAAGGTCCTACTTTTAATGAAGACATCTCCTTTATGTATTCATTCAGTAGATATTTATTGAGTGCCCCCATTATGGGCAGACTATAGTGCCAGACTCTAGGAACTAAGGACAACATGTGAGCAAGACCTGGAATCATGGCTAGGACAGCACTATCCAATAAGACTACGATGATGGAAATGTTTCGTATCTGTACTGTCCACTGTCCATAATGATGGCCGCTGGTCATATGCAGCCATTGGGCACTTGAAATGTGGCTCTAGTGACCATGAAATGGATTTTTGTTTTGTTTTATTTGAGTTAATTTACACTTAAATAGCCACATGCTATTTATAGTGGCTACCATATCCAACAAGGCAAGACTGGTGAGTGAGAATGGCATATCATCTAAATATATGATGACAACATCTATTACGTGCCTTGAAGGAGAAAGATGAAGTGCTCTCAGCGCATATAGCAGGGGCATGGGACCTCATCTAGGGAAAGGGGAAGGCTTCCCTGAAGAAGTGATGTTTAAGACCTTTCAATTCTGCCTGGAACTTCTCCTCAGTGGGGGTCTCAAAAATATTGTGAAGAATCAGATGTTTTTACATTGTTACATCCCTTTAATTGTCCTGGCTTTCTTCTCTCTCTAGGAAGTCTCCTACCACCTCCTTCCTTACTCTTTAGCCCCAGAAAATCATCCCCATGCAAATAAACCCATAAGAGGAGCCCTGAGTCCACCAACTCAAGCATTTCATCACTATATCCAGGTAAGTAAAAATTAAAACTTATACCATATAGTGTTTACTAGTTATATTATATATGCAATTTGTTAGTTAAATATTTTCCCATGATGTAAAAGATTCTTCTTAATCATAATTTTGATGGCTATCATCATTTTCCATCCTGTGGCTGTACACAATAATATATTCCATCAACTTCCTACCTTTGGCATTTGGACACTATTTTCTCTTCTTGCTATTATAAATAATGCTGTGATGAACATCCTTGGGCAGAAAACTGTGTTTGCATTTCTGATTATTTTCTTGGGGCAGATCCTTACAGGAGAGGAGGATGATTACTGAATCAGAAGTCATGAGGTTTTTGATTTTAAAGGCTTTAGACACATATTGCAAAATGGCTTTCTAGAGAGTTTGTGCCAATTCATAATCCTTCAGCAATGACTGAGACTTCTAGTGTGTTCTGCTCTTCTCTTTTAAAATCATATCAAGTATGTCTGCATGTTGCTACAGAGACTTTCTAACCATTATTTGTAGTGGCTGCGTGAAGGTTGATTGCAGTGATGCGCTGTAATCATCCTCTCTCAAAAGAGGTTGCTAATTGATGCTGTTCATGCTGGGCTCTCCCTGGTCCTGCCAAATGGAGCGCCTCCATCAAGTCACAGCTGTCTGGAATCCATCTGGCCCTCCAGGGCTGTTCTGTCAACTTTCCACATCCACAGCCTGCATTTTTTAGGCACAGACTTTCCTTTAATGATACTCCAAGAAGCAGGGGTTTCTTGGAGCAAAATCCAGCCCACATTGGCAACGTGGATCTTTCGCCAGAACAAAAGATATCTCAGCTAGCGCATTCATTTCTGCCTGATGCTTGTTGAGATGAGAGAGCACTGGCATGAGAGTCAGAAGATTTGGGATGAGACCTGACTTATTTTTCTGACTTTCTGTGTGCATTGAATACCAGTCAGGCTTTTTTGGTTGCAGTGGATGGAAATTTAACTCTCACTACTTAAAAAAGACAGTTTATTGTTTCATATAAATGAAGTTATCGGGGAAATTTAGTTTCAGGTATGGCTGGATCCAGGGTTTCTAATAATGCTACTGCCTTGATCTTGCTCTCCAATATCTCCATTTGGCATATCTTTATGTTGGTTCAATTCTCAGAAGACCGTCCTCTTATAGCGGATCACAAAACACGCTCTCAAATACCCTAATACAAGGGTCAACAACGTTGGCCCATGGACCCAATTTGCCCTGCTTCCTATTTTTCTAAACAAAATTTTGTTGGAACATAGCCATGCTTATTTGCATATGTATGGTCTTTGGATGCATTTTTTCTAGGGCAGCAGAGTTAAGAAATTGTGACAGAGACTGTATGTAGCCTGCAAAGCCTAAAATATTTACTATCTGGCCCTTTATGGAAAATCTTTTCTGACACCTGCTCTAGTAGAAGGATACAAATCTTCAGTGTCAAAAATTTCCCTGTGCTTGATGAATTCTTAGCTTCCCAGCCAGCCCCTCGTTCTTGGCTTCATATCATGGGTTATGAACCATTACCCTAACCTTAACTCTAGTCCTAACCTTAACTATAACTCTAACCTTAAACCTAACCCTAACCTTAACCCTAACCTAGCCCTACCCTTAACTCCAACCCTAACCCTAATATTACCCTGATCTAATCTAACCTAACCTTAACATTAACCTTGACCCTAACCCTAAACCTTAACCTAAACCCTAACTCTAAACTTAAATCTAATTCTTAACCCTAACCCTAATCCCTAAAGAAGTCTAGGACTTTGAGTTTGATAACCATTGTCTCAGAATAACATCATTAGCCATGCAATTCAGTAGGATTTTCTGGGTATTCTGCACTGAAAGAGGTTAGGTTAGAAGCTCCACCAAAGAGGAGGGATGACAAGAGTTATATTTGCAATTTAAAAAGAAGTGCATTGGGGCCGGCTCCGTGGCTTAGCGGTTAAGTGTGCGCGCTCTGCTGCTGGCGGCCCGGGTTCGGATCCCGGGCGCGCCCCGAGGCACCACCTCTCCGTCCAACGCGAGGCCGAGTCCCACATACAGCAACTAGAAGGATGTGAACCTATGACATACAACTATCTACTGGGGCTTTGGGGGGAAAAAAAATGAATAAATAAAATCTTTAAAAAAAAAAAAAAAAAAAAAAAAAAAAGAAGTGCATTGATCATTCGAAAAGTTTAGTGTCGCCACGGGCACTCTCAGGTAAATAATTATTTTAAGCAAGTGAAAAACATGTTCCCTTTATATAAAGATGAAGACATCATTTATGCCTCATTTTCAGACCATTTATAGAGCCTTCATGCTGGGGAGAAGTGTCTATTAGTGTTTTGGACCACGTCAGAATGGGATTTTATCTCGCTGAATCCCAATTGATGCTTTGGGACTACCTGGCTTAATTCATGATTCTCTGACATCCTGGGTTAACAAAATCCATGTAGATGGAAACTGTAGGCAAGAATATATTTGAGAAGATACAGGAAAGAAGAGAAAAGGAGGAGAGGGTGGGAAGAAAGAATGACAATAATCAAAAAGAGATAATAGGTCCCAGTCACCAATCTCATGTTGTATCCTCTACTTCAAATTCTTCAATGGCTGCCCAGCGGTTACAGAATAAAGGCCAGGTTCCTTGCTGGCACACACAGCCCAATATCATCTTGTATTACCCTACTCTGGAATCCTATATTTCAGTGCTGCATAATTATGTGACGTTTCCCCAATGCACCATGCTCTGTCCTACTTCTGTGATTTGTCCGTGCTGTTCTTTCTTTCGGGAATGCTCTTACTCTTTCTATCTGCCTAGATAAATCTTGCCTGTCCATCAGGATCCTGCCCAGGCACCATCCTCCATCAGGCTTCCTCTGACTCCCGTGCCATGCTCCTCCTCTGTGCCTCATGCTAACATCAACCACAGTACTCATTTCTTCACTCAGCAAGCATTGACTGGGCTCTACTCTGTGCCAGGGACTATGCTAGATGGTGAAGATTGACAGTCAGTATGCCATCTCCATCCCAGGTAGTTGCGGAAACAGATAAATCACCAGGAAACTACGCAACCATGCTGTGATATGGGAGATTCAAATGGCTGTGGGCTCCTGGAGGAAGGAAGCTCCCCCAAGCCTGGGGGCTGAGTGTTCTATGAGGGCCAGCAGCACGATGGAAGAGTGAGAGCAGAGAAGGAGCTTGAAACTTGGAAGGTGTGAAAGTAATTTAGGAAGGTTTAGTCTATGGAGAGAGTTAGACAGGAGCCTGGTCATAAAGGGCTTTGGAGCCATGTTAAGCTTTTGGACTCCATCCTTAGAACTGTGAGGAAACCACTGAAAGTTTTAAGCAGGAGATTCACATAATCAGATCTGTATTTTGAGTATATTTGCCTTATTTTCTTGTTTTCTCCTACACTAATAATATTAATATCAGCTAACGTTACTGGAGGTTACCACAAGAAAGACACCGTGTTGAACTCTCTCTATATAGATTATCTTGGTTAAGGTTTGTTACTATCTTATAAGATAGATACTGCTGTATAAACTTATTGTTCCATCATACAGAGATTCAGAGAGATTAACTAACTTGTTAAAAGTCATACTTTTGGTTAGAATAATTCTACACTTCATAATTATCAAAAAATTAAGTTATTCATAGTTGCTACTTGAGAGAATTCAGAGCACATTTGCTTATACATTCTTATTCATCCACTTGATATTCTTATAACTCATGGAAAGGCTTCATTTCCATTTTATGAATGATGGCACTGAGGAAGTGATTTGGCCAGGTCCTCCCAGGCTTGCTCAGTCCACCTGGAAACTAGGCACTTAAGGATTGATCCTACATTTTGTTAGCCTTCATAGCTTGGATCCACTGCATGGAAAGCATCTGGCTATAGGGGTTATGGTGAGAACATGGCTGCATTATTCGCTTCATACAGAGAATCAAAAGAATAAGGCTCCCTTCTCATCCTTGGGGCAGGGGAGAGAGGGGTGAGGAGTGAGGTTAGGGGGATCTCAGAGGCCATGTCCACTGGTGTGCTTGGTATTCCTCCTCTAATCAGAAAGAGGATGTCTGTTCTGGTTGGATGAACAGAGCACCTTAGGTTTGGGTATGTGAGACCCAGTCGTCTATGAGTTGCAGTGGCTGCTTTAGGGAAATCCTCTTCTTTCTTCTTTTAATCCCTTCTTCATTCTTCTGTCTTCCTTCTTCCTTCCTTCATCTTGCTCATAAGCAAGATCATCTTCACCAACATCATCACCATCAACAAACACATCAGCATCGTGATCCCTGCTCATCATAATCTTATCATCATTGCATTGTTGTCTTTGTCATTGTCATCATTATCAACATCATCATCCTCAGCAGCAGCAGCAACAGCAATCTTCCATCACATCAACATCAACACATCATTGTCTTATCGTGATCTTGTCTTTGCATCATTATTTTTGTCATTGTCACCATTATTGTCATCGTCACCATTATTGTCATCATCATCATTGCCACCATCATCACTCTCTTTAATGAGTGCTTGCTCTGTGCCAGGCACTGTGCTCAGCACTTTGCATGCATTATCTCACATCATCTACAAAACTAACTTTTGTGCTTAATACTCCTCATTTTGCAGACAATGACCTGGGGTTCAAAGAGGTGAAGTAATTTGCTCAAGGTCACAAAACAATCACCACTATCAACATTGTCTCTTCTATAAAATTAAGATTCATGCCATTAACACCAGAAGTTTCAGTTTATTTTTAGGAATTAAGGAAATTACAAGGTTGAGCTCTTGTGCTCTGTTAACTATGAGCTGCCATGAATCCAGCAGAGGAGATTTAGGGTTATTATTCTCTGGCGACAGTTGTTCCCTGATTCAGAAGAGCTGTTCTTTTGACTAATCATTACATTTATGTTTATGATTATTATTTCTAAAGGGAAATTTAGAGTTGAACTGTTTTAGATAATAAATCAGAGCCATGATTCAAACTAGGATTTGCCTGATTCCAAAGTCTGCATTCCCGGCACCACGTTTTCTGACTTCCCTTGGTCATCATGGCAAACTCAGTCCCAGGATTCCCAGGCCCCCAGTTATCTACCTCACCAGCACACCTTGTTTGGCTCCCTAGAGCAATTAAAGTACTCTAAGGCGACAGTTACATTCAGGAAACCCCACCTGAACTGGTGGCGTCATCTCCCAACTCCACCCCTTTCCCCTTCTTAGTCATCATCCAGCCCTTTCCAGGAGGTAGTGTAATATGGTGGAAAGGCAGATAGGGATTCAAATTCAGGTTCTAACACTTTCTGGCTGCATGCTTTGGGATAATTTACCTCCATGGTCCTGAATTTCTTTATTCTTCATCTATAAAATAGAAATAATACCAACTACTCCATAGAGATGCTGTGAAATTTAAATGAGAATCCATGTAAACTGTTTGACATGTATGAGAAGTCAATAAATGTTGACATTAACTCATAAAGATGAACTCACCCTTCCTTCCCTTTTCCCTGCAGTGCCTTGCTAAACGGCTCGTTGAAATCCTTAATATATAGGAGAGGGACAGATGAAATTGATGGATCTGAAATGGTTCAGTCTGTGGCTGGCAGAGGATCCCTTGGCAAGTCAGCTAGTTTGGCTAGAAATCATTTTCCTCGTTCCTCTAACATCCAGATGTCAGCAATTCTCTTTTCCTACTCTTTGAGTCCCTCCCCCGCAAATAAAATCCACTCACATGAGAGCATGAATGAGCCAAGCAGAATTTACTGAAGGTGTTGTAGGGGAGGCAGAACAGTGAGTTTATTTCACATTGCCCACAGCAAGCAAATTGAGAAATCCCCAGATGTCTTACTATTACATTACCCTTGTGTCTTTCTTATTTATTTTATTTTTTCCCCCCAAAGCCCCAGTAGATAGTTGTATGTCATAGCTGCACATCCCTCCAGTTGCTGCATGTGGGACTCGGCCTCAGGATGGACGGAGAAGCGGCGCCTCGATGCGCACCCGGGATCCGAACCCGGGCCACCAGCATTGCAGCGCGCGCACTTAACCACCAAGGCACAGGGCCGGCCCCCTTGTGTCTTTCTTTCCCGACACAATGCAGTGCTCTGGATCCTCTCCTCTCTATTATCAGAGTAATTCTTCTCTGACCCAAACTTGCAAATTCTGCTCACAACATAGCTTGGCAAAAAAAAAGAACCCAAGGTTAACTGTGGTCACCATTTGTCCACGGCACTTTGTTGTTCTTCTTTTGTGACTTGTGCACGACTTTTGGGGCCTCATGTTCTACTTCCAACTGTTAATAAAAGTGTCTCCTAAACAAATACAGTGCTCTGTCCATGAGAAGTTATCATGCCAGTGGGTCAGTGGATAAAACCTTGCTCCACCGCCTTCCATGTAAAATGAAAGTGTTGGTGGAATCCAGACAGCTTCACCGTTTAAGTCTGTTTATACTCAGTAAATCATGGGCTTTGGGTCCTGTTGTGAAAGAGAAATATCATGGTGGTTTCAATATTTGTTTAAACATAAGTCTCAGAATCAAACCCTTCCAGGCTTGGATGTAATTTCATTAGAATTGGAGCTCAGTATCCATTATCTATATGCAGTGTCCCTGTCTGTTCTCATGCCATGTAGACATATACAAAGGAACTTGGGAATATCCCCCCATTTATGACCTTATTTCTGCTATCTCCCTGATCTGTTTCATGTGTGCTCATTAATTACATGCATATTTATAGGGCACCATCTGTGTGCTAGACACTGTATTAAATACTAGAAATATGGGGCTTTACAGTCGTGTGTGTGTGTGTTTGTACATTAATCAAATAATCACACAAATAACGTAAGGGCAAAACTGTGGTATGTGCAATGAAGGAAAAGCCTGTATGAGGAAACCTACCCTGTTGGAGATGTCAGTTAGGAGTTTCCTAACCTTCTTGCCTCCATCTCCTGTTTTGAACCCTGACCTCTCTCTCTGGACTTAAATTTTCTGTTCTTTAGGAGGTCACAACAGACTTATTATGTGTTCTGGCGGTGGGATGATGAAAGACACACGAAGAGATGGATGCAAATAATGTAAATGGCAAGTTCAAGAGGCTGATAATAAAGAAGGCACTCACCTGACCTAGAGGTAATCAGGGAAAGCTTCCTAGAAGAGGTGATGCCTGGGCTAAGCTTTGAAGGGCCTTTAGGAGCTAGACAGGTAAAACAGAGAAGGGGAAAAGGTTGGACCAGGCAGAGAACATCACATGAGCAAAGGTTCAGGGAAGAGAAACAGTTGTGGTATAGGAGTGTGTGTGTGTGTGTGTGTGTGTGTGTGTGTGAAAACAGGAGGTTTCAAGTGGTGGGAGCATACAGTGGTGAGCAATGAGGCTGAGAGGGCAGCATTACCCAGAACCTCCAATCAGAGCTGAGCCCCGACATAGAGCATAATCATAGGATTCTACAGAGAAAGCAGGACAGCCTCGGCCACCCCCGACACTCACCTGCCTCATTCCAGGCATCTCTTTAAACTCTTGTTTGTTGAGTGCCGTTTTCTCATGGCTCTTCGTCCAAACACCTCTCCCTGCTTAGCCAGGTAATCTGTCCCTTCTCTGACAGTAACAAGGATGTGCATCCCGGGAGACACTGCCCAGAGCGGCCAGAATTACCGCAGGGGGTGAGACAACGGCAGAAGTGTAAATCACACGAGAAATATTGAACTTTGGGAGCCCGCAAACAATAATACGCCACTTCATTCCACTCCTGCTGGAGGTTTATATATGTTACTGTCACTTTTATACTGTTATCCACCACTGGTAATTTTCTCTCAATCTAATTTTTATTTCCCAAGGGTCTAACAAGGTTAAAAGTGCTGGAAAACCAATGACTGTTCTTTTGCCAAGGGATAGTAAATTAAATTAACCGTTGCTGGTGGCCAGTTCTGGTCAGAACTATTTATATGTAAATAGGCGAAAACCCCTCAAGGCATTGCAGCAATTATAAGTTGTTCACTCCAGATGTTGACTGTAATACACGAGGTCACGAACAAAACTCTGGGAACATGGGGGAAGAATTTCCGCCTGGTTTTCTGTTATACCAGGATCTTCCGTTATACTAGCTGGCTTTCTGTAGCTGAAGCAGCAGCTAGTCCATGGTGAAACCTTTCCTGCCAGCTTAATGAGCTGCAAGTCTGAGAGAAAGCTATTCTTGGTCCCAGACTGACAGCGAAAACAGGAATGGAAGAGTTAAACCCTATTGCATGGGCATTGGTTAGCATCTTGCCAGCCTCTGTCCAATCAGAGCAGTCAAAATCTGCACAATTCTTCTGGATGGCCAGCATCAATTATATCAATAAGAGACTCCTCCCCTCATGATTGGAGTGTTCCTAATGACTTTTCCAGAGGGAGGATCTCTTTTGAGGAACATTTACAGGAACAAGGAGCCCTCTCACTGAGTGGCACCATGTTTGTGGAAAATAGAATTGCCTGATACGCCAACTTGGTGTCTTTGGTTGGCTTTTCAATGTCAGAGGATTATGGAGGATTTCTTCAAAGTAGTGAGTTCCAGAGCTTCAGTCCATTCCCCTGTTCCCTTTTCATTCTTCTCCAGTGCCAGAGGGACTCAACTCTGGCATTCCTCTTTAAGGTACTACCACTCATGTTATCCTTTCCTTCATGCAGCTAATGATTTCTGGGCTGCTTTCATAATTTATAGCCAGTTTCTATGCTCTTGAGCCTACCTGAATGGCTCATTAAATCAAGTCCCTCAAGAGAGGGAATTTAAAGAAGGAAAAGATGGCTTTTTTATTGAAATAAGAGAAAGAAGGTAGAAATTGTCCCAATATCTCAGCCTGCCCTCCATTCTGCCGTTCTTGCCCCATGGTAGAAGACTCTTACAGATCCTGGCGGGTCTCCTCTGAGCTGGATGTTGCTCTGATGATGGCTCCTCCAGCGCCATGACTTAAGCGAATGGTTTACCAACTTCTCTGATCTATCCTGAAGTATCCTGAGCTTATTAAGAGAAGGAGGACTTTGGAGGATTGGCTGAAGCACACTCAGTCCACCTACCATACGAGAGAGTCTTGAAATAGACCGCTGAGGATTTTAGGACCACATTCTCTTGGCCCCAGGAGAATTGATTTCCCTTAAATTTCTCTTAGACACATGTTCTTGGCTTTCACCAAGAGCTGAAACATTGCTTAAGGGAACGCAATATTATTCCCATTGTGTCCATCCTATCTCTCCGTGGTCTCACTTGAAGCCCTACATGAAAAAGTTTTAGAATTAAATCCCCATCCTTGTGCACAGCCTAGCCAGAGGAGTACGCAGAAGCTGATATCAAGCCAGCATTTGCTTGCCAAGCTATTTTCCTTGGCTGTGTCCTCCTGGAGGAAGCCATGTCTTCTTTGCACCGAGGCACAGTTGGCTTGTCTGCACCCACCCACAGAGCTGCTTCCACCTAGAGAGGGGTAAATTTATCACCAAATTGCATAAAGACACTGTGTGCTCAACAAAAGGAGCCTGCCCATGGGAGGGGTGTGTTTGGAGGGGAGGGTGTGGGAGGGGGTTTACTAATTCTCCCAGAGGGCACTTTATAGGTTGCTCAGGGCCAGGAAGATGTCTGTTTTCCCGGGGGGAATCTCCATACTGTTTTCCATAGTGGCTGCACCAGTTTGCACTCCCACCAGCAGTGTATGAGAGTTCAGAGGGGAAGAGGGGAGGGAGGAGGGCGAAAGGGATAATTGGGCACATGTGTGCGGTGATGGGTTGTAATTAGTATTTGGGTGGTGAACATGATGTAATCTATGCAGAAATAGAAGTATAATGATGTACACCTGAAATTTATACAATGTTATAAACCAATGTTACTGCAATAAACAAAAAATTAAAAAAAAAAAAAAAGAATCCAATGGCTTCATTGGAATAAATGCATCTCGAGATGCAAGTTTCTGCATTATATTCTACCCAATCTTGTCCTAACATTGGAGTTTTGATTTTATGTTTCAGTTTTACCAAATCGATTGGAGGTGTCATATATAGTCTTTGGCAATAAATTAAAAACAAATTATGCTATGCCAAAAGTCAATAACCTGCAGAATGCATGGATCAGGTTCTCTCTAGAGCAGGATGTTTCATAGCACACGGACAATGCCTTCACTCTTCTGCCTCTAGTTCCCCTCAGCTTTAGTGGTAGGTCCCTCCAGTCTGGCTGGACACCTGGAAAGACACGAAGCAGTTCTCATGACACCTGATGGCTTGGCCATTCTATGATAAACAGGGCAAAAGACAGTAAATCTTATAACAAGTTAAAGGGATGACGATGTTGTGAAACTCACATTAAAACCAAGTTCGTTGGGGGAAAATAGTTTCCTACAGACGTCATGAAATTATTTCAGAAAGAGGATTATGGCTGGAGAGGAAGCCCATTTTATCAGTGTCCCCCCTGAGAGAGCCCCTCCCTTCAGCTAACTACCTCCTTCCTTCACCCCAACAGCAAGAAAGGAACTTAAGAGAACGTTCCCCAAAGCAAAATTCCTGCCAAAATTGCTTTAAACACGGAGTCAATATCATTTAATTGTACATTCCTCTGCACAAATCAAACAAACCAGTCAGAGACATACGCCCGTGACTTTATTCAGACAGGCAGTTTCAGGGTGTTTATCTCTATCCTGGAGAAATTGGTATAAACGAACTGTGGCCACATCCTCCTTTCAATGGTGCACACGTGCTAGGCTGCAGGGTTCATAAATTAGCCTTTTGGAGAGTTCAATCATAATCGAATATGCTTAATATTCACACATTGTAATTTGAACATTAAACATCTTGAACAAAGATCACGATCTTGGAAGGTATTAAATTAAAAAGAAATACTCCCCCAGAATTGCATTTATTAGCTCCTGATTTCTGATTTATTTTTCATTAGCCTGTGGTGATAAGTACTGAACCGTATAAAAGAAAAGCACGAATCCCCATTTTGGAACATTAAATCCAGATTTTTGACGATAACCTATTTTTGTGCTGCTATTAGGGGAGCGCCAGCTTGTACCCACATCCAGTTATTAATCTGTGAAATGTTTTCTCTCTGGTGTGTTATGTTCTTTCTAAGTCTGCTGCACTTAACTGTCACCGGCTAAGTGGGTTATTAAACGGGAGCGAGAAATGAATCAATCACGTATATTCAAACGTTCTGTCTCCAGCATTGTTCTATGACTTCATTATTTAGGCATTAAATTCCATGCAACACCGGATGTAATTGTCAATACAGAGGGGCTTGATTTGTGGGGATGCGTTCTCTGGCAATTACGGTTTTAGGTTTACAAGCACACCAGAAATCCTTGCTACACGATAACACCTTTAGCACGGCTTCCGTAATCACATCTTTCAGTGGGATCACAGCTGCTTGTGTTGGGGAGCTGACATTTTCATTAGAGAATGGAACTGGTGTTTGCAGGGATCCATAAAACCATTTGCTCACCTGGCCACTAGTTACACAATGCTTTGCTGTAGAACGTTTATCCTCACCACTCTAAGGCAACTGTTCTGACTCTATTTACTCTGCTCAGTCAGAAAGAAAAATAGAATCATCGTGGATAATGTTAAAAGCCAGATTGCCCGAGTTTGAATCCCAACTCCAACACTTCCCAGCTGTGTGACCTTGGGCAAGTTACTTAACCTCTCTGTGCCTGAGTTTTCTCCTCGGAAAATGGGGTTAATAATAAAAATAATAATCATATTGTCTTAGTTTGAGTTCTCTCAGAAGCAGACGCAGAGACAAGGATTTGGGTACAAGTAATCTATCTGGAAGGTTCAGAGAACACGGGTAGGGGAGTGGGGAAGTGAGACAGAGATGGGAAGGCAGCTGAAAGGTGTGTACTATTAAGCCAGCTGCTACTGAAACAACACAGAGGGACTCACTCTGGGCGACCCTGGTGGACTTGGCGTAACACACAGCTCAGTGTTATCTCTCTGGGGGGATGAGTGAGCTGGGGTAGCAGTCATCTGTTGAAGGATGTCCCCAGGGGAGGGCAGCGGTGCATGCCACACGGGAGGGTAGGACAGGCTTCAGCAGCCCGAGAAAGCCCTGTCAAGGAAGCCAAGTGCTGGAGGCTGGGAGTTGGTTTGCATGCCCCACAGTGATAAAAGTGAGGGCCCCTAGGGCCTCTGCTCCAAGCACCTACCTCCTAGGGTCGCTATCAGAGCTCAAGGAGTGAATTTTTTAGAGCACTCAAAACAGAGTCTAGCTGTAATAGGCCAATGTAAGAGATTACTACCACCTACCTCGTGGGGTTGGTGTGAGGACTGGGCAGGATTGTGTAAGCACAGCCCAGATCCGCATGCTGCCTGGCACCGATGAAGTGCTCAGCAAATATTTGTTCAACAAAATACCCACCCTTTCTTGATCTCTGATGGTGTGCCATTATTTTATTAGCTTATTTAATCCTCTCTACTAGCCCTTGAAGGTCAGTGTTAGTATCTCTATCTCACGGAAGAGCTCAAAGGAGTCAAGCTAGTGGTCAGAGCACAGCCTAGGGGTCACGGCACCAGAAGCACCATGGTTGGAATCTGGCTTCTGCTTCCTAGCTGTGAGTCCTCGGGAAAGTTGCTGAACTCCCCTGAGCCTTAGTTTCCTCATCTGTGCAATGAGTGTAGGAAAAGTACTTTCTCAAAGGCATGTTGTGAGGAGGAAATAAGGTGATGCTTGGGAAGAGCTGCAAGGTGTCGGATAAGTAGCAGCAGGAGCCGTCTTCAGTATTATTATTCTGAGCAGTGGTAGGAATAGTAAGGGGCAGACCCAAGATTTGAACCTGGGTCTGTGTGACCATATCAGACGCCACTGCTTCTGACCAGATGTCCTGGTGCAGATGCTTTAGAAGGTGAGATGGGCCGCTTCTAAAATGGTTCCCGATGGTCCCCACCTCCTGGTATTCGTGCCCTTGTGTATTCATTCCCCTTGAATGTGGGCTGGACCTAGTGTCTTGCTTCTGATGAACAGAACACAGCAAAAGGGACGGGATGACACGTCCAAGATTAGGTTACAAAAGGGTTAGGCTACTTCCGTCTGGTTTGCATTCTTTTTTTTTACTCTAATGGAAACCAGTTGCCATGTCATGAACTGTTGATGGAGAGACCTGTGTGGCAACAGCTCTGGCCAACAGCTAGAGAGGCACTGAAGCCCTCAGTCCAACACCAACCACCATGTGGGTGACCCAGGAAGAGGAGCCTTCCCCAGGTGAGCCTGAGGTGACTGCAGCCCTCGCCAATATCCTGACTTCAATCTTGTCAGTGATTGTGTCAAAGGACCGGGCTAAGCTGTGCTGGATTCCTGAACCTGTGAGATGATAAATGTTGTTGCTTTTAGGCACTGAGTTTGGGGGTAATTTGTTAGGCAATAGATCCCTAACTGAGAAAGTATTAATTTCTTCTGAGGTTTCTTCTACTTCCAAGAATTGATAACAATTGATGTCCAGCCACAGAGAGTGGTTTATAAACAGGAGATATGATCCTTAGGTCTGGCTTCTCAATGTCTTAAGAGGCAATTCCTTTTTGTTCTAATGGTACCATGAGAGAGGAAGGTTGAAATAATGATGCTAGAGTACAGCTCAAAAATGTACTTTAGACTAGTAGTTTTCAAACCTTTTTGATCCGTGGAACCCTTTGTTTGAATCAAAAGTTGCAGAGGGAGATCCTCTATGGACCTAGGAATAAAAGATGCTGCCCCAGTGGGAGGAGGGTGGAGTCCTGGACCTGGCTGGTCCCTAAAGGTCCCCCAGGACACAGGTTGAAAGCCACAGCCCAAGCCTTATTCCTCAAAGGAGGGACATGTGTAGCGAGCTAAAGTAAACACACACTTTAATCACCCCCATTTCCCAAGTCGGTACACACGGTGAACAGGCAGGAAGGATGCTGGGTGCCAGGGAATCTGAGAGCCAGGTGGCCCCACATTTAGACGCTGGGTCTTCCAGGGTCACTGCGTGGGTGTCAGGCAGAATGCAGACCCTGTGGGCTCTGCTGTCTCCACTTTATGCCAGAAACCTTTGGATAATCTGGTAAAGAGAGTGAGAATGGAAACATAAGCTGCATTTGGAAGAGTTGAATGGCAATGACTGGGGAATACACAGTGGCTGGAAGTGGAAATGGCCTGCTTCCCATTTCGAATGTGAGAAACTTCTGCTGAAGATTATGCTGTGATGGGAAGCAGAACACAAGGACATTTCAGGTGAGGAGGCATGAAACAGATGGAGGCAGCACGTGGTTCTCCAGCTTGCCTGATGAGCAGAGCTACCGGAGTGAACGTTCAACAACATACTCCCAGGTTCTGTTGGCGATAGACTGAATTAGAATCTCTAGGGTGGGGGCTTGAGGAGCTGTTGATTGAACATGTGCCCTGGATGATTGTCAGGCAAGTGGGGACACAGGCATTTGGTACAGGTGTACTCCTTCCAGGTTGAAAACATCCATTCATCTGTCCATTCATTCAGTCTTCTGCGCATCTATTGAATCCTTCAACACAGCGTCTATGTGTGTCAGGTGTTATAATGGCTGCCAGGAATGCAAGGAAAGGTGATACATGGCCTCTACCCTTTAGGGACCCCCAGACAGATCTGGAAATCAACAGGGATGGTTCCTTTACAACGTGGCGTGATGAGATGGATCTATGACAGAGGAAATATAACAGCAAAGGCAGCTAATAGATACTGATGGCCCCCAGCCCCGCCTAATTTAACTTCTAGCCACCAGTTCTCTCTATGTGGTTATTTAGAGTGAAAACAATGGAATTTAATGTCCTTGCACATTCCCTCTGAGGGGGAGCCCTGCTCATCTGATTGTTCCAAGGATTTCAAAGGGACACACCACCCCTGTACTCCTGGAATTCTAATTAGCGAGCCAAGTGGAATTGACTGGATTTTCGTATATCCTTTCTCTAAGAAGGATCTCAGCCACAATCTTGGTTATTCTGCCTGCCGTGTTCCCCCCTCAGTGACAAAAGTGCCACCAGCCCTGGGAAATGAACCCCTTGAAGCAAAATTATTAGCCTTGGCCTCGAACTGCTTTCAAAAGGTTTGCAAACAATGCAACTGGAAAGTACAATGAATGGGGTGGGTTTCTTTCTTTTCCCTTTTTAAAAATTATTGAATTCCCACTGTCTTCTGAAGATGAATATTTCTGCTGGGCAGATTTACTTTGTAAATTACAGACTCGAGTGGCTCTTTTTTTTTTTTCCTCGCTGCTTCAGTGAACTGGAAATTAGACGTATTTACAATCATAGAAAATGTGAAGTATCTTGATGAGTTGGAATTCTGACAGCTCGGGGGGCTCAGATGTATAGAATGCAGTAGTGTTGGCCCAATCATTCAGCACACGTTTGTGGGGATCTTTTTTGGGGGAGCAAGGTGCTGTGTTACTGATGGAATGATATAGCAATGACCAAGAGGGACAGGTCCCTGACCTCAAGGGCTAAAAGTCGAGGGGTGAGATGGATTTTATATAAATGATAAGAATAGAATATAGGGGCCCGCCCCGTGGCGCAAGCGGTTAAGTGCGCGCGCTCCGCTGCGGTGCCCCAGGGTTCGCCGGTTCGGATCCTGGGCGCGCACCGATGCACCACTTGGTAAGCCGTGCTGTGGCCACATCCCATATAGAGTAGAGGAAGATGGGCATGGATGTTAGCTCAGGGCCGATCTTCCTCAGCAAAAAGGGGAGGATTGGCATCAGATGTTAGCTCAGTGCTGATCTTCCTCACACACACACAAAAAAGAATAGAATATATAGGTGCTAAGATGAAGAAAGCATGCAATCAACAAATTCAGTGTCTATCAACTCAGTAATTCCAGGCCTGTTTTTAAGTGCAATGACCAAAACAGACAAAAAAACACTGTCTTTGTAGAACTTTTATTCCTGTGTGTATACGTGCACGTGTGGGAGATATGTGCCATATTTTTCTTATTTATTTTGATTGTCAGATAGTGAGTGGTGTGGTGAAAACCAAAAAGGGAGGGGGATAACGAGTGTATGTGTGTGTTTTGTGTGCACATGCATACATGTGTGTGTGTTTTATGTAAATACATAATACGTGCACATGTGCACATTTGGTGGGGAATGTAATTTTTGATTAGGAGGCTATATTAGTTCTCTTTTGCTGCTGTGATAAATTACCATTAATTTAGTGGCTTAAAATAACACAAATGTATTATATTACAACTCTGGAGGGTGAAAGTTTGTCAGCAGGCCTGCACCCCTTCTGGAGGCTCTGGGGGAAAATCCATTTTCTTGCCTTAGTTTCTAGCTTCTGAAAGCCACCTACATTCCTTGGCTCTTGGCCCCATGAAGTCCGAATCTTAGCATTTTCCAGTCTCTCTCTGTCTGATTCTGACCTTCCTGCCTTCCATTTATAAGGACCCTTGTGATTCCATTGGGCACACCTGGATCATCCAGGGCACTCTCCCTGTGTCGAGATCCATAACTTAATCACGTCTCTGCAAAGTTCCTTTTGCCACATAAAGTAACATAGTCACAGGTTCTGGGGATTAGACCATGGGCATCTTTAGGGGGGCCATTATTCAGCCTGCCACAATGGCCGAAGAAAACCTCATGGAGGAGCTATTTAATCAAGTTCCTGAAGGAGATGAGGGTGGGAACCATGCAAATAGCTGGGGGAAGGGTGTTCTAAGAAGAGGGAAGAGTCGGGGGGTTTGGAGAGTGACTGGAAAGTTTGAGGAACAGCACGGAGGCCACTGTGGCTGGAGCAGAGTCAAGTGATGGGGAGAGTGGTGTGAAGAGGATCAACGAGATGACGGGGCTCAGCTCTGTAGAGTCTCAGTATAGAAACGTGGCTTTTGAGTGAGACAAGGATCCACTGAACCCGTTGAGTACTGGGTTCGAGAGCTACATGTGGGAGGAGCATCTAAGTCAGACTTAGAGGATAATGGGGTAAGGGAATCTTCCTAGAGGAAGGAAAATATAAACTGAGATCTGCAGGCTTCCCAGAGATATTACTATTAATTAAAGATAACATTTACTGAGTGCTTTGTGTAATCTACTATACTAAACAGTTTCTGGATAGACCTCTTATAACACTCGTGGTAATTGTTTACCCCCTAAACAATTCCATAAGGCCACAGCCTGTCTTGAGACAGATAGACTTATTGTTGTTTTCAAGAAGGGGAAACTGAGACTTAGGAGAATTAGTATTAGGACAAATAGCCTATAAATAAGATGGGGCCAGAATTTGACCTTGGGTTCTTCCAACTCCAGGGTCCAGACTCTTTGAGCTACCATTTTATTTGGCTGCCTCTTGGTTTCCAGTTGAATGGGGAATGCGGGTCAGCCCAAGTGACCCCTGATACTTGAAAGGAGTGATGCAGGCCTGAGTCAAGAAGGACCTTGGTTTTTCTGTTGCCTTTGGAAATTCGAGTGCAAGGGGTGAGCTTAAGGAAGCAGAAGCGTCTCAGGAAGGATCTGGAGCCGCTATTTCATGTCCCATTTTTCTCTTTGTCAATTGGGAATGCCAGGCAGGGAATGGGCCAGAGGCAGGCATTTCTATTGTAGGCAGCCTAGGATAGTAACGCTGGGGTGAGTGCCAGGTGTATTCATTCACTGAGTCCCGAACCTGTGCCAGGTACTGGGGGCTCGCAAAAGAACAAGATAGACAGGGTCTCTTGCCTCATGGTCCTTCCTGTTTGGGTGGAATACAGACAGTAAGCAAATAAGGATGATGACAGATTCTGATCAGGTGTTATAAATTGGACAAAACAGGATGGCGTGATGGAGAATAATCAGGGGACAATTTAGATGGGTGGTCAAGGAGGGTCTTTCCGAGGAAGTGACCTGTTTATGAGATCTGAAGGAAAAGTCACCAGCTATGGGAAACGCCAAAGAAAAAGTGTTAGAGGCAGAGGGAACAGCATGCCTGAAAGGTTTGCGTCAAGGATGAGTTTAGAGTGATTAGGAAATGGAAACTGGTCCCTGTGATTGGGGCTGGGTGAGAGAGGCTGCTCTGGAGATGAGTAAGCAGAAGTCAGCTTGACTAGACCTTGCAAGCATTATGATATGTTTGGATTTTGCTCTAAGTGGGATGGGAAGACCAGTGGAAGCTCAGAGCGGGGAATGGCCATAATCTGATTTACATTTTAAAAAGCTCCCTCTGGCTGTTGGGTGTGAGGTAGTTTGAAAGGAATATAAATGAGAGCTATCACAGTCCTACAGGCGGCCTGGAGCAGAGTGATGTCAATGGAGGTAGAGAGAGGTGAACGGACTCAGGAAGTTCGGAGTAAGAGAAACAGAGGAATCAAGGGTGATTCTAAGTTTTGGGCTTGAACAGCTGGGTGGATGGTGACGGTGATGGTGACTGGGGAGGACTGGAGGAGGAAGTGGTGTGAAGTTGGGGAAGGCGGGGACCAATGAAAAGAGGAATTAGGAGCTCCAAATAGAATTAGAAGACAAGATGTAGAAGTCAAGGTGCATGGCGAGACAACGAGAGAAAGTGGAGAGGATGAGTAGGATGAGGAATGGGTTGAAGGAGGCTAGAGAGTTGATCCACCCATGTTGGGAGTGCTGACCTATGCTCTTGGCATCTGCCATTTGTGGCAACAAAGCTTGTGTTTGCCAAGGCAAGGGACTCCACCGAGCTGCTTACACCATCTCATGGTCTCCGTCTTCAAGGAGTGGATGAGATACTGGAGAAGAACATCTCCTATCATTTTAAAGCCTTTGGAGAATAGAAAGTAATCAAGTCTTCCCTGGAAGATGCTTATGAACTCCAGAGGTGGGCTGGGGACCATTCCCGCACAGATGTGGAGACTAAAGTAAGCAGACAGCCAGTGAGCTGAGTGCCCATTTGTTTTAAGATGAGCCTGGGGAAGAGAGGAGCGTTGTTTACAACATGGTAAGAACAGCAAAACAGTAAACCTGGGTAGCACTTTGGGCTTTCGAAAGCACTTTCTGTTTTTCATTACACGTATTTTTACTTTATTTAAAAAAGTCTTTATTGAAGTATAATATATATTCAGGGAAGCACATTTACATAGGTGAGCGGCTCAATGAATTTTCACGAACTGAATACACCCACGTAACGATCACCCCGGTCATGAAATAAAACATTTTCTGCCAAAGCATTTTGAAATTTCAAAACCAGATACTGGAATTAACTAATTTTTTGAGATCTCTCCTGTGAGTGCCCCAAGGCAGGCAACCCAACCCCACTTCAATCAGCCAACACCAATGCCATTATGCGGAAAGTTGGTTCCCTGTGCCTTCGCGGTCAGCTCCGTGATTCTCCTGAATCCCACATCTCTTGTCCGGGTTCTGTTCACCTGCAGCCCGTCTGATATGCCCAGCATTCTCAAACGAGACACTAGCATTTAAGTTTCTTGGGTTCTTTCATTTACCGAGGACATAGCCACCTCCTCCGAGCCTCCTCCTTAATCAACTTTATCCAAAACGTGTAGAAGTACGTCTTATCTTTCCCTAGTTCAAGGTAGCTAGAAGTATTACAAAGAACCTGGAGTTTCCGGTACAAGCCTTGGTTTATAGGTCTGAGAAGATAATCTGGGTGAAGAATGGACTGAATGAAGAATGGGGTCTTTTAACTATTTTTTTTGGAGGGAAGGGAGTCAAAGATTCTTCTGTGTGCCGAGAACTACAGAATGCTTTTGTAGTTTCTTCTTTTCTTTTGAGATTTGAAGATCCTACAAGGTAGTGGCATGGGGCACTAGAGTATGGTGGTGATGAGCAGGGGCATGGGAGTCAGTAAGACCTGGGTTCAAATCCTGCCTCTGATTTTTGCCAGGTGTGAGAACTTGGCTAGTTACCTAACTTCTCTGAGCCTCCATTTTTCCATCTGTAAAATGGAGATCATAAGAGGTGCCATCCCAAAGGGCGGTTAGGAAGATTAAAGAAGAGATTACATGTAAACTGTTTGGCACAGTATTTTTATTACCACTAGAATGATTATTATCATCATTAAAGGAATAATAATTGCCATTAGAACAATATTAAAATCATTATTATTATTGCCCTTGTTATTATTACTCTTGCTGTTTGGCAGGTGATGAAACTGAGACCCAGATTAAGTGACTTGTCCAAGGCCACAGGGCAACGTCCTGACTCCTAAGCCAGCACTCAGCACATTTCCCCCATTAAGCACACCCAGGCCCCTTTCTCAGCCCATCTGGTCACTGATGGCAGCTCTGATCAAGCAACGGGGGCAGCTGCCAGCCCGAGAGGAGAGATCAGGCGGCCCTCTGTGCCCGGCATCATTTAACCAGACGACCTCCAAAGCTGGCTTCTCTGGCTGACCGTCCGGCCTCCAGAAGAGCTGCATTAAGGAGTTAATGGGGCCTGGCGAAGGCACTGGGCCATCTGTTCTTAATTACCCAAAGTGCACAAGGCCGAGGGCAGGCTGGCGTGGGGCGGCCGGGCACTGCCTGCATGGTTGGGTTGGCTGTCCTCCCTCAGCTGCCTGGCCTCGTGTCTCCCGGCCACCCCAGATTCTCGAGTCCCTCACTCACCTCTCTCATCTCTCCCACCTCTGAGGCTGAGAAGCAGAAGCGCATGCCCAGGAACCCCAAGGGAGCAGAGGCAGAGATGGGGCACAGGAGAAGTGAGGTGTCTTAGGTCTCGTTCTCCAGACGCAGAGCCTGAGGCGGGGATTCTTGTGCAAGTGATTTATTAGGGGGGAGCTCTCAGGAGAAAGGGAGGGAGGGAAGCAGGTTGGGGCAGAAGGAGCTGAGCAGGGATGGAGACAAGCGTCACATTGGTCCCTGGGGAGCTCTGGAGCTTGAATCCCAGCAGAGTTGGTCCCACCTCAATGCAAGGGAGTGAAGCAACTCTCTGGAGAGGGGGGCAGGCAGCTGTGAGTTGCTCTCAGCCAACTCTCACGGCAGCTGGGGGAAGGATGGACCCACCAGGAAGGAAATCTGTGTGGGGTACCAAGACGAGGGTGGGGAGGCTGCAAGGCAGACCCTTGAAACAGAATCCCCTTTGGAGAGAAACCAAGTCAGTTGCCTGATTTTTTTTTTTTCCAAGAGGAACCTGGATTGTGTCCCTCACTCTGCAAGCCCTGATCCACATAAAGCCTTTTCTGCTTTCCTCAGAGGCAGATGCCATAGCTGGTTAAGAGAATGATCTTGGCACACAGATGCGGGTTTGGATCTTGGCTCTTCTGCCCGCTAGCTGGCTGACCTTGGGAAGGATACCTGACCATTCAGAGCCTCAGTCTCCTTGCCTGTAAAATGGGAATCACAGTACTCCCTACCTTTTGGGGCTTTCCTTGAAGATTTAATGAGATGGTGCATGTATAGTACTCGGAACATGCCTGACACTTACAAAATTCTTCATTAATGGTGGTGGGGGAAGTGATGATGGTCCTTCTTTCTCTGCTTCCTCCCTCTTCCTCTTCCTCCTTCCTGCTATTGTTGCTATTGTTGGTAGAGGTGATGGAGTTGCTCTCCCCTGGCAAATTAATGAGCTTGGTTTGGAGTGAGCCATAGTTCAATTTAGGGGGGAACCCAAACCTGTTCCCAAGTGATGCTGTGCTGTTTCTGAGACAATCATAAACATCCACATTTGTGCATGTTGTGTGTGTGTGGGGGCATCCCTAACCCTTCCCCTGGGACCCCTTAACAGGCGCCTAGTGGAGTAGAAACTGTGAAGTTAGGCAACACAGGATCCATGTGTGAGCTCTGCCTCCTCTGCACTGTGTGGCCTCGGACAAGTTACTCATCCTCCTAGACTCAGATTTCTTATCCCTAAAATACACAATGGAGTGATGTTGGGAAGATTAAATGAGATGATGCCTTGAGTTTAGGTCCTGGTCACTGTGGGAAAGCATAGTCTGGACTTGTCTGGTGTTCTGGCACATTGTAGATGCTTAAAAATTAGTTTCTCTTCTCACTTTAAATGCTGGTGGATTTGGATTTGGGTTGAGTTCAGTCAATTATGTCTTGGACTGTGGACCATTTTGCTTATCTCTAGTCTCAGTTAGCCACAGCCTCAGGCCCCTTAGATTCTGGGGCCATGGAATCAAAGTCCGCTATGGTTTTTCTGACCGAGGCTCTGGCTGCTCTAGGCTGCTGTGTGCACAGGTGTCAGAAGACATGGTTCAAAGCCTTGCCGTGCCACTTTGTGAGCTATTTACTTAATCTTTCTACTCGTGTGTCTTCATCTGTAAAATGGAGCCATTAACATGTTCCTTTCAGCATTGTTGGGCAGATTAACTTAGATAATGCAGTTCAACCCAGGACCTACCCCTTAGTGAAAGGAGAACCAATGCCAAACAATGCAATTAATGATATTCAGGAAGAATCACATCTTTGTGGCTCTTTGATGAAAACACTCAGAACGTTTTAGTGATGCTAAAAAGTTAATTCAATAGGCAGAGCTGCCCTGGCCATCTCCATTCTAAGGCTCCAGGCTGGATTGATTTGCATCCTTAGATCTTGGCTTGTGAGTCCTGCTGCCTGGTGCACATTGCGGGGTGTGAAGATGAGCCTAATTATGAAGGAGTGACTGTCACATGTCCCTGTGATCAGGGCAGAGTTTGATGCTGGGATCCCTGTGGTCTGATGGAAACGGTGTTTGGAGATGAATATTGTATTTGCAAGTAGAGTGCCAGGGACCTCTGCCAGTATTACAGCTTGATTGTAAATTCACTGCAGAGTTCCTAGTTGCTTTTCTGAAAATGGCATCCCTCCTCTTGGTCTGGCAGGAGCTGAGGCTGTCATTAGTGCTGTTTACCAAATACTTCCAACTTCCCAGTCCTCTGGTAGGATTATATTTCCCCATCCAAGGTTAGATGTGGACATATGACCTGCCGTGGTCCCAGTCAACCCCTGTGGAAGTGTGACACAAATGAGAAAGCAGTGTTTGTTATATCCCATTGAGCTTTGGGGTTTGCTTGTTACTTCAGGGTAACTGATGTACTCTGACCGATACACTTGAGGGAAATGTATGGGATCCACGAGGGTGGGGACTCTGCCTGATTGTGTTCACTGTCTAATTCCCAGGGCCTTGCACAGTGCCTGACACATATAAGCCACTGATAAATACTTGTTAAAGAATGAAAGAAAGGCCTTGGATCCACCAACCCTAAGTTTGATTGTGGCTTTGTCACTCGCCAGCTTTGTGAACTTTGGAAGTTCACTTAACCTTTGTAATCCTTAAATTTTCTCGTCCTTGGAATAGGACTATCATTCCTTGCCGTGTTACTGTAGGATTTATTCTGATAATGGGAAAGTTTCTGGCACATAGTAGGCACCCAATGTTACTGAGCCCTAAGGGACCAGTGACCTGCAAGTGGGTCCTTTGGCCCAGAGCTGCTGGTGCCAATAGAACAAGATCGGTTGTTGGGAACAGCAGAGCAGAAACTTTATTCATTGATCAACAAATGGAGGAGGCAGAGCTCGTGCTCTATAACACCTTTTCCCAGAAGGGAAGGTGAGCAGTAGTCTTATAGGATGTGAAGGGGGAGGGGTCTCTGCATCATCCAGGGGCATTTGGGGCATGCGCAGATCTTCCCTTCTTGCGTATGGCACCTTCTGCCAGCGTTTCCTTTTGCGCATGGCGCTCCATCGCCATCTTGGTCTTTTCTAGTTTCCACCGGTTCTGCCATTTGGCCGTCTGGCATTTTTCTGCCTTGGTTCCTATAAGCAAGCACAACTTAAAAACAAAGCATTAGACATGGAAAATGTCTTAGGGACTTCCCTGGGTGACACCAATACATGACAGCTAGCAAAAATCTTTTGCTTTGAACAGAGAAGGAAGGGATGGAGGAGAGGGGACTGAGCCTGTATAAGTATTTCTTTCTGTAAGAAGGGTTAGGGTGGGAAAGAGCTTGTAAGTGGCATTAATGGGGGAAGGAGACCCCAGTGATGAGGGGTCCCAAAAGTGAGGAGTGGGGGAAGGGAGGGAAGGATAAAGCAAGGAGTAGGCAGAGCTTTCTCTCCTCAGAGTCCAAGAGAGCTAATTCAAATGGAACAAAACATCCCCAAATATTTGAGCAGAAGCCATCGCTAGTACGTTTTTAATTACCCTGCCAATAAAGATTCCTGGGCAGAACGGTCTTCGATGCACAGTAATGTTTTGCAATGTTTTTAGTAATTGGGTTAAGATAATTTATTAGAGTACTGACTGGATGTGTTTCAATAATTGCTAAGACTAGAATATTAGCCTTTCCTCCTTGAATGCAAATCACTCCCCAATGGGCCAAAGCATTGGAGAATATGGTTCTGAATATGCAAATCACTGTGAGACAAATTCTGAGAGCTGACCATAGGGCCTACGTGAGTATTTTAAATTGCACTTGGAAGCTCCCTCAAATTGGGGGCTTGCTTTGTTGGTGAGGTCACAGGCTGTGGGGGGTTGACCTACTACTGTCTCTGTTAAAATTAAAGGAAACCTGAGTGCAGATGGGAGGTGAGGAGGGTCAGCGAGGGCCCGGCTGAGGTCGCCAGCAGCATGAGAGACATAGTTAATGGCTAAAACAGATTTTTCCTCATTTCTATTTTCTCTACTGAGCTTGTTGCTCAGTAGAGAGGAAAACAATCTAACCCTATTTAAGAAAAATAATCAGCAGAAGTATTAACAGAGGAATTGAGAGGAAGAGCAAGTCTTGCCAGGGGAAGGAGGACATGTTTGCAATCAAGATTTAAAGGTAATAAGCTTCCTAAGGTTAATTTGGTTTATCTGGCATAAGCACAGCAGCGGGAAAAAGAACTCACTTAATAGAAGCTTTGCATTGTTGGGAAATAACAATAGTAGTGGGAGTTGTATGTATGGAATGTTTACAGTGCCACACAGGGTCCCAAGCACATTATGTGTATCCAATTCGTTTAATCCTCACAACAACTCAATGGGGGGAGGTGTGATTATCCCCATGATGGAGTTGAATCTTGGAGAAATGCAGCCTGTTGGCTAAGGTCTGCCTTTTTATAAGTGGAGGATCCAGAGTTTGAACTAAGAGCTTGGACCCCTGAGCTCCTGTGTGGAACCACCAGCTATATTGAGTTACGACTGACTAAACAGTCACTGTGTTTTGGGTAGCAAGCTGGGTCCATTACATGCACTGGTCCATTTAACTGTTTAAATGCTCGTTAAGATGTTTGTCGCTGTAATTGGAAGATGAGGAACAGAGGAGTAAGATCTGTGGATCTCTGATTAGTGATGAGGTTGGTGATGGTGATTTAGGTGGGAGTACAGAGGCATATTGGGTGTGAGAGGCAGAGAAAATTTTTAAAAAGTTGCAGATCTAGAAAAATACCCACGGCCCTTAGCTTCCTCATTCATAAAATGGGGTTGATAATTGTACCAGCTTCAAAGGTACTTAGTGCCGTGCTTGACACATAATAAGTGCTTAAATATTGGGTATTAGTATCCCTTGTATGGGATGATAATTGGGATTTTCTGAATGCCTAAGAAATGCGAAAGAGCAATAATCAAAGAGCAGTAATGGTCACCACCATTTGGAAAGTAGTTCAACCTACATCTCCAAAAAGGAAATAAACTTCTTTTATAAATATATTCCCAACAGAGGGGAAAAAAATTAAGACACAATATTCAACTGTGGACCCCAAAGAAAGAAATGACAGTCACCACATCCCTGTGTTGATTGCAAAACAACCAGAATCTGTCCTTTGTTCTTCCATCTTTAGATCTCCTGGGACTGCCTGGGGTAGATATGTTCGTGGAAGATAGTGAAACAGACCAGTAAGAATAGGGCTACTGTGTGGAATCCCTCTTCTCACCATCACACTGAGTGTTGACATCTCCCGTTATCTCCACAAATGTGCAAAATAGATGAAGAGGAGGGTAGGATACCCATTGTACAGGTGAACAATGAAGCTTATAGAGGACAAAGGACTTCCTTATGACCACAGGGTGACCAACTGGTAGAGCAGAGGCTGAGACCTAAGTCTTCTGATTTTGCATCCCCTGAACTTTTCCCATTCTTCCCAAGAATGCTGATGGAGGGTTTGCTGTTGTTAGTTGAGTGGATTCCAACTCCTATTGATCTTGTGTACACTAGAGCAGAACCCTGCCTGGTCTTTTTTTGCCATCTTCTCACCTTCCGGCACTGTTATCAGACAATGCTCTGCTGTTCGTAGGGTTTTCATGGCCAATTTTTTCATAAATGGGTGGCCAGGTCCTTCTTCCTAGTCTGTCTGGTCTGGAAGCTCTGCTAAAACCTGTTCACCATGGGAGACCCTGCTGGTATTTGAAGTACAGGTGGCATAACTTTCAGCATCACAGCAACACACAACCGCCACAGTATGGCAACTGACAGATGGTGGTGTGGTTCCCTGACTGGGAGACAAACCCCAGCTGTGGCCATGAGAGCACTGAATCAACCACTAGACCACCAGTGCTGGCTAGTGGATCCTAAATTGGTAGCCGGGCTTGTTGGAATTGTCACCATTCCATCACCACTCCCATCATCAACATCACTGCATGACTCATGGTCAACATAGCCATCGCCACTGTCATGGTCAAGGTAGCTTTACAAAGTGTCTTACTCCAAATGAGCTTTCCCATCAATTGAGAAACTGTTTGTTAATCCCATCAGCCTCTCCACGTCAGGAAGGACAGTCTATATAATAAGAGCCCATTACAGCTTCCCCAGAAGTTTCCTAATGGATAATAAATTATGAAGAGAACATTCTTTGCTATGTAATTAATGGAAATTTACCATTTTTAAGCTTCCTCTGGGAAATTTTCCATGTCAAATGAATTTGTCGGTGGGACCCGAGAGGGAGGCTATCACAACTGTTCCAGTGTGTACTTCTTCATTACTTGGCTGCTGGAGGTTAAATTTTCAGTCACGTCTCTGGATGGCTTTGATCTCTGATGACAGTTGTTAACTCTATTTGCTCCTTGGTATCACTCTGGTATTTTAAAACAGTCTTTTAAGATCGCCTTGCTAATTATTTTGCTGGAAGTTTAATTAAATCTTGTCACAGAGGAATATGCTATCTTGGGGAATGGTTGCTAAACATAAGTCAAATTGCTAAGAAAAAGGGAGGCAGAGTAGATATTTATGCATATAAAGAACGGTGCAGAAGATAGATTTCCATTCTAAAGGACACAGGATTTACTGAAGTTCAAATCCCTTTGTTTGAACCATGTTCAACTTTTGGCGAGAATTCCAAGTCGGATGTATTGTCATCAGTCAATGTTTTTATTTAGTTCTACTCTGGGATGGTGATGATAAATAGATGAAGTCGCTATCTTCAAGGGGCTCATGGTCTTGGAGGGGGAGGAATACGGAGAGAGGTGTAGAGTGTTATATACAGAAAGTCAGACATCCAAGAATGTTCATTGTGGAGGTGTTGGTAATAAGAAAATTCTGAAAGCCTTCTAAAAGAATGAAATAGAGTCAATGTAAGATATGGAGTGATCTCCAAGATACGTTTAAGATGACAAAACAAAGTCACTGAACACTATAGAAAAGGAGTTGGCAAACTTTTTCTTAAAAGGCAAGATAATGGCCTGGTGGCGTAGTGGTTGAGTTCGTGTGCTCTGCTTCGGCAGGCCGGAGTTCATGGGTTCAGATCCTGGGCACGGACCTACACACTGCTCATCAAGCCATGCTGCAGCGGCATCCCGTATATAAAATAGAGGAAGATTGGCACAGATGTTAGCTCAGGGATGATCTTCCTCAAACAAAAAGAGGAAGATTGGCAACAGATATTAGCTCAGGGCCAATCTTCCTCACCACACACACACACAAAAAGGCCAGATAGTAACTACTCTAGGCTCTGTGGTCTATGTGATCTCTGCCCTTATCATGAGAAAGCAGCCACAGACAATACATAAAGGACTGGGCGTGTGTTCTAATAACACTTAATGCATACTGAAATTTGAATTTCAAAAATTTTTCATATGTCACAAAATATTATTCTTCTTTTGTTTTTTTCCCCCAACCACTTAGCAATGTAAAAATAAATCTTGGCTTCCTGGCGATATGAAAAACAGGAGGCCAGCTGGATTTGGCAGGCAGGCCATAGTTTGCAGACCCTTGGTGTAGAACATGTTGCCACGTGTTTGTACAAATACATACACACACACAACCACACACATATACCTACACACACCAAATATGATAGGTGTAATGTTTTTGAAACACCTCTTCGTGGTTAATTATTCTTTGAGAAGCAGGTTTCTTTCTTCATGCCACTCCTTGGGTTATGAAAGCTAAGCTGTGAGCTGATTGTCCCAGAGAAGGAGAGAGCCACACAGAATGGAACAAAGATCATCATTCAACCTTGAGTCTCAAAGATGACATATTTATTTTTCCCCAGTAAACTGCAAAAAATCATCTTCAAAGCCAAACTTCGTTAAGAGAGAAAGGTTTTTGTGCATTTATTTGCTCTTTCTTTCTAAATTCCAAAAGGCCTTTTTATGCACCAAAGTGCAAGTTTGGCCAGCTTAGACCACAGAGCTTCATGACAAGCCATGTGTCCTGCCTGGTGGGGGTGCTGGAGAAGACCCTCTGGTCCTGGGAGGAGCAGGAGAGTGGGTGGGAAGGAGAAAGGTAACTGTGTCTGGAATGCCCCCTCCATGATGGATACCCCAGAAGTGATGTTAGAAACAGGAAGATAAGTCTGGGGGTTTTCAGAGTGTGGTGGGGCATGTTCCTGATTTCCTGCTATGTGGAATGAATATTTTCACACCTCTGGCTTTTAGAAGCCTTGTTTTGTGTTTGATAGAGAAAGAGTGGGGGAGGAATGTGGGGATGACTTCCCTGTAGCCTGTGTCTGTGGGTCTCCATGAATGTTTGCAGGTTGATGTGGAGATGCTGAGAGAACCCGTGGACCACCTGGGGTCAGAGCAGGGAGGACTCAGAAGACAGGGACTTGGCAACAAGAGGCAAGTGGCCAGAAGGAGAAGTGGGTCCCAATATGATACCCCAAACATCAAAAGAGACCTGCCATCCTTTCTGGAGACACCAGGGACATACCAATCCAGCCGTAGTGTTGCAGGCACCAGAAAAGTTCCAGGAGATGTCTGGTGGACATCTTCTACCCAGGCTTCCTTCTTCTACACTTCTGAGGACACATACAATTTTCTTGCAACCATGTGACATCTTGTGGAAGAGAGAAACCCTCCTGGAATAGTTTAAACTTCTGATTCGACTGAATATTTATCCTAAAGACTCTGAACCAACTCAAGACTGTTTTAAACTTCCTGAGATGAGGATATAAAAAACTGGCATGTTTAGTGTTTTTCCCACTACCAAGTGGAATGGGGCTCTGAGCAAAATGAAATCAGGGAATATAAAGTTTGCCGCATTTGGAGTAGTTTTAGATTCACAGCAAAGTTGAGAGAAAGGTATTGAGCTTTCCCATATACTCCCTGCCCCTATACTGGCACAACTTCCCTCATTATCAGCATCACTCAACAGAGTGGTACATTCGTTACCAAGGATATGCCTACATTGACACATTAAAATCACCCAGTTTACTCTTAGTATTATATATTCTATGGGTTTGGACAAATGTGTGATGACATGTATCTACCATTACGGTATCACACAGAGTATTTCATTGCCCTGAAAATCATTTGTACTATGCCTATTCATCCCTCCCAGTGACTTCACCCCTGGCAACCACAGATCGTTTTGTCATTTCCATAGTTTTGCCTCTTCCATGATATAGCTGGAATCATATAGTATGTAGCCTTTTCAGACTGGCTTCTCTAACTTAGTAATATGCATTTAAGATTCCTCCATTTCTTTTCATGGCTTGATAGCTCATTCTTTTTTAGTGCTGAATAATATTCCATTGTCTGGATGTACTACAGGTTATTTATTCATTCACTTAACTGAAGGACATCTTGGTTGCTTCTTAGTTTTGGCAATTATGAATCAAGTGGCTATGATCACCCGTGTGCAGGTTTTTGTACAGACATAGGTGAGGGAGATTGTCTCTGAGTTAACATCTGTTGCCAATCTTCCTCTTTTTGCTTGAGGAAGATCGTCCCTGAGCTAATGTCTGTGCCAATCTTCCTCTATTGTGTATACGGGATGCTGCCACAGCATAGCTTGATGAGCAGTGTGTAGGTCCACGCCCAGGATCCAACCCGTGAACACTGGGCCTCTGAAGCAGAGCACACGAACTTAACCACTACACAACCCGGCCCCAGACATAAGTTTTTAACTCCTTTGGGTAAATACTAAGGAGCAAGATTGCTGGATCATGTGATAAGACTGTGTTTAGTTTTGTAAGAAACCGCCAGACTGTCCCCCAAAGTGGCTGCACCATTTTGCATTCCCACCAGCAACGAATGAGAGTTCCACATCCTCACCAACGTTTGGTGTTGTCAGTGTTCCAGATTCCGGCCATTCTCATAGGTGTGTAACAGTATCTCATTGTTGCTTTAATGAGAATTTCCTGATGACATATGATCTATGTCATCTTTTCATGTGCTTATTTGCCATCTGAGATCTTTGATGAGGTGTCTGTGAAAGTCTTTGGCCCATTTTTCAATCGGGTTGTTTGTTTTCTTATTGTTTAGTGTTAAGGGTTCTTTGTATATTTTGGATTACAAGAAAGATGTTTCTTTTGCAAATATTTTCTCCCAGTCTGTGGCTTGTCTTCTAATTCCCTTGTCTTTTGCAGAGCAGCAGTTGTTAATTTTAATGAAGTCCAGCTTATCAATTATTTCTTTCATGGGTTATGTCTTTGGTGTTAAGCTAAAAAGAGATTGCCATACCCCAGGTCATCTATGTTTTCTCCTATGTCATCTTCTAGGAGTTTTATAGTTCTGCGTTTTACGTTTAGATCTGTGTTCCACTCTGAGTTAATTTTTGTGAAGGGTGTAAAGTCCGTGTTAGATTCCTTTTTCGCGTGTCCAGTTGTTCTAGCGCCATTTGTTGAAAGGACCGTCATCGTGCTGCTGTTTCAATTCTGCTCTTTATCAAAGATCCATTGACTACATTTGCTGCATTGTTTTCATTTTTTATATGCAAGTTGTAGTGGGTGAAGTTTAATCCTCCCATACATAATGTTCATGCATGCATCCCACATCTCTGGAACTATAAACAAGAAATACGGTTGTCTCTAGTGGGGTGGATCCTGAGGGTGGGTCAGGAGGCGAGAGAGGACTTACTGTTTACTTCTTTTTCATTCCACTTAGAAATGGTCACGGTAGCTCAGGCAAGAGGTTGTGGTGGTCTTTCATATCATGATCTGAAGCTTGGAGTTGATTTCATACGTGAAGGGTGTGAGCAGAGCAGTGTCCGGCTTGCGTTTGCATAATTAAACTGATCACCTAGTCACTAGTCTAGAAAAGAGGTCAGTATGGGTAAGAGTGGAGGCTGACAGGTCTTTTCAGGGCCCCGTTGGCATAATCCAGGAGGGAGAAGGTGAGGGTTGGAACGGGGGCAGCAACAGTGGCATCAACGAGGAGGAGGAGAGAGATGCGGGAGATAATTAGGAACAAGCTCAGATCCATGTAAGACAAAGAAGGGGTCAAAGAAACAGACGGTATCACAGAAACTATAAACAGAGAAACGAATAGAATGAAGAGACGAAGTAATCCTGATGCCATGCCCATCTCTTTTACTGTCTTGTGTACTGCCCATCTCTTACATTGAAAGTAATTTAGATCTTTACTGCATCTCTTGAAAATGCTAAAAGGGATTACGTATATAATGTACAACAAAATTATTCAATCTCTCTTTGTTCCCCTCTCTCTCCCTCCTTTCCCCCTCCTTCCTGTATTCTCTCTCTCCATTTCCCACTCTCATCAGCATGCATGGCAGTGCCCGCAATCTCTCATTTATTCCTTCCAACTCTCCCCAATCTTTCTTTTCCCAAGCCTGGTCTTTGTCAGCTCTTTCCCTCCTCCACGTCCCCACCCCACAACCTTCTGGATCCGTGCCCTTTCAGATATAAGTCATTCTAGCCTTTCCGCCGGATTCCCTTCTTCAGCTCTGCCCAGCGAAGTGATGAAGACGGGGGGTGAGTTTGCATCCCGGCTCCACAACTAACTAGTTAAGTGACCCGGGCAAGAACTGTACCTCTCTAAACCTCCGCGTCCTCACCTGTGAGAGGGGGAGTGGTAATAGTCCCTCTTTCACTGGGTGGTTGTGAAAATTAAACGAGATAGTACTTATAAAGCTAAGCACAGTGCTTGACGTTGCAAATGCCAATTAAATGGTAGCAATAATAACGGTGATCAGTACCGTCCTGATTAACACAAGAAATGCCCAAATTCAGTCAGCAGCCGCTTGGGCCAAAAAGCAACGAAAAGCAAAACCTCCAAAACAAAATCAAACAAAAACCAAAAAATGAAAAATCCTCAAACAGAACAAAACAAAGACCTTCTTAAAATGTGGAGTGAGGAAAGGACTTGAGTATTCAAACATTTATATATGTGCGTATTTTTTTTTCACTTTAAAATATCATCATGCATCTCTCCCTGTATTGTCTATGGCTGTGTAACCATCGCCCCCAGACGTAGCAGTTTTAACCCACACAGTTTCTGTGGGTGAGGACTCCAGGAATGGCTCAGCTGGGTCTTGTGTGTCAGGGTCTCTCCAGGGTGCCGTCAAGGTGTCGGCTGGGGCCTCATCATTTCAAGTCCAACTGGGACAGTATCTGCTCCAAGCCACTCTGTGTTTTTTGTGGGATTTTTTTCCTCATCGGCTGTCAGGCCGAGTCTCTCAGTTCCTTGCTGGCTGTGGGCCAGAGGCCATCCTCTCTCCTTTGCAGTCTGGCTCTCTCCATCAGAGCAGGCATGTGAGAAGAGCCTGGGAGAATAATAGCAAGAAGGAAATCGCAGGCTTTTGTAACCTAACAAAAGTGACATGCCGTCACTTCTGCCATGTTCTGTTTATTAGAAGCGAGGCTCCTGGTCTGGCCCACACAGAAGGAGAGGAGGCCATTGAGGGGCCATGTCAGAAACTGCCTACCACACTCTCCCAATCCTCTCTCCTGAGTCCCATCCCTTCATTATGGCACCTTCTAGGAATACGTCCTGCTGCTCCCTGGATCCCACCGCACCTGATTGCTAATCGAATATTATTGTCCAATTTCAGAAGCTTCTCCATCATGATTCTCCCAGGTGCCTAAAGAGAAGCTGCCTCCTTCTGTCAGTTTAAATCAAACCTGCTTGAGATCAGGACAATATATGTCCCACTGCAGAGAGAGGCAGGATGCTCTGGGGCTATTGGTGATCGCTCAGTGTTCTGCCTTCCTATTCTGAAAAAACTGAGGGAATTGACATCAAGACGGCCCCTTGAAGGGCTGTTGCATGTTTGTGGAATATACTACAGTGAAATTTCCCTCTTCGCAAAGATCAGAGATGGGAAAAATGAAGGATGCTCGTGGTGAGAGGCATTGATTAGGGTGAATGTCTATTAAATGCCTGTTATCATTGTTGGTAGTTACCATTGTATTATGAGATTTGCTATTATGAGGAGAGAAGATGAGCTTGTCTTTTCTGAAATTAGACTCATTTATTTCCCATTGGGGATGCTGCTTTGGGATATTTTCAACGAATCCACCACCAGAAAAGAGGAGTTCCAAGTGGATATTTAGAACTGGATCTAAAGTAGGGACAGCCCAGACGTGACTGTCAGTCTTCTAGTCAGACAACAAAGAGATTAGGTATGGTTTGGAAGAGCCAGCTGGAAAGAGAGAGAAACCAAAGTAGGAGACCTGCACGCATTGTAATAAGGAAAAAAACTACTACTGTAGTTCAGCTTCTAATAATATTAATTAAAAACACATTCACCTACAAGTAATAGAAAAATAGAAATAAGACTTAAACAAGGTTATTTTTTCACATGTCAAAAAGTCTAGAGGCATGTTACTGCTGGTGTCGGTTAGATGGCTCAGCAATTAAAGGCCAGAACTTTTGTGATTTTTTTTTCCCCCTCATGGCCACAAAATGGCTGCTATGCTCCTTACATCACGTCTACACTCAAATCAGGATGAAGGAGGCAAGGATGGCACCAGCTGCAACTGTTATTTTTATCAGGAGAGAAAAAATATTTCTCAGATTCTGTCCTCCTCTCTCCTCACATATTTGCTGTGAGGAGAGCTCACAGCATCTCATTAGCTAGGGTCACTCCTGGCTGCAAGGAGATCCAGGAAAGTATTTAACTTTTCCCTGCTGCAATAGTGGAAAGTGGCAAGAGGATAAGGGGGATTGATATGGCTGTTGGGTTGGCCAAATAGCAATGCCTGCCACAGATGTTATTCTAAACCATATATATCATAATAGATTCAAGTCCTAAAAGTAATAATAGCTAATGATGCTAGAATAATACAAGTAAGTCAGGATTTGACGCTATGTCTGTCTGTTGCCCAGAGCCTGACCACTTAATCATGACACAATATTGCTGTATTCTGCAAGCACATATGAGTGGCTCCTGCATGTCACGTCCTGTGTTGAGGTCTGGGGACATGAGAATTCCTGTGCACGACGTGACATCAGAGCACCAAGGGTGAGGGGGGGCAGCCTTGTTGCAAGGAGTAAATGAGGTCACATTTGTCACATAAATGAAGGCACATGCTTGTCATGTCATCATTTGCCAGATCAATCAATGGCTATTTCTTTTTTTCTAAATTCTTTTTGGATTTTAGATTTTTTAGCTTTTTACATTTTTATTTTTTAAAAAAGCTGTGTTAAGGTATATTTTACGCATCATAAAATGACCCATTTTAAGTGCACTGTTTATTGAGTTGTAAATTTATAGAATTGTGCAACCATTACCACAACCCAACTTTAGAACTTTTTCATCACCTTGTGCCCTTCAGTTGCTGCCATTCCCATCCCCAGCCCTAAGCAACCGTCATCTATGTTCCGTCTTGTAGATGTAGTTTTTCTGATGTTTCATATGAAGTTATACACTATGTGGTCTTTTGCACCCAGCGCCTTTCACTTTGCATAATGTTTTTTAGGTTCATCCACGTTGTAGCATATTTCATTGTCCCATTCCTTTTTATTGCTGAATTGTATTCCATTGTATGGATATACCACCTTGTATTTATTCACCAGTTGACGGACATTTGGGTGCTTTCCAGGTTTTGGCTATTGTGAATTATGCTGCTATGAGCATTCATAGCAGCATAATTCAAAAAGCCTTTTGTGGGCATATGTTTTCATTTGTCTTGGTAGATACTAGACGAGATATTGTGGGGTCCTTTCTACATATGGTCAATTTATGTTTAAAATTTTAAGAAACTGCTAAACTGTTTTCTGAAGCGACCTCACCAACATACGTTTTGCGTATAGCAATGATGGATGTTTCCATTTCTGATTGCATCTGATTACAGAAGGTGGTTTAGAATGGGAGTTAAAAACCCAACTCTGGTTTCATGTAGCCCTGATCAGTCTCTGCTCTACCATTTATGACTTGAATGGCCTTTGAATAAGCTATTTGAGCCTCAGTTTTCTGCTTTGTAAAATGGGAATAATAATACCTGCTTGGTACAGTGGTTGGGAGGAGTAAATCAGATTCCTGGCCCGGTGACTATCATATAGCAATTTCTGTTTTAGCTCTTATCACTGTGAGTAAATCTTGTGCGTCTTGCTTGGTTGGTTTTGAAAAATTATTTCGCCTGTGATAAAGTAGAAAAAACTCCTTAATATTTGGATTCCATACATTACTACAACTTGCCCCATTTGGGGGGTGATTTGGTACAAGCTTCCAGTCTTGAGAACGTAAAAGGTGGGGGGCTAGTTGGAATGTCTCTAGAAATAAAGTGGATGGCTTCGTGTCTCCTCTCTTCTCCAATTTCTGCAATTCTCTAGCCACGTTCTTGGGCTTTTTTCTGCTTTTCTCACTACAGGATCGGGGACACCCGGGTGCCATGTTCTCTTCCCCCACAGCTGGTTTTCCAGCCCAGTTGTCTGCTCTTTCCCAGGTGGTACACAGGGAATTGCCTGCTCTTCATGATGCCTGCTCATCTTTGACCCAGGGACGACCCCCTCAATCGCTCAGGAAGTGCCATTGTACCTGAGTGTTAAAGCCATTTCTGTGCAATATGATAGTTAGGAAGTGATTGTACTATAGTTCCTGAAACATAAAGTGTGTTCTGCAACTGATGAGAAACAGAGCATCATGTGGCTCGAGTCATTTGGATTAACTGAACATGGCGTGTCACGTGAGCTCATCGAAGCACACGACTTTCGATTAAAGCAAACGAGAAAAGCCAAGACAAAAGTCCCAGGAAAAGGCAATTTGCAAATTGTTCAATATTTGTTTTGAATTTTGACATTATTCCTAATGCCATCTTGTAATGAGAGCACAATTTCCTCTTTTTGTCTCACTCCCCCGCCCTCCCTCTTTCTCTTTTTGCTGGAGGTGAGAGGGGCTATCTTGATATCCTCAGGGATGTCGAGCTGATGACAGTCCAACCCTACTCCAGCTCAGCTAGAAGCCACAGCTGGTCTCCAGCATGAAGACTGTCACTCCAAATCCAAGTAGGGTTGCTGGCCCTCTCTCCCTTTCAAGAGGGTTTCTGCAACTTGCTGTTTTCAAGACACTTAGAGAATTCCACCTTTGGTGCAAATTCAAGAGAGCCAGAGCTGAGTTTGAGGCCCTGAGATGGCCCTGCTGGGGAGACAGAGCTGGGGATGACATGGTAACCAGCTGTGCGGTCTTTATGCTGTATTGTCCGTGAGTCTGTATCGCAAATGTGTTCATTCATCCCATAGTGTGGGTACAGTCATTCTCAACTCACCTGCTTGTCATCACAGAGTTTCCATCAGCATTTTTAATAAGCTCGCTAGTGACTGATGTCAGAGGGTACTTGCACATCATTTTAGAGACGCTGGCTTGGAGCCTCCTTACTTACTGTGGTCCACAGACTGGCACCGTCAGCATCACTAGGAGCTTGTTAGAAAGGCAGCTGGGACCTCTTGAGGCCAAATCTTCATTTTAACTATAGCTCTAGGTTATTCGTAGGCACATTAAATTTGGAAAGCACTATCTTGAAGCAGCGGTCCTCAGAGCCAAAGCTGCATCTCTAACCTCACTCAGGAACTCATTAGAAACGCAGATTCTCATATATGGTCTTTATTATGTTGAGGTACTTTCCTTCTATACCCATTTTATTCAGAATTTTTATCATAAATGGATGCTGGATCTTGTCAAATGCTTTCTCTGCATCTATTGAGATGATCATGTGATTTTTGTTCTTCATTTTATTAATGTGGTGTATTACGTTGATTGATTTGCGAATGTTAAACCATCCCTGCATACCTGGAATAAATCCCACTTGATCATGGTGTATAATCTTTTTAACGTATTGTTGTATGCGATTTGCTAGTATTTTGTTGAGGATTTTCGCATCGATGTTCATCAGTGATATTGGCCTGTAATTTTCTTTTTTTGTGTTGTCCTTGTCTGGTTTTGGTATCAGGGTAATGTCAGCTTCGTAGAATGAGTTAGGAGCTTCCCCCTCCTCAATTTTTGGAAGAGTTTGAGAAGGATAGGTATTAAGTCTTCTTTGAATGTTTGGTAGAATTCACCAGGGAAGCCGTCTGGTCCTGGACTTTTATTTTTGGGGAGGTTTTTGATTACTGATTCGATCTCCTTACTGGTGATTGGTCTATTCAAATTCTCTACTTCTTCTTGATCCAGTTTTGGAAGGTTGTATGATTCTAAGAATTTATCCATTTCTTCCAGATTGTCGAATTGGTTGGCATATAGTTTTTCATAGTATTCTCTTATAATCTTTTGTATTTCTGAGGTGTCTGTTGTAACCTCTCCTCTTTCATTTCTGATTTTACTTATCCAAAGAACTTGAAAACACCAATTTGCAAAGGTACATGCACCCCTGTGTTCATTGCAGCCTTATTCACGATAGCCAAGACTTGGAAGCAACCTAAGTGCCCATCAAGGGACGAATGGATAAAAAAGCTGTGGTATATATACACAATGGAATACTACTCAGCCAGAAGAAACGATGAAATCCAGCCATTTGTGACAACATGGATGGACATTGAGGGCATGATGCAAAGTGAAATAAGTCAGAGGGAGAAGGTCAAATACCGTATGATTTCCTTCATTAAGTAGTAGATAATAACAACAATAAACAAACACATAGGGACAGAGATTGGATTGGTGGTTACCAGAGGGGAAGGGGGGAGGGAGGAGGGTGAAAGGGATAATTGGGTACCTGTGTGTGGTGATGGGTTGTAATTAGTATTTTGGTGGTGAACATGATGTAATCTATGCAGAAATAGAAGTACAATGATGTACACCTGAAATTTTTACAATGTTATAAACCAATGTTACTGCAATAAACAAAAAATTAAAAAAAAAAAAAAAAAGAAAGGGAAAAAAAAAAAAAAGAAACGCAGATTCTCGGACCCCACCCGACCTATTGAATCAGAGACTCTGGGGTGGGGCCAGCAATCTAGATGTTAAGAAGCCCTCCAGGGAATTCCAGTGCACACACAAGTTGAAGAATCATTGACTCACAGAAGTCTTTTTGTAACAAGCTGGTTTCTCTTCAGGTGTGCTAGTCTGTATCTGACATTTGTACCTGTGAATACACTGGCCTGGCCTTTGAGTAACTGTATCAAAGAAGCTCATTCACTTTCATCTGCCTCTGAATGTGTTGGGGCACCATGAATAGGAGATAAAGAATTGAATCTCATTGACTGGCTCTAGCTCAGCAAACTCAGGCTCAATTAGTTTGTCTTTTCCATCGAGGAGAGTATCCCAACAGCAGTTTTCTCTTAGAGTAATCTCCTCATCCCAGAGTGAAAAGAGACAATGACTGTCAGCACAGTGTTCTCATCGTAAATCCCTGTCTGGTGGGGTGCAGTGCCCTGTGCTGCACACAGTAAACAGCTCTGACCCGTCCCTGCTCCTGGGACTGTATAATCCACAACAGATGATGCTGCCCTGGAGAGGCAGCAATGCTGGTGGCAGGCTGGAGGCCAATATGATGTGTGACCTTGTGCCATCCGACTCGCTTCTCTTTGCCTGTGTTCAAAGGGCTGATCTCATTTACCAAAAGAGAACCATGCTCTCGCCTCTCCCACCTGACAGATCTCTTGTAAACACCAAAAGGACGTCTAAATGCATAAGTGCTTCGAAAAGTTAAAGCTGCCCTACAAACACACAGATTCATTCATGTTATGAGTGGAACGTGGGGTAGGATGGGAGAAAGAATTAGAGCTGTGTGTTTTGAGGGAAGGGAATTTAAGAAAAAATTATCCCTATTATGCTTCTAATGTTGACATAGCTATGTTCTTTCACAAAGTTTATGCCTGAAGTTAACTCTATTTATTTAATAGAAATTGTATATACTGAAGAGGTATGACATGACGTTTTGCTATATACATATGTTACCAAGCCAGGTTCGTTTTGCCCATCACATGATAGACCAATCACTGAGATGAGGAGTTTGAAGCAGAGAAAGGGTTTATTCACAAGGCAGCCAAGTGAGGAGACAGAAGAGCAAATCTCAAATCTGCCTCCCTGAAAGATGGGGACTAGGGATATTTATGGGATAAAGGGGAAGGGTGGTCTGAAGTGTGGGGATAGATGATTGGTGGAGAGGAGGAGTGAGGTAACTGATGAATCTGCACAAGCATAGTCATAGGATGCATGTTTACAAAATGGTGGCGTCAGCATGATCTGTGAGTGGAGTGTTTGGCTCCCTGCCATCATGAGGTCACCTATGGGTCATCTGTGCAGGTGGCGTTAACCGACCTGAAGTGGACAAGGAGTCGACTCTCAGTTCCCAAGAACCTTAAGCACTCCACTGTTATTGTGGTGACCCAAGCATCAGAGATGCTATCTCTAGGGTGGGCTTCAGTAATGTATTATCTAACTACTTTAGCAAACAGACAACTAACTGAGTATAGTTAAAGTAAGTTGGCCCCCAGTTTCACATGTGCATAGTGAAATGATTACTTCAGTCAAGCTAATTAATCTGTTTCCTCACACAGTTACCGTCTTTTGTGTGTGGTGAAGCACCTGAAATCTACACTCTTAGCATATTTCCAGTATACAATATAGCATTATTGACTATGGTGTCTATGCCCCACATTAGATCTCTAGACTTATTCATCCTACGTAATTGCAACTCTGTATCCTTTGACCAACATCTCCTCATTTCACCCTGCTGGAGGAGGTCATCGAGAGGACGTGACTGCTAGTTGAGCTGTGAGCTGGACCTGGCAATTGCAGGCTCCTCAACCCCTTCCTCCATCCTTAAAATGTACATTCTGCTTGCCGTTCCCATTGCCGGAGCTGTTTCAAGGATGTAGCTTTGAGAGAGGAAGGTATTGTTGAGACCATCTGGATGGTGTACATAACTGAACCCCGTGAAGACCTCTGTATAAACTTTTAAGATTCTGGCAGGCAGGTGCAGAGATCTACTCGTCTTGCAGCCACCCAAGAGAAGCCTCATATGTAAGTTCCCTTGCTTGTTAAACCTGCCTCACTCACTCCGGTCTGGAGCAGTCTGCCTCTTTCTTTGGTCTCTCCTTGCCCTCTGTGTACGGAGCCAGTTGAGGAACCAACACTCCCACCTCCCATCCCTTTTTGACCACCGTTTTACTCTGCTTATGGGGGTTCAACTTTTTTTAGATTCTACACGTAAGTGAGATCATGCAGTATTTGTCTTTCTGTGTCTGATTTATTTCTCTTAACATAATGTCCTCCAGGTTCATCCGTGTTGTTGCAAATGACAGAATTTCCTTCCTGTATTAGAGTTGAATAATATTCCATTGTATATATATTTACCACTTTTTCTTTATCTATTCATCCACTGATGGACCCTTAGGTTGCTTCCATGTCTTGGCTCTTGCGACTAATATGGCAGTGAACGTGGGAGTGCAGATATCTCTTGGAGGTCCTGATTTCATTTTCTTTGGACATATACACAAAAGAGGGATTGTTGGATCATAGGGTAGTTCTATTTTTAATTTTGTCTTAATGTGGGTTTCCCTAGAAGCAGATGCCAAGACAAGATTTGCAGGACAGATAACATATTTGGGTGATAATCCCTAAACACTCTTTGGGGGAGGAGAGTTGGAACATGAGACAGGGAAGAGAAGGTGGCCAGGTAAGGGTGTGTCACCAAGCAGGGTGGTGCTGTGGGCACCTGGAGTTTAACCCCACTGGGGGACTCTGGGAGCATCTCATGTGTGTGCTTGTGAGGCTTCACTGGTTTGTTGCTGCTTCTGGGACACAAAAGTTCACTGGCACTTCTGTTCTGCTTACGTGTGAGTAGAGCAGGTCCTGTGTTCTGAGAAAGCTCTTCTGCAGAGAGGTGCAAATGCTGACAGCTGGAAGTCAAACCTACTAGCATTGAAGTTGCAAGGCCAGAGGCATGTGGGCAAGCCACACATCTCTGGGTCATCTCTGTGAAGGAGTTTCTGGACCACTAAGAATCCCAAGTCACTAAGATTGGAAGGGAACAAGTTTCTTCCCAGAACTTCGCCATGCAGACTTTGGTGTGCACCAGAATCACCGAGGGGCATTTCTATAGCTCGCTGCTCAGGCTCTGTCACCAAGTTACTACATCAGAATTTCTGGTGTGGGACCTGGGAACCTGTACTTTAACTAAGCACTCTAGATCATTCTGATGCACATCAGTGTTGGAGAACACTGCTTTAGGCTCTGGGTGGCAGAGATGACAAATGTGTGATGTATCTATCTGATAGCACTGATCAATCACAGTTCTCTTTCCATCTCAGTCCAAACATGGCCCCAGGATCCTTCTCAACGCCAGACAGCCACTTCCAGTTAATCAGGGCAGAATCAAAGAGCCTTCAGTAGGGAAACTGAAAGAAATCCATTTCTTGAAATGGATTAGTTTCGCCTCAGACTTGGATAAAGGAGACAGAAAGTGGCTTTAGTTATGGATCAAGGAAAAATAGAATAGACTGAAGTTAGTCTAAGAGTCCAGGGACATCTTCATGGCTTGGGGATGACCAAAGGGGCCAGCACAGCCTTGCTGGGGGCAGTGGGACAGCAGTGGGAGCATCTGCTGAACTGGAGGGAGGAGGGGTTGGGATATACAAACCACCTTCTGCTTCCATATTGAGATTCTGGTTGTCTTGCAAGAAGCTTTGGTAATTGTTATGGACTGAATGTGTGTGTTCTCCCCAAGTTCATATGTTGAAGCCCTATACCCCAATGGGATGGTATTAGGAAGTGGGCCTTTAGGAGGTAATTAGGTTTAAATGAGGTTATGAGGATGGAGACCCATGATGGGATTAGTGTCCTCATAAGAAGAGGAAGACACACCAGAGCCCTCTCTCTCTCCACCATGTGAGGACACAATGGTGGATGTCTGCTAGCCAGGAAGAGGGCCCTCACCAAGAACCGAATCTGCAGGCACCTTGATCTTGGACTTCCCAGCCTCCAGAACTGGGAGATATAATGTCTGTTGTTTAAGCCACCCAGTCTATGGTATTTTGTTATGGCAGCCCAAGCTGACTAATACAGTACCATTAGCAATAGAGCATAGAGGTGAAGACTGTGGGCTCAGGTTTGTGGCTTCGTGACCTCCGAGCCTTGTTACCAGTGAGCAGGGGTGAATGTGGGATTGTTCTAGATGGAATGATTCTTGATAACACAGTCCATATTCCCCTCCATTTTTCAGTAGAAGAAACTCCTTTCCTGGGAGATGATCTTCTGCAAGCATGTTTGTGGCAGAGCCAAGACATATACATGTTTTCAACATCCAGATCAATGCCCTTCCCACTCCTTTCTCTGGTGCTCAGAGCATCTCCAGAACCTTCAGCTGCATTTTGGATCTCCAACACCGCTCGCACAATATTTCCCCAAATAGCATTGAGGTCGACGTCTGCTAATCACAGTCTCCTGGAAACATTTACAGTGAGATTAAAAGAGGAATTGAACAAGGCTAGATGGTCTCCACTGGGACTGAAAATGTAACATGCAGAGTGGGAAATTAAAACAGGGTCTTTGGGGAGAGAAAAGAAAGAGAGGAGAGCCTGGCTTCTCTTATCTTCCTGCCACATGTGAACTCTGTCATCAGAGCTTCCGTTTTGATAAGCTCAGCATGTCTTATCGCTGCCTTTGACACATGCATTGATCATTCCTTAAATTGCGCTCAGGGAGGCATCTCCCTCCCTCTCTTTGGACCGGCCTCCCATCGACATTTCTTCCCTCCGCCTTTGTTTGTTGACGTTGATGTTACATGCAGAGAAGGCAGCTTTCAAAAATACATCTTTTTAATAACTTGTCTTCCAGGAGAGGAGGAAAGGGGTGCACATCTATGCTTGGGTGGGTTGCTGAGAAGAATCCCGCGCTGGATGTCTGACATCTCCTCCTATCACAGAAGAGCTTTTGACAAAGAAAAATGGGCCTTGCATTTGGTACTCACATCCAGCCCAGACACAGAGGCTGGATTGCAGATTACAGCAGTGGAAAGGCATGGCTAAGGCAGCCCAGTTGCAATCTGGGCTGGATTCCGCAGACATCTTTAAAGCAGCCCCGATGAGCCTCGCAAAAGCCTGTATCATCGTTTTTTTGTTTTTTGTTATTTTCTCAAGAAATTAAAAATTCTAGTCAAACATCTTATCATGAGGCAGGGTGGTGACATAAAAAAATTTGATTATTCACCAGCTCGTGTGACCAATTCTGAAAGCAGCACATTGCAATTCTATAACAGTAAAGTGTACATAAAATTCGATTTTATGTACTGTAGGGATGGGAGTGTTTAGTCTTCGTCTAATTGATCAGGTGGGATGGAAAGGCTTCGAGAGCTAATTACCTTCCACAGTGGAAACCCTTTATTGCTTGGATGACCTTTCTGGAAAACCAGGGACAACTAATGGCCCTTCTCAGATTTTTGCTGGAAGAATACTGCAGCCAGAAACAGCACGAACAGGAAAAATGGCTTTGGATGGAAGCACGAATGATATCATTTGTTGCATCTTTTTATGAGGTTACTGCTTAATATCTGCAAATCATTTTATGTTTACCAAGTCACTCTTCATTTTCTAATTAGAGGTTTTCAACATCTTTGAGGTCTTGGTAGTGCTGGTATCGATGCCTCCAATTTAGAGATGAAAACCTCAGGGAGGCCGGGTGACTTGTCCAAGCTCACACAGAGGGCAGTTGGCTGAGTTGTCAGTTCAACTCAGGTCTTCTGAACTCTTTTGTTGAAAATACCAACATTTTTTTTCATCTAAGGGTGGACATCAATTTAACTTTTTTTCAGATGACTTGTGTTTATGAAAAAAGTCACTGGAATGGGCCCATTAGTTAAAGATATAGGAAGGAAATGGCCAGTATTCCTCACGGCAACCAAGTAGAGCTGTGGATGGCTGTGCAGGTTGCTCACTGCACAATGGTAACATTGAAGCCCAACCCACCATCTGTTTGCTCAGCTTGGCACCCTAGGGTGAAGTGTGTCCAACAGAGGAGTGTGTCCAACGGGGCCACTTTGCCCTAATTCACAGAGGCACTGCTCACTTGTCAAGTGGTGCACCTGCTGGCAGGAGGTGGCTGTTTTCTAATTTGCGCAGAGATGCCATATGAGACCTTAGTCACCTTGGTCAATATTAACTTAAATGCAGAAGCTCAAAATGCTCAGAGTTTTATTTAGTCATGGAAATGGATATTATGTGTAGCAGGGCTGCATCTTTGCAGAGTGAGAGGAAACTTGTTCCTCTCTAAAAATGTATTTAGGCTGAATGATGCTTGAAACTTATTACTTGCTGATCAGAAATGTGTGTGCCTGTCTCTAGAAGTTTTTTCATGGGTGATCAGGGCTGCAGAATTCTGCTAGGAGGGCGTTATGGTCAGGCCTGATCTCCTTACCTTAGGCTGAAGAAAAGACTTTGAACATGAGGTAGACTAGCCTTGGCATAGTCCTTCCAGAGTAGAGAATGACCCAGTCTTTTAGAACTACACTGTAAATATTTTGAATGCCTTGCCTGGACCTTGGAAGCTGCAGCCCCCTGTGTGGTTGGAGTGGGGGGTTTTTTTCTGAAGGAAGGGTCTGTTCTATGGTCAACATCTTGGGATGGGAAATGAGAAGGTCTTGGGTTGGGAGGGGGAGCTCTTTCTGAGTCTGGGGCAAGGGAGACAAGGGACCTAAATTTGTGGGTTTTCCACTGAAGAGCCAGTAATTCTAGTTGTAGCAATGATTTCTCTCTGTGAAAAACTTTGAAGTCCCCAACTCTTTGGCAAAGATTTGTTAAATTTTATGGCCTTGTCTTTGTCCTGCTTGGAGGGGGTACTAATAGAGGGGCTTGTCTCCAAGCTGGGAGGATAGAGTTGGCATAGAGGTGACTGAATAAATGCTATCAAATGCATCACTCTAAAATCTGTTCCCAAAGCTCTCTGGCCCTTTCCAAAGGGAATGTCTAAGGGAGCCTCCTGCCAAAATGTTCACTTTAGTGTTGACATTGTAGGGAGGCATTGTGCTGTCATATTGGAGACAAGTTGGTCTGGTTTCAAACACCAGTTTTGTAACTTATGAGCAAGTGATTAACTTTCTGTGCTTCAGTTTCCTCCTCTGAAACACGACTCTGTTAATTCCCACCTCAGAAGATATGGGGTGAGGCTAATCTCTGAGAATGGAACCTAGTGCCAGGCACATAGAGGTACTCAAGAAAATGTTAGCTCCCTTCTTGTCAGAAAAAGGAGGTCTTTTAAGATAACAAGGAAGGATTCCCAATGTTCCTTCAATGACACCAAAAAAGGCATAATGCTCACTCCATCTAGACCAGGGGTAAGCAAACTTTGGTCTGTAAAGAGAGAGAAAGTAAATATTTTCTGCTTTGCTGGTTGCACCCATTCAGCTCTGCCATGGTGAACATGAAAACAACCAAAGACAATGCATAGACAAGTGGACAAGACTGCATCTCAATAAAACTTGACTTACAAAATGAAGTGGTGGGCTGGATTTGGCCCTGGGGGTATAGTTTGCAGACCCTTGATCTGGGCAATGTTCATCTCAGAACCTCTGTGTAGATTCATAAGCTCTGTTCACCTTCTCATTCCGTTCTTGGTGAGTCATTTTTGTTCTCTGTTTTTATCTCTCTGTGGGCAATGTACACGGTCACTTCTCAATAAATGAGGATGCCAAGGAGACCCCTAATTTTTAAATAAAATGACCCAGAGAATAGAGAGGGTAAATGGCTAAGCCCAAACACACAGACGGGCTAAAGTGGATCAGAGCTGGCCTAGCACACCCTCCCCCAGCCCTTCCCCTCCAGCATCCATCTTTTTATTTAACTCAGTGACCCATTCTGCCCTCTTGGCAATCAACTGGATTTGAAACGGCATCTTTAGCATATTTTTAAATCTTTTGCCCTATTTTTCCACATTCATCTGTGGATGGTAGAAAGTTTTCAAATGAAATGTCACTGCTCAAAGTCAAAAATTAATTAATTAGTCAGTGGCCAGACATGTGCAGTGCCCAGAATGCTTATCAGTCAGCCTCAAAAGCTTTGCTAATTAGAAAGAAGTCAGGGTGGAACCAGGCAGATCAAAGAGCCCAATCCCTCTCCCTTAGAACTTCTATCACATTGGTCCTGGAATTCTAATCAATTCCACCATTCGAATAAATTCTATGGATTGGGTCTTGCTGTGTCGAGTGTACAGTTTGCAAGTAGGGATTCGTCACAAGTGTTTCCAGTTAGCAAGTAACTCTGCACATCCTTCAGTTAAAGGACCTCAATGCATCCTTCTAAACACAACCGAAAGGGTAGGTACTGTATGCAAGTGGATCAACTTTCCCAAGTTGATGAAAAACTTTGCACCTGGAACTTTACTCCTCTTTATGCTAAAAACTTTTGCTCAACACCTTCATTTGAGGAAGTATAAGGCTGTACATATAGCCTGAGAGACATTTTTTTAGATTAATAAATTTTATTTCATTAATCAGTGATAGCGCTTTTTAAAAACAACTTTATTGAGGCATAATTTGTATACCATGAAATTCACCTGTTTTAAGTGTACAATTTAATGATTTTTTTTTTTTAGTAAATTTACTTGTGCAACCATTGCTGCGATCCAGTTTTAGAACTCATTCATCACTTCGGTAAAATCCCTCATGTCCATTTACAGTTAATCCTTAATCCTATCCCCAACCCCTAGCAACCACAAATCTACTCTGTCTGTATATGTTTACCTTTTTTGGGCGTTTCACATAAATGGAATCATACAATGTGTGGTCTTTTGTGTTTGGCTTCTTCCACTGGTCATAAAGCATTTGAGGTTCATCCATGTTGTATCATGTATCATTATTTCGTTCTTTTTTATTGCTGGATAATAATTGATTGTATGGCTATATCACATTTTACTTATCCATTCACCAGCTGATGAACTTTCGGGCTGTTTCCAGGTTTTGGCTATTATGAATAATGTTGCTATGAACATTCACATGTGGATGTATGTTTTCTTTCTAAGAGTGAAATTGTTGGGTCATATGGTAAATTTGACCCTTTAAAGAAACTGCTAAACATTTTTTCCAAAGCAGTTACCCCGTTTCACATTCCCATCGGAAAAGTATGAGGGTTCCCACTGCTCCATGTTCTCACCAACACTGGTTATTGTCTGTCTTTTGGTCACAGTCATCCTAGCGGGTGTGAAATGGTATCTTATTGTGGTTTTAGTTTGCATTTCTCTAATGACTTGATAGCTACTTAATTGTATAGAATGATTTATACTAGTATTTCCCATTGCGTATTTGGAAGAACACTGGGGCTATGAGATGCCTCACAAGTAAAGGGTTCTCTGGGCCATAAGTTTGGGAAATACTACGAGTTATTTCTACCTCTATTCATAGAGGTATTGTACTGAGAGCTCTGGCAAGTTCTGCAGTGAAGAAACCTGTCTGAATTTATTTAACTCAGCACTTACTAGATTTACTTGAAAATAGAAATTTTGTTACTGCGATGGAAATAGGTTTTGGGGAGTGCTAATGTCTGCCCATTTCTCAGACTCTGTCTCATTGGAGAGAGTGACCAGTGGCATGGCCAATGTCTCCCATGCAGTGATCCTCATCCTGCAGGAAGCTGACTGACTCAGGGAGGAGACCAGGAACCCACTTATCATCCTGGAGTTATATTTTATTTCCCCACATCACTCCCACAACCTCCTCCACGTTTCTGCAAAACGTGGACTTTGAGGAAGGGAGTAGGGAGATCTGGCTTGTGTAATAAAGTGAAAGGTTTTCTCCAGGTCTTGGCATTGTTTTGGTAAAGGAGTGAAGTGAGCTGGATGATGAAGGGAAGGTATGTCACAGCTTTCATGGGACTCAGTAGTATCAAGGAATTTAGTTGGTGGTCCACCAAAAGATATGTCCACCTAGAACTTGTGAATATGACCTTACTTGAGAAAAGGGTTTTGCAGATGTAATCAAGTTAAGGATCTTGAGATGGGCTCATCCTACATTAGGAGGGGCTCTCAATCCAATGACGTGTGTCCTTTTAAGAGATAGAAGAGGAAAGGCCACAGAGAGAAGAGAAGATGGAGGCAAAGACTGAGGCAGTTATGCTGCTATAAGCCAAGGAATGCCCACACCCACTAGAAGCTAGGAGAGGCAAGGAAGGAAGTCTTCCTTAGAACCTTTGGAAGGAGTGTAGGACAGCTTGATTTTGGACTTCTGGCCTCCAGAGCTGGGAGAGAATACATTTCTGTTGTTTTAAGCCTCCAAATTTGTAGTCATTTGTTGTGGCAGCCCTAGGAAACGAATACAGACCTGATGCACAAGGAGTGTAATGCTGAGAAGATATTTAATGGGATGGGAGAGTTCAAGTCCTTGCTTCCAGGCTACACTTGGTGCTGAACCAGGATGGAGAAGCAGATAACATTGGACATATCTGAGAGTTCATAGGTCAAAATGCAACCTAATTATCCTGGAGAAAAAAGGTAGGAAGCGGCATACTGGGAAAGGGCAGGGGCAGAAAAAGTGAGGAAGGGGCATACTGGGAAGGGGTAGGGGCAGGGGAAGAAAGAGGAAGAGGGAAGGAAGAAGAGATGCAAGAAAGTCAGTCAGCCTATCCTTAGGACCCAAGAGTAAGTCTAGTAGAGTTTGGATGTTCTTAGTCATATGAACTCAGGAACAGTGGGTCCCAGAGCTGATGCCCAGCAGAGAAGGTGGCACATCTGAGCACAAGCCCAGGACACACACAGACTGGGGCTTCCTTGGGTGAACTCTGCAGACTGACAAAGGCTGCCTTTCAGTTGCCTACTTTTCAAAACCTGGCTGACAGCTTCTCTCTGCAGAGGAGGAGGAGGTGGTGGTGGCATTGTGGGTGGTGGATGGGGTAAGGGAGTGTATATGGGGTGGGATGAAGGGTAGTCATTTTGTCCCAATAGTAAAGCTATCAAATTCTGTTCTTATAGATTCTCCAATACGGCTGTAATAACTGCTCAGGCAGCAGCCTTCAGATGGCTAATTATAACTGTATCTAACGTTTATTTATCATAATCCAGCCACAGGGTCATGTGCTTTACAACTACCTCATTTTTCTCCCACCATTACCCTATGAAGTGGGTATTATTAGTCTCCCTCTTTCTTTTAGATGAGGAAACTGAGGCTCAGAGAGATTAAATGACTTGCCCAAGGTCCCATAGCTAAGAAATGAGGGAGGCAGGATTCCAGTCTGACCCTAGTGTCAAGGTGTTCAACCTCCTGTGAGACCAGGATCTCCTGGGTCCTGTGGGAAGAAGGAGGCTGGGTCCACTCTAGCTCCAGAATTTCTCATTCCAGACCAGAAGAAAGACCGTGACAGCAGGGAATTATCACAGTTGTCTTGTTGAGTAATCTTGGTGCTTTGATGTGTATATGGACATAGACGCTGCCTGCAAGGAGAGGCTTCTTGGTATAATAATGATTGAGAGGCAGTGGGTTGGGTAGAAAGTACAGACAGTCTCAAAATCCAGTCCTGGCTCCGATAATGATTGAGTGGCCTTGGGAAAATCATTGAAGTTCTTTGAGCCTTGGTTTCTTATTGGTCAAAAGGGAATAATCCTCTGATATCTAACTTGTGGAGATGTTGTGAGTTAAACAACTGTCTATATTTATCTGTCTACCTATCTATCTTATCTATCAATCATCTATCTTATCTATCTATCTATCTATCTATCTATCTATCTATCTATCTATCTATCTATCTACATTGCAATGAGCTGAACACCGTGGATCTGCTTGGCATACAGTAGACACTGAAGAGATGATAGATCTTAATGTTATCCTTATTATCATTTTTATTATAACTTCAGTAGGCTTATGGGATGAATACTAGTGCCCCAAAAGTTTCTTTAACTGAAATTACTGACTCAAACAAATGCCCCGTATTATTTAAAGGAGAAATTAGTGTTTCCGAGACTTGCTAGTTTAAAACATTAGTATTGGTTTTTTAATCTGGCTGAGCAGGCTAGCAGGCAAATTGAAAACGGACTAAACATTTGCAGCCACATGGATACAATCAACAACGCTGCATGCCTCAAAACAGGTGGATTTTATTGATGACTTTTAAGCTTGACTTGGCACAAAAATTACCTATTACAGTGGCTTCCCTCTCTTAGTTTAGAGACCATGCTGGCTCAAGGAGGCACCACTGCCCTCTGGCTACAGCTCCCATTTCAGGGCTGGAGAGACTATGATGGGAGGGGGAGAGGGGAGTGGGTCAGACACTCTGGCAGGTGTGGCAGGAATCAAGTTATGAATAACTCAGTAAATGTTAGGGAATGGGACAGGTGGCATTTGAAATAATAAGCGAGCCCTCTCTGAGCGTCACTCCTCCTAACCTTTCAGAAAATTACACTGACCCGCATCTTAGCAAAGGGTATTTATCAAAAGGAGTGCGGGCTGTTCTCACACAATCCATGTAAGAAGGGATTTGCAGTGGGAGGCTTGACATGTGGAAGGGCTTGGCGACCTCAGAGTGAACCCAAGAGGTCTTGGAATTGCTTCCTGTTCAGACTTATATTTTGGGAAAAGCGTAGAGTGGAGGGAGCAAACTCAGACATCTTTTTCCACATTAGTGGAATTATCATAAACAAAAAGGACCTTGGTCAACTGGAGGGGGAATGCTCCATCTAACTCAGTGGCTGCTACTCAGCTCCAACCAATTGTAGCTATATGGGAATATAGACCCCGTGTTGCCCAACTTTCTGTTTATTTCCTCCTCTCCCCCACCCCCCAAGAAAGACTAGAGTTCTAGAATGTACATGTCTGCATTTAAAACTTTTGGAAGTTTTTCTTTTTTTTTTAACAAAAACATTATGCTAGCCAACCACGTGCAGCTCAAATTAAGCACGTCCCTTGCTGTCTGGTAGGAACGGGTTTGTGACCTATGATATAGTGAACTCAAGCAAATCCAAGCTGGAAAGTGCTTTGTGGGCATGGCAGAGTGATGTTTTTCAAACTTCAGTTTGGGACCCATTAGGAGATCATGACATTAATTTAGTGAGGCAGGGCTGCCATTTCAAAATTTTAAATAAAATAGAAAATGTCAGAATGTATCACATGTTATGTGATGGTTAGTTTCATGTGTCAACTTGAATGGGCTGAGGGATGCCCAGATGTTGGTAAAACATGATTTCTGGGTGTGTCTATGTAGGTGTCTCCAGAAGAGATTAGCATCTGAATCAGCAGATCCAGTAGAGATCACCCTCACCAAGGTGGGTGGGCGTCATCCGATGCATTGGGGGCCTGAATAGAACGAAAAGGCAGAGGAAGGGCAAATTCACTCTCTCTGCTAGAGCTAAAGCATTCGTCTTCTCCTGCCCTCAGACATTAGTGCTCCTGGTTCTCAGGCCTTTAGACTCAGATGGGGATTTATACCATTGGTCCCCTGATTCTCAAGGCTTTGGACTTGGACTGAAACACTCCAGCTTGCAGGTGGCAAATTGTAGGATTTCTTAGTCTCCATAACCACTTGAGCCAATTCCTATAATAAATCTCCTCTTCTATCTATCTATCTATCTATCTATCTATCTATCTAATCTATCTATGTCCTATTGGTTCTGTTTCTCTGATGAACCCTGACTAATACATGCAGAACCCAAATATTTAAAACACATCAGGGGCCAGTCCTGTTGCATAGTCGCTAAGTTTGCACATTCTGCTTTTGCAGCCTAGGGTTCGTAGGTTCGGATCCCGGGCGCGGACCTACACACCGCTCATCAAGCCATGCTATGGCGGCATCCCACATACAAAACAGAGGAAGATGGGCACAGATGTTAGCTCAGGGTTAATCTTCCTTAGCAAAAAAAAAAGAGGAGGATTGACAATGGATGTTAGCTCAGAGCCAGTATTCCTCACAAAAGAAAAACAGAAAAAGGACATCAGAGTAGAGCTGCACTGCTGGAAGCCAGTAGAAGGACCATCCCATTTAACACCCCCATCTCCCCAGGTGACCTCTGAAGATCCTTAGAGAAAAATGTGAAAACCATGGGTCTAGGGAATTTTAAGAGTTGTTTTCATCGACCGTATCACGGTTGGAAATCACAGATGCTACTGTGCTTCTTCATTGAGGAGCAGTGTAGCCTTGTAATGGGCATGGAAAACGGCCGTGTTTAGACCAGATGTTTGGTGAGAGCCAAGAGGGTGTGATCTTTCAGCCGCGTAGGAGCAGAATTTGAATGCTGAGCCCATCCAGGTGAGCAGACCCTGAGATATAGCTCATGACATCCAAAGACACAGGAGACCAGTTGTGCACATTTCAAACACCATTTTATTCATGAAAAACATGAAACTCGCCTGACATAGAGACTTACCTATTCGTGCTGCCCTTTCTGCCCATCACCTGTGGTCAGGAATCAGAAGGCTGTTTGATGGAACTCAAGAACAAAAGGAACTGGATTCCTTCAACAGGACTTGCTTTCTGGTGCTGGGGCTGTGAAAATGATTACAGGGGGAGGGTCAGCTGTTCCCATTGCTTGGATGTTGTCTGGTTGGAGCCCTTTCTTCCTTAAACAGCAGTGGGACCGTAGAACCTTTTAGGATGTAATTTCCCTCCCCTTATTTTACAAAGGAGGAAATGAATGCTCAGAGATGTTAAGTATCTGCAAACAGAGACTTGAACGATGTCAGAAGTAATTTCTCTCCATCTCTCATCTTTGGCTCTTGGCTGCACATTAGCATAAAGCTTTATGCAGCTCTCTTAGTGCAGACAAGGCTTCTCCCTGGGGTTGAAAATGTGGATGCCAACAGATTCCATTTTTTTTCATTGTATAGTTTTAACTACCTAGAGAGATTGTTCTGATTTTCTTTCTCCTGATTCCAAAATTCCTGAGGAAGGGAAGTCCTTGGCCCAGCTCATTTTAGGAGCTTACTCCTGGCCAGTCAACTAAGGCCAGGGGGGCTGCAATGCAAGGCCATGGCAGATTTAGTGGGAACCACACGGGTGGAGTTCGGGGAAGGGAGAATTTCACAAATAAGGATGGGGCTTGGAGGATAGTGCTGCATAAAAAAAAAAAAAAAAAAAAAAGCAAATATTCACTCTAAGAGCCTCTTACCATTCATAGTTCCATTTCTTGCTCAAAATCTCACCATAAGACCACATTCATTCATGAATTACTTTATTTATTCATTCAACCATTATTTAATGACCACCTAAAGGGTAACTGATATGTCGTAACATGATTCTTGGTTCAAAACCATTGAGTCAAACTAGAATAAAGACAGAGAATAAGAAGAGATGTGATGGTGCTAAACAGCAGAGACAGTGCATTTTGCTCTAATTGTCTCACACGCTGTGTTGTCTCTGTTAATCTACTCCCTTTACCAGGCTGGATATTCCATCAGGGAAGAAATTTCACCTTATTGATTCTCATAAAATCCTTGCAGAGTCCCTAATACACAGTAAATTGTGTATAGTGGAGGCAGTTAAGAGCACTAGTTCTGAAGTCAGACATGGTGGTTTCAAATCTCGGCTTACCACTTCCTAGATATCTGACCTTGGGACAGTTACTTAATTTCTCTGTGCTTAAGTTCTTCATCTATGAAATGGGGATATTATTGATCGTTTCTGCGTCATAGAGTATGTAATACCTCATAGGTATTAAATGAGTTAATAATGTCAAATACTTAGAATAGCGCTGTGATACTTAGCAGTGCTCCATAAGTATTGAGTTCTTATGACCTGTCGTTCTTTGAAGGAGGAATAGGATAATCCTGACTGGGGGAAATGTTTGGCTTTGGGGCTGATGCAGAGCACCTCTTGTCCCTTCCCAGTGCAACAGACACAGTCTGAGCAGCATTCAGAACGCCATCCAAGCTCATGGTGTCACGCAGAATGCATTTTTCTTGGCTGCCCCTTCACCTGGAGGGCAAGAGGCAATGAAGCAATCAAACTCCAAATAAAGGTTGCAATAGAATTTTCTTTTCCTCTTCAGAGAATCTTTCAGCTGTGGCATTCTGTGCAGTTTCTGCATAGGGGGTATTGATGAAGTGCCATATTTCATTATATTCAGTGCTCTACTTGGTGAACAAAGAGAGAGAGGGCTGTGCTAATGCGCCTGGGGGATGCGCTCTCCGTTATCCAAATGCAGAGAATCCAGGTGGAAATGCCACCTGTGGATAGTGCTGGGTTATAGCCAAGAGGGAGACTTCAGCTGGGCTGATTTTAAAGAGACCTTAGTTTCAGCACTAGTCAGTTGGAACCTGAGACTGCTATTGGAAATTAACCCACCATCAAGGGTAGACTCTAGGAGGGTATTTTTCAAACTTTGCCATGCCCACAAATCACCTGGGGATCTTGATAAAATGCAGAGTCTGATTCAATAGGTCTAGGATACAGTCTGGGATTCTGTCTTTCTAACAGGTGCCCAGGTGAGGATGAGGCTGGTCCATGAACCACACTTTGATTAGCGAGGATGTAGCATATCCCTCAGTCTTCCTGGCTCATTTGCATCCTGTTTACTTATTCTGACATTGCTCTCTCAGATAAACCACATTGTAGGGCTTGATTATTCCTTTGTTTTTCTATCCATGTATTCAACAAACGTATATTGAGCATCAATTCTGTTCCTGAATTGTAACACATGAATTCATTCAAAACCAGTATTTCTCAGCCTTGGTGCTATTGACATTTTGAGCTGGATAATTCTTTGTTTAGGGGGCTGTCTTGCACATTGTAGGATATTTAGCAAGCCTGGTTTCCAGCCACTAAATGTCAGTAGCATCCCCTCCTCCAAATTATGACAAGCAAAAAGGTCTCCAGACATTGCCTAATGTTCCCCGGGAGACAAAATCACCCTGGGTGGAGAACCATTGGGTCAACTCAAAGTTGGTGACTTGTGACAATTGAAACTCCCAGCATATCAAGCATATGCTTGTTCAGACATAGCGTTGAATGTATAAAATGCTCTCATGGGTATGATCTTGTCTGAGCCTTGCCGGGACACTGAGTTTCCCAGATGAAGGGGCTGACGTTTCGTGGTAGAACTAGGACTTGAATCCAAGTCTTCTGGGACCAAACTCTGAGCTCTGCCCACTACACCACACTGCTTTCTCTGTGCTTTCCTGCCTATATATGGCTTAGAGGACCTGCTGGGCATACCTGTTTTAGTGTCTTTCTTTCAGATAATAATAATAACATAATAAAATTATACTATTTCTTCATGCATTTAAAGAGGTAGTATAGTACAGTGATTAAGAGCCTTCTAGAACTAGCATGGTGCCAATACTAGTTATTTTAGCTCTCTCTGTCTTCATCCATTTGGGCTGCCTTAAAAAAATACCACTGACTGGACAGCTTATTAACAATAGAAATTTATTTCTCACAGTTCTAGGGGCTGGGAAGTCCAAGATCAGGGGGCAGGCAGATTTGGTGTCTGGTGAGACCCCTCTTCTGGATTCATAGATGCCATCTTCCTCCTGTATCCTCACATGGTGGAAGGGGAAAGGGAGCTCTGTGTGGTCTGTTTTATAAGAGCACTAATCCCATTCATGAAGGCTTCACCCTCATAACCTAATCACCACCACCAAGGCCCCACCTCTAAATACCATCACACAGGGGGATAGGTTTCAGCATAAGACTTTTGGGGGGAACACAGTCAAGCCATAGCACTCTGTGTCTCCTCTTAATCATTTATAAAATGAGGATAAGAGTAAGTTCCTCATAGTGGTGGTGGTGGTGGTGGTGTCAGAAGGAGATAGAAGAGTGCCTAAGGCCAATGTATAGACACGGGCTAATTTGCTACCTCCTTTTGTGTAACCCCATTGGTTTTTCTTGCCATTTAAAACTTCATGGTGGTCATATCCTACCAGTCTCTTCCCTTTCCTTCCAGGATTCTGATTGATGGGCTCCTACACAGAGCAAGCGGTTCCATTTTGTTGATAGCTGCCCAGCCTCCAAAACACATGCAAGGCAGAGTCTCCGTCAAACGTTGAATAAGAACATGGCCTGAAGCTGAGTAGAGCCTCCTGCTCTTTCTCCTTGGAATTGAAGACAGTTGGCTAATAGGTCAGGTGTGACCTGAGTTACCCATTCAACTGCAGTGATGAGGCCTATAGGTCTGTGGGACACAGAAGATAGGAGGAGAGCGATGTCTGGGATGTGTTCAAAGAGGAAGGAGTGAACAGCGGGTCCTGCCTCTGAGCGCCCTCTTCCTGCCCTTTAGTAAACCATGATCCAGAGGGTGTTGCACTCTGACCAACTGAGTTGTGCTTTCCTCCTTTCTTTGGGAGGACTGAGGAGTGGAGAGAAAGTTGGCAACTTCCTTCCCACAAGATAGGAGTGTTGTCCTCTCCTCTATGAGCCAAGGAGGAAATGTGGGATAAGGAGAAGGGTCTGCCCTTAACAGTCACCTTGGTTTTCAGGAGTGAGGAAATTGACCTCATTTTCCCTTTACCCAAGTCAACTTTCATCCCTTTGGCATCTTGTTACTATTCACTCACTCGATCATTTAATTGCTTCATCCAGGTGGCTGGTGGGGATTACAACTGCTCCTCATTGGACTCCCTCTGCTTCTAGCAATTATCCCTGTCTTCCCCTCGGAGCAGCGCCATATGCCTGAGTGAAGCTCGCGGGGAACCCGGGACAGGCTGTAGGAGAAGGTTTAATTTAGTGTCATCATCGAGAGCGATGCCCTTGTATAAAATGCTCGTGTCGAATACATGCACATACAAAAGGAGTTTTTATTGTCTTTGTTTTTAATACCATCCCATGTCTGTTACACATTTCTCTGCATCTTGCTATTTTCACTTAGCAGTACCCCTGTAACCCTGGTAAAGAATTTTAATGGTATTCTAAGTACAATAGGAAGCTTTGGAAGTTTTTGAACATGAGGGTATATTTTGTTCTTTGAAAGATTATTCCAGATCAAGTCCAACTGCATCTGTAATAAAACATCCCTAGACCCCAGCCTCCCAATCCCTGCTGAGACCTCCAGTTCCCAGTTTCTTACACCAACAGCCTAGGTTTTCTAGATCCCAAGGCAGACCCTTCCAAATATACTCACATCCAGACAGTCTGCCACCCCCTCCCCAAAGTTCCATCACTCACTACTCTCTTTGTACTGACTTGCAATTCCTATATCTGAAGAACTGATTTCCTTTCAACTCTCCTGCTTTGAAGTCTTAGTCCTTTGAATTATGTTCACTTCTTTTATTCTTGAGGAAAATTCCTAATGGTTGTTTTCATGAGCGTCAGTAACAGGGAGTTTGCAACTAGCAAATATACCCTGCCAGTGTAGTCTCAGTGAATGAGTGAATTTAGAGTTTAAAAGAATCTTAGGGGTCCTATAAGATAATTGCCCAACCAGGGCAAGAATCTGTTTTTACGACTGTCTAATCGTCATCAAATTAATACTTCAAGGGACTAGGAACTCACTACCTCTGAGGTCAGTTTATTTTATCATTGGACAAACTTGACTGTTAGACTTTTTTCTTATATTTTGCCTTTCTTCTAAAGGATCGCTATTCTCAATCTCTAACTTAAACACTTCTAAAATCAGAGTATTCCCATTTTACTTCTTAATGTCTAATTGTCATTTCCCCAAATCACAGTGACTGTTTTCTCATAAAACATATGCTCAGTTTTTAATTTTTTATAGCTTTCTTTAGGTATAATTGACATACAGTAAACTGCACATGTTCAATGTGTAGTGTTTGATGAATCTTGACCTACCTGTACACCTGTGAAACCATCATCACAATAAAAATCATGAATATATCCATCACCCCCCAAAATTTCCTCACGCCTCTTTATTGTCTCTCCTTCCTATCTCTCCCCTTCCCAGCCCCCAAGAACCTCTGATCTACTTTCTGTCACTATAGATTACTTTGCATTTTCTAGAATTTTATATAGACAGAATCATACAGTATGTACTCTTCTTGCCTGATTCTTTTCACTTAGCATCATTCCTTTGAGATCCACCCATGTTGTTGTGAATATCAATAGTTCACTGCTTTTTATTGCCGAGAGTATTCTATTGTATAGATGTACCACAATTTGTTTATCCATTCTCTTGTTTAAGGACATGTGGTTTCTAGTTTTTGGCTGTTACAAATAAAGCTTCTGTGAACACTTGTGTAAAAAGTCTGTACGGACATATGATTTTGCATTTCTCTTGGGTGAATATTTAGGACCGAGTGGCTGGATCATATAGTAGATATTTGTTTAACTTTTTAAGAAGGTGTCAGGTTGTTGTACCATCTTACATTCCCATCAGCAATGTATGCGAGTTCCAGTTCCTCCTTATCCTCACGACTCCTCCTTGATGTGGTTAGTCTTTTATTTTTCAGCTCTGCTCATTTTTGATCCTGAGATCTTAGGATGCATTGGGCATACCTTTATTTTCCCCAAAGATCTGTGACAGCCTGGCCACCATTTTTGATTACTTGAGACCGTCTGACTGTATTGATTATCTATTCAACAAAAATTATTGGGACCTAATATGTACCAAGCATTGTGTTACTCAAGAAACTTGGATGAAAGCAACTTGCTCGTTTTCTAGCAAACAATTCCAAGTCATGGGTTGTCGTGGAGTGCCCATACAATGGAGTGGAAATCGGGGTGGGGTATGAAACAATGTGATGTGTTCTGATATCACAATTGGTTCAAGATTGCTCAGATACAGTGTGCAGGCAGCCAGAAACAATGCAAGTGAGGCAAGCTCCTTTTGTGCCATACTAAAGGGTCAGTGATTGAGGAGTTTTGAGGAATGGCATGACATGATTGGATCTGCACTTTATAAAGCTCACTCTGACAGTGTAAATGAAAAGGATGCTGTTTCTCTGGAGATACAGGCCATGCCACATCTCTCTCTGTTGATTTATCTTCTTTAGATTCCCTTGGCTGGATTTGGAGACTTCCTCTCTTAAATCTCACACATCTTTGGCTCTAAAAATCAAAATGGTGGGGTCGGCCCGGTGGCGCAAGCGGTTAAGTGCGTGCGCTCCGCTGCGGTGGCTCAGGGTTCGCCGGTTCGGATCCCGGGTGCGCACTGACGCACCGCTTGGCAAGCCATGCTGTGGCGGCGTCCCATATAAAGTGGAGGAAGATGGACATGGATGTTAGCCCAGGGCCAGTCTTCCTCAGCAAAGAGAGAAGGATTGACAGATGTTAGCTCAGGGCTGATCTTCCTCACCAAAAAAAAAAAAAAAAAAAAAAAATCAAAATGGTGCTAACTGTGCTTGGGCCCCAACTGCTGTGTTCTGTGGGTAGGACTGTGGTTTTCAAGTTGTCAATACTGAATTGGAAGTGTGTCCTTTTAGAAACGGTCTTTGGCTTGGGCTGCCATATTAACTGCCAGAGCCCTGCGGGGAGGCAGTCTCCTGGGGTGTCCATTTGGCAAGATGCTGAGAGAAACCACCTGGATAAATAGAGGCAAAGTGAGAGGGCAGACCTTCGTCTTTTATCTGTGTGTCTGTGTAGTGCTGACATCTAATAGGACACACTGGTACAGTTGCAACGTTGTTAAAATGTTAACAGACTTCCATACTCGCTGGTAAATAGCAGCTTTTCTGTGCACCCCAGTTACTGATACTACACAAAAGGGGTCCCAGGACCCTGCTTTAATGCAACAGCTGGCATCCTTCCCAATTGGTCAGCACCTATACCATAATCATTATTATTTTTATTAAATATTTTAAATTGATATCATCTTCAAAAAACACAAATATGCAACCTAAGGAAAGATCATGCCAGTCTGATCTAGTATATATATCAGGCTATGCTGAATGTGGTCCTTATATGTTTAGGAACCAAAGCACACTAGTCTCTCTCTAAATCAGCATAAATATTTCACCAATAAACCAATGATGTCTGAAGGGAAACCGTATCATGGAGAATCACTCAAGCAAATCTAAATGAGTACTTCAGCTATGGTTTATATTTTGTAGAAATTTAAGAGATTCAGTGTCAACCTCTAAGTCAGTGGCTGATTTTTCAGAGCAGGGACTATTTCCTTTCATCCTGACTAGCGGTTGTTTTGGAGTCACGATTAAAGTAAAAAAAATTTTTTTGGTTAACTTAATATAATTTTCATCACACTTGATTTTTCGACACTGAAATTGCCCATAATTGAGTCTGTCCTATCTCTATGGTAATATGGACAATCATAATGGATTATCCTTTTGTTTTCCCGGTCATTTGTTGATGCTTTCTTTGTTGTAAGGATGTGAAAACATAAGGCAGTTTCACCAATTACTGGTAATGTTAGTCAGATATTTAATTTATTTTCTGCATGCATAATCAGCCATAAATACATTTTAGCTAATGGAGATGACAAGGGTGTAATATAATTTGAGCCCAAACAAATCCAAAATAACATTAGAAGGAAATATAAGACTGTGGGAAGGAAAGAAACAGGGAACTCAATCTGTCTTTAGTTTCCCTTAAGCCAAATCTTCTAATGTGGACTAGGTCTTTGGGTTGAATATAAAATGATGGAGGGGCCTGGTAAAACGCATGGTGCATAATAGGTGTTTAATAAATAATTGTTTCCTTTCGTTCTCTCTGAAAACCTAGTTGACTACGTACTTGGTGTTTGCTATGGATTTAACGTTTGTGTCCCCAGATTTCATATGTTGAAACCTAACCCCTAATGTGATGGTATTAGGAAGTGGGGCCCTTGGGAGGTGATTAGGTCATGAGGGTGGAGCCTCATGAATGGGATTAGTGCCTTTTTAAGAAGAGATGTGAGAGATGACTTCTCTCTCTCAGCCTTCTGAGGATACATGGAGAAGATGGCCATCTGTGAACCAGGAAGGGGGCCCTCACCAGACACCGGATCTGCTGGCGCCTTGATCTTAGATTTCCCAGCCTTCAGAACTGTGAGTAAATAAATGTTTGATGTTTAAGCCACCCAGTCTATGGTATTTTTGTTATAGCAGCCCAAACTGACTAAGACAGTGTTGTTTCATCTGAGACTGTTCAAACTCTTCCCTCTACCCTCTAGCCCAACGGTCAAACCTCAGGGTGCAGAGAGAAAGTACTGCACCAACCACATTGGAAATAGAGTGAGAACCTGAGTCAAGAGAAAAAGGAAAGTACAAAAATGGAACTCCCTCCCTCCCATCCCCAGGAATGCCCCCAAAAGAAAACAGAACTGCTGTGACCCCACCTCATCTCAGCTGCATGTTCTGTCTGATGCCTGCCTGCTGCACATTTCAATTAGGGGCTACCTCTACACTTTGGTTTCTTGACTTTGCACACGTCTGGAAAATGCAGGCGAATCTCTTTTTGTCAGAGAAGGCTCCCAGCAGCTGCCCAACTTCTCGCTAAAACCTTTCCTTTTTTTGAATACTGATTATGCCAGTGAGAAACTCATTTAGCTGCTAATCTGTCCTTAACACCTGCTAATCTCCATTTCTGTCAAAGAGACTGTGTGACTCAGTTGCTGGCTGCCCTCTAGCTGGGGTAGCACGGGGAACAGGGGGCAACTGATCCTCAAATCTGGATGCGCTCCTATTTTTATAACGCCAGGAGGGCCCACATTGGGTGATTTTCAATTGTTGCCTTGCCCAGAGGAAAGTGTGGGAAGGAATTATGAGCATGTGGCTCCATCTGAAGGAACTTCCTGCTATCTTGCCACTGCCCTGCATTCTTCCTGGTTCACCACACCATTGGGGGGTGCCAGTAGCACTAGTGACTAAGTCTTTCATTGCCTTATTAATAAAAGAGGGTCACATTTACATCCAGGAATGAGGAAAGTTACAGGCATCTGGGCTTTGGTGAGGAGTCTGGGGTAGCTTGGCAGTTACAGTGGAGAAGATAGAAAGTTTTCAGATGTCAAAGGAGCATTTTCCTTGCTTCCGCTCTAAACCAAATGCCTCAGTGGCTGACTGTGGGGTCCCTCTCCACGGCTGGTTTCCTTTGTTGTTGGCTTTTTCTTTAACACACGCGGGCAGGAGGACCTTGATGTCTGTCTCCATCTGTGGAAATAGATTCAAGCGTTTTAAGTCTGTCTAGCAATTGCATGCCTGAGAGGCATTCAGTGAGAATCTGGGGCTGCAGAGCGGCATCCTCGATCACATGTAACCCAAAAATAAGTAATATCTATTTGCCCCTTGACAGTCTTGTTTTACATTCTGGCTGCACTTTCCAATATCCATGCCATGTGGTGTGGTATCTTTTATTTATTTGCTGCTTCCCAAAGAGGGGAAGAGGGTAGCTGAGGGGGTGAGGGGCTGAGTAAAGTATCCATTTATGATTTTGGTGTGGTCTATGCCACTGGAACTACTGCTAAATCTTGTGACCCTTAGGGATAGACCTAAAATGAGGAGGTCCCGAGTAGGGCCATTTAATAGATTAAAATTAGAAGAAATATCCACCTGTTTACCACTAGACCTATGGCTCACGGAATTAATAAGAGTGTGAAGCTATAGTAAGACATTTTCTGAGGCAGAATTTGAACCTGGGTCTGCCTGACTTCAATGCTGGTGCTGTCAACCTCAGTGGTGTAGTTGTGACTGTATGGTCACCAGTCATGGATGGGGTGCTGCTGGCAGTTGGATGTGACCCACGACATCATGGAGGTCTGGCCAATTACACATAAATTGTGATGGCTCTCTCTTGCTGCTTTATTTTGTTGGGTAGCAACCATTTTGAAGCATTGAGCTGCAAATGTGCATACTCATATATTATATCCTAAATTTTTAATTTAAATTGTGCTCTTCTGGAGTGAAGAAGTCTAAACATTGAACATTTCACTAATCTGAAATAGGTCCTGAGCTAGACATTTGAGTAAAGGACTTTCTTTTATTCGTTGAGATATAATTAACACATAAGAAAATGCACTGATCTAAAGCGTTCAGTTGAATGAGTTTAACGGTTGTATAGACCAGTGTAACCACCACTCAAAATGGCATAGATCTCCATCATCCCAGAAGTCCTTTGGTTCCTTTTCAGCCAATTCCTTCCTCACCTCCTCCTGCCTGCAAGGACTACCTGATGTCTGTCACCTTGGATTAGCTTTGTCTGCATACAGATTCCATATATATGGGCTTTCTGGCTTTTCTTTCTGGCTCCTGTTGCTTAACATACTGTTTTTGAGATTCATGCACATTGTTTTGTGTGTTAGTAGTTCATTCTTTTTATCACTGAGTAGTAATAAATCCATTATAAAGATTCAACATTCTCCTGTTAATGGGCATTTACATTGTCTCCACTTTTTGGCAATTATCAATATGGCTAAGATTGTTCTTGTACAAGACTTTGGGTAAACATGTTTTCATTTCTTTTGAGTTAATACCTAGGAGAAGAAAAGATGGATCATAAGGTATATATATATTTAACTTTTATAAGAAAATGTCACGTAGTTCTAAAAGTCATTGTAACATTTGTACACTCACACCAGCAATGTATGGGAGTTCTAGTTGTTCCACATCCTTGTCAGCATTTGTTGTCAGTCTTTTATTTTAGCTATTCTAGTGTGTGTCAAGTGCTATCTGATTATGGTCTTTAATTTACATTCCCTGAGGACTAATGATATTGAATCCTTTCTGAAACGCTTCTTGGCTATTTGTATATGTTCTCTTGTGAAGCATCTGTTCAGGTATTTTTTGAATTTTTAAAAATTTGGTTACTCATTTTTTAAATTGTTAATTTATGGTTTTTTGTATATTCTGGATGAAAGTCCATTGTCACATACAAATTTTGTAAGTATATATCCCAATCTGTGCCTTGCCTATTCATTGCCTTAATGGTGTCTTTTTATGAGCAGAACATTTTAATTTTGATGAAGTCTAATTTTTAAAAATTTACTTTTTAGAGTTTGTGTCTTTTGTGTTCCATTCAAAAAAATCTTTGTCTGCCCAAGGTCATGAGAATATTTTCATATTTTTTTTCTAGAATTGTTAAGGTTCTGAGTTTTAAGTCTAAGTACATGATTCATCTTGAATTAATTTTTGTTTATATGGAGAAAAGGGGTCAATGCTCATTTTTTTTTCCTATACAGAATTCAGTTGTTTTAGCAACATTTGTTAAAAAGATGTTCTTTACCCCATAGAACTAACTTGGTATCTTCATGAAAAATCAACTGATGAAATAAGTGTAGGTCTATTTCTATGTACTCTGTTCTTTCCCACTAGTCTGGTTTTCTATCCTACTATCAAACTGTCTTGATTATTGTAGCTTTAGAACAAGACTTAAAATCAGGTAGTATTACTTTTCCAGCTTTGTTCATCTTTTTCAATATTGTTTTGGTTATTCCAGACCTGTAGTATTGCCATATAAATTTTAGAATTATCTCGTATGTTTGTAATAAGTAGCCTACTGGAGGTTTTATTGGAATCATGTTGAATTTGTATAATGCTTTAGGGACAGTGTATATCGTAACAATATTAAGTCTTCTCATCCATGAACATGAACATAGTATAACTCTCCATTTATTCAGGTCTTTAATTTTTCTCAGCAATATTTTGTAGGTTTTAGTAGGTATGTCTTGCACATATTTCATTACATTTGTTCCTAAACATTTGATACTTCTGATGTTATTCAAAATTATATTTTCTTTTTATTTTGAAACAACCTAAAACTTTCCAAAAAGTTATAAGTACAGAACAAAGAAACTTTTTCCAGAAGCAGTTGCCAACGTGATATCCTATTACCCCTAATTCTTGAGCATATATTTCTTAAAAACAAAGATGTTTCCCTCAACAGCCACAATACAGCCATCAAAATCAGGGAATAAACATGGACACATTGTTAACATATAATCTCCAGACTCCATTCAAGTTTTGTCAGTTGTCCCCAAAATGCTCTCTGTAGGAAAAAGACCAGATCCAGAATCATGTGTTGTATTTAGTTGTACTAGTCTAAAACAATTCCTCATTCTTTCTTTAATTTTCATGACCTTGACAAATTTTAAGATTATTTTATAGAGTTTGGAGTGGTCTGATCTTTCCTTTTGGTTAGATTCAGGTTATTCATCTTTGGCAGGAATATCACAGAAGGGAGGCTGTATTCTTCTTATTGCATCCTCTCAAGCGGCACATAGTTTTGTTTCATTACTGATGATGTTTACATTGATCAGTTGATTGAGATGGTGTCTATTACACTTCTCCACTGTAAATTTACTATTCATCCCTTGTAAAAAGTATTTTGTATAGTGATATTTTGGGACTAACTTATTCTTCATCACACTTTGGATTTATTCATTTCTATCAGTACAGGCTCATGCGTTTCTATTATTTAATAGGCTTTAATCTATTAATATGATTCTTTATTTTGATGCTCAGATTATTCCAGGTTTAGCTGATAGGAGCACCTTCAGGCTGGCTCCCATGTCTTTTTAACATGCCCACATTGTTTTCTGACTGCTTCCTTACTTTCTAACAAAAAAAGGCTCTACTTCTACTGCGTTAGACCTGGAATCAGCCATTTATCCAAGAAGCCCTTCGGTATGCTCATTACTATATATATTGTTTTATGTGGATATCCATCTGTATTTATTAAAAACCACTGGTTTATACCAGTACATTCAATTCCATCCAACACCACAGAGTTCATTCTAATTTTCTCCCTTTCCGTATTTGTAAATCCCTTTACTGACAGTGAGAAACCTAACTTCCATTACCCTCAATATGTTTACTTATGTAGTCAATTCCCTATGGGTACCAATCTCCCATCATTACTGCCACCCCTGCTCGCCCTACTCACAGTCCAACCCCTTGTGCTGGGCTTCCCTCCCACATAGATGCTCTATTCAACCTGCACCTGGCCACCCTCCCCTGTGCAGACCACCCTTGCACTCTGCTCAGACTCTGACACCTAGCAGTGGGCCAGCCTCTCTTGTAAATGTCCTCTTACCATGCTTGGGCTTCAGCACCATGTACTGTCCCACAGCCACTTCACCCACTTCCCTGGGAGGACGCCTAACTGTGTTCAGTCCCACCTAATGGCTTTGGACTGAATTGTTCAGGAAGGAAAAGGAAAGAGCTAGTATGTTTTTCAATTTCAGTTTATTGCTTATATGTGGTTATACAATTAATTTTTTATATCAACCTTGTATCCTATGACTTTGTTAAATTTACTATTTAGTTTTAGCAGTTTGGTAGATTCCTTCTATATTCTACTTACACAATTAGGTAGTCTGCAAATAATTAGAATTTTATCTCTTTTCTAATCTTTATTCATTTTATTTCTTTTTCTTTTCTTTTTTATCGCACTGGTATGATTTCCAGGAAAATTTTGAATGTAAGTGATGAGAACAAACATCATTGCCTTATTTTTAATCTGGGGGAAAATGATTAACATTAAGTACTGTAAGAGATATGGTGGTAGCTGTAGGTTTTTCATAGATTTTCTTTTCAGCTTGAGAAAGTTTTTTTTTCTTATTCCTAGTTTGCTGAGTTTATTTTTTTTTTAATCATGAAAAGGTATTGAATTTATGCATCTTGGAATGATTATATGATTTTTCTCTTTTCTTTCACTAATGTGATATATTGCATTAATTGATTTTTTTGAGTGTTAAATCAATCTTATATTCCTAGGATAAATCCTACCTGGTCAAGATGCATTAACTTTTTTTTTTTTGTGAGGAAGATCAGCCCTGAGCTAACATCCGTGCCAATCCTCCTCTTTTTGCTGAGGAAGACCGGCTCTGAGCTAACATCTATTGCCAATCCTCCTCTTTTCTTTTTTTTTCCCCCAAAGCCCCAGTAGATAGTTGTATGTCATAGTTGCACATCCTTCCAGTTGCTGTATGTGGGACATGGCCTCAGCATGGCTGGAGAAGTGGTGCATCGGTGTGCACCCGGAATCTGAACCTGGGCCGCCACTAGCGGAGCACGCGCACTTAACCGCTAAGCCACTGGGCCGGCCCTGTATTAACTTTTAAAAATATATTACTGAATTCTTTTTGCGAAATTTTTGTAAGGATTTTTGCATCTCTATGAGGTATTTTGGTTTATGATTTTCTTTTCTATAATGACCTTCATCAAGTGTCAATATCAGGGTTACGTGGGCCTCCTAAAATGAGTTAGATAGTGTTTCATCCTTTATTTTCTGCAAGAGTTGTGTAGAATTAATATAATTTCTTCTTTAAAGGTTTTGTAGAATTCCCTGGTGACACCACGTAGGCCTGAAGTTTTCTTTGTGGAATTTTTTTTTTTTAATTGTGAACTCAATATCTTTAATACATATATGAGGATATTTAGATTTTTTTTCCTTCTTATGTCAGTTTTGATCGTTTGTTTCTCTTAAGGAATTCTGTCCATCTCATTTAAGTTTTTGAATTTGACATAAAGTTGTTCAAAACACTCCCTGACTGTCCTTTCAATGTCCGTGTAATCTGTAATGATGTTCCTCTTTTCTTTTTCTTCTTGATAATTTATACTTTCTCCTCTTTTTCTTTCAGTCTTGGTAGAGATTTATCAATTTTATTAGTCTTTTCGAAGAACTAACTTGTGACTTTATTTATTTTCTCTATTGTTTTCCTGTTTTCTACTTTGTTAATTTTTTCTCTTTATGATTTCCTCCCTTCTGCTTATTTTGTTTTTCTTTTTCTAGTTTGTTAAGGTGAACCTTTACAGAAGGCATTGAAAAGTAAAGGGATAGATTGTGAATAAAGACTTTGTGGGCCACGTGGTCTCTGTTACAACTACCCTACTTTTCTGCTGAGGCATGAAGGCAGCCACAGACAAAATGTAAATGAATGGGTGTGCCTGTGTTCCAATAAAACTTTATTTATAAAAATAGTCAGCAAACTGAATTTAGCCCATGGCTATAGTTTACTGACTCCTGTTTTAGATTATTGATTTTAGGACTTTATCTTTTTCAAATAATGAGCATTTGATACCCTAAATTTCTCTGTAAGCACTGCTTTACATCTCATAAATTTTGATATGTTCTATTTCATTATTATTCATTCCAGAATATTTTCTAATTTTTCTCATCATTTCTTCTTTGATCTATGAGTTATTTATAAATGTGTTATTTAATTTACAAATTAGGGATATTCTAGATATTTTATTTTTTACTGAATTGTAATTTAATGCTATTGTGGTTAGAGAACATCTTCTGTGTGATTTAAACAATTTTATATTTATTAAATTCTTGAAGAATGTTCCATCTCAATTTATTTGTTTGAAGCTCTGTTGTTAGGCTCATTAACATTTAGGATTGTTATGTCTATTTGATGAATTGATACTTTTATTATTATAAAATGTTCCTTCTTATCTATAATAGTACTATTGTCTTTAATTCTACTTTGGTTGGTATTAATATTGCCATACCAACTTTCTTATGCTTAGTGTTGATATGTTATACATTGTCTATCAACCTGTATTTTTCCTTATAATTAGAGTGTGTGTGGGTGGTTTTTGTAAACAGCCTATAGTAGGTTATGAGATTTTTTCCCCCATTAGTCTGATAATCTCTACTTTTTAATTGGATGGTTTTGTTCAGTTACATTTAATATGATTAAGTTTTATTCTCCCATTTTGATTTTTGTTTTATATCTGTTCCTCTGTTCTTTGTTCTATTTTCCTCCTTTTCTGCTTTATTTTGGGTAAATTGTGTCTTTTAATATTCTATATTATTTTCTGTAATTAGTTACAGCTATTCATTTTTATGTTATTATCAAGTAGTTGCTATGGAGGTTACAATATGTAATTTTAAATAATCACAGTCTACCTTCAAAATAACATTACTTCATAAAGAGTATAAGAACCTTGTATCAGTTAAATTCCAATTACTCTCTCCTACCCTTTCTGCTATCATCTTGTATTTTACTATGAAATATGTTATAAGCCCCACAATTCATTTTTATTATATTTGCTTTAAATAGTTAATAGTCTTTTAATGAAATTTAAGAAAATGTATTTATATAAAGGTACTAAAATAAAAATGTTTTACATTGAACCAGGCATTAACCCTTTCTAGTGCTCTTCATTTCTACTGATTTTCCAAGTTCCTTCTAGTATTATTTGCCTTCATCTTGAATCACTTCTTTCATCATTTCTTGTAGTGCAGATATGCTGGACATGAATTCTCTCAGCTTTTGTCTATCTGAGAATTTCTATTTCTCTTTGAATTTTGAAGGATATTTTTGCTTGATATAGAATTCTAGCTTGACTTTTTTATTTTTTCAATACTTTATAGATGTCAGTGTATTTTTTTCTGGCCTTAATTGTTTCTGCTGAGAAGGCAGCCATCATTCATATAATTTTTTCCCAATGTATGTACTGTGTCTTTTATCTCTGGTTGCTTTTAAGATTTTCTCTTCATTTTTGGTTTTCTGCAATTTGACTGTAATGTGCCTAGGTGTGCTTTTCTTTGTATTTATCATGCTTGGAGTTCACTGAACTTCTCGGATATGTTGGTTAATATCTTTAATCCTTTTTGGGCCATTCTCAGTCATTTTCACTTCATTCATTTCTTCACTTCTTGCTTTATAAGTTTCTAATGACACATATATTGGTCCATTTGATATTGTGTCACAGATCTCAAATGCGCCATTTTTTTCTTCCTACTCTTTTTCTATTTGTGCTTTAGTTTGGATGCTTTCTATTGAACTATCCACTAATTCACTTATTTTTTCCTCTTTTATGTTCAGTCTGCTCTTCAGCCAATTGAGTCATTCTTTTTTTCTGATATTTCATTTTTCATGTCTTGCATTTCCAGTTGATTCTTTGTATAGTTCGTATGTCTCTGCTAGATTGCTCATCTTTTCATTCATTTTATCCATCTTTTCCCCTAGATCCTTTAACATTTTTCTCATAGTTATTTTGCAGTCCCTTTCTGGTAATTCCAATCTCTGGGTCATCTCTCAGTATGCTTCAATTTTCTGTTTTATTTCCTTATCATGATTACATTTTCTTGTTGTTGTTTGATACGTCTTGTGATTTTTTGATTGTATTCTGGACATAAAGAAATAGTAAAGACTGAAGTAAATAATGTTTACTTCCAGAAAGGGACGCACCCTTTCTTATGTTAGGTTTCCAAGGTGGAGGCTGACTCAATCTAATCTGTAGTTGAACCCAGTCTGGGGTTTATTGTGTGTTTTGTTTGATTCAATTTACCCCTGGCTTCCAATGATTTTAGTTTAGGATCAGGACTTTTCCTTTCAGTAGGACCTGGGATCTGGGTCCTAGTGAGATCACAGCAATCTGTCTGTGCTGCACAAAACAGTTGCCAGCTTTCAAAACTGTAGGTATCTTTCCTTGATCTACCACCAGCCTGCCAGCTTATTGGGTTTCTGGGGAGTTCTCTTTGCTCTCCAGTCCTGCTCTCTGCTTTTAGCCTAGGAGATTTTTCAGCCCTGCTTTCTTGCCTCTGGGTCTTCTGAGAGTTTTAGTCATACTCACCATAAAGGACAAAAATGCCTTCAAGGGAGATTTTTATCACATCTGTTCTCCTTCCCCCACTATTTAGTGATTGAAAGCCTGAAATGTCTTTGGTTTCTCTCAGTTCTACTGCCCTGCCTTAGTCTTTCTTAGGTGAAAGTCCAGAATGCATGGGAGATTTCTCTCATCTCTCCCACCCTGCCCCTTAGTTCCTTTTGGACAGCAATATCATTGCACGTGGGGAGGGGTGATGCATTCCAAGGGGGATCTTTCTCACCTCTTTCTCCACGCCTCCTTTTGGTGCACAATTTCCATCAGGTAAAGACCTGTGAGAAAGTATTAGTGGATGGGTAGAAACTTGCTTTGTGGCTGGTTCTCCTTAAAATTCTAATTTCTCATGCCAGCCTCCACATGGCCATTAAATGTTTTATGGAAATTTGATGTCTTTTCCTTCCTCTACAGTGTCACTAGAGATTAGGGCAGTGGTGAGTCTCTTGTTGGTATAAAGGGCTTCTTACTTTCTGAAGGTTAATTCTTTTGGGGGTGAGTGTGTGTGTGTGTGTGCATGTGTTGAGGTCTTTGGTATAGCTTAGGTGACTTGTTTTGATTCTTTGGGTGAGAGCAACTGTGTCTCATGACTCTCTCTGTCTGAAATGGAAAGGAACACACTGACTTTCTTCTAAGTACTAAAATTTCCAGATAAATTTGACATACAATACAAAAAATGTTGGTAACACTGCCTCAGATAATGTGGTACATTGATTACAATAATGCCTTTGATTCTCCATCCCTCCCTATATCCATAACCTTCACAATATGACTTTGTAGCTGTTTTCATAAATAGATGGAACTTGTTTCCCTTCCCCTTAAATCTGGGCTCACCTTATAAATTATTTAGGCCAACAGAATGTGGTGGAAGTGGCAGTGTGTCAGTACTGAGACTGGACCTCAACAGGCCTTGTACCTTCTACTTTTTCTCTTGGAACTCTGTCTAGCTACCATGAGCTAGCCTGATGGATGTAGAGATTCACAGGGCTCAGCTACTCTCTCTCCTCCAGCCAAAGCCAACCAACCATAAGACAAGTAATGCTATCCTTGACCATCTAACTCCCAATGACTTTGCCAGCTGACTGCAGACACAAGATGAAATCACCCGAGCATTGCTCAGATCAATAGAACTTCCCTGCTCACCAACAGACTCCTCAGCAATAATAAGTGCTTATTGTTTTAAACCATTAGGTATTGGGGAATCTTGTTACTCAGGAATAGGTAATTGGTACGATGGATACAACCACTTAAGTTTCCTTCCTGCAAATGAAGACTGGAATTATCCTTTGCAATAAGGAAGAGGTGAATTTTATGTAGTCCTGGCAAAGTCTTTCTGAAGCATCCAGTCATATGCATGTGATTGGAAGAAAACAGAATTACTTTTTTCAGTAGCCTGCATTAGAGTTCCCCTTGGGGAGAAACTGTTTTTATTTGGAAAAATACAGTAGAAGCCTTCTTATCTGATATAATTAGAACTGGTAGTTGGCTGGTTAATCTAGCAGAAGAATCAGAGTTGCCCATTAGCCATGAGCTTTCAGCTTTGTGGAGAGCAGGCAGTATGTTTTGCAGAGGAAATGGAGAGTGTTGGTCATTTTGATAAAGTGGACTTAGTGGAGGTTGGTTAGGAACATTGTTTCTGTAACTTGTAGCTCCCTTATTTAAGGAAAGATGTGGAATTGATGTAAATTGATCCAAATTGATGTAATTGATCCAAATTACAGATGAGGAAGTGATGTCCCTCATTCATTCATTAATACAGAAGACTTTACTGTATTTTTCCAAACAAATAAGGATTTATTGAACCCCCTCTTGGGAGCTTGATGAAATTGGGAACTTTGTTATGTTCACCCTCTATATCCCGAGTACATTAGTGCCTGGAACAGATTAAGTACCATCTACTGGTTGAATTTAGAAGTAGAAGGGAATTTATGTCACTTGATTGAAGCAGGACGAAAATTAACAATTTTAAATCTGGCAGCCGAGTTTCTTTTAGGGAGAGACCTATGGCTGTTTAGGAAAATGGTTTCATATAGACCATTTGGGTTTGGAAGGTGGTGAGATGGTAAGGCATAGTGAGAAAGGAGACAGTGAAACCAAGAGACTGAAAACTGGCCTGCATGAGAGATTAATAGTAACTTGGAGTGATGGTTTTCATGGAGCAAAAGAAAGGCTAGGAGGAGGAAGGAGAGAGAAAATGGAGCTGAGCTAGGTGGTCCATGAGAATCCTGTTGGCAGGCAGAGAGATTGAAGGAATTTTAAGACAATGAGAGGCTGTGTTTGGGGCTGTGCTGTGGTATAAAATCCTCTTCATTGTCCCAAACTTTCAGTAAAAGGCTGCCGCACTTACAGCTTGGGTTAAGGCATGCAGATCAGTATCTGGTAACAGTGCAGAAGTGGGCAGAGAGTGCGATTATCCACAGACTGAATGGTCTCACCTGAATTGAGGAACTCTGAGATAGAAACAATTAAGTGATTGTGACAACTCTGTCCCAACATCTCAAGGATCTCCACAGAGATGGGGATCAAAGCTGAACTTTTCCACAGCGTATGGTATGTGGCTTAAGCTAATTTGAATTTCAAAGGAGTGGGCGACTCAGGGAAGCTGATAAGAGGATGGTGTGGATATCATTTTAGCTATCCAGAAAATAGACCTTTTAGGAGCCTGGCAAATCGATGGGCCTAAGATGCTAGGAATAAGCAAATCTGCTGGAAAATGGTGCTCCAAAGAAACTTTTTACTTTCATGCCCTACTTCTCACTAATATAACTGGGTAAAGCATAGGGAGACACCCTGCAGCTTTTCAGCTTTAACTTACATTCAAAATCTATTTCGTGGCTTTAAGTATATGTTTAAAAAAACTGCATATATTTGTTTCTTCTCTGGTTGGAGATAATGATTGTAGCACTCTTAATTGATAAAGTCTGTGCAAAATTGTTCTCTTTTATCTCTCCCATACTGAGATTTGGATAATAGGAATTTGCAAAGAATTATTTCTCAGAATGTTTTTAGCAACATCTCATGGTTTTAATATTTTTATAGTTAGAAAATTTCCTCCTTGCCCACTTGAGTATCACTCAACCTTCTCATAGTATGCATATTGGAGCAACAGTGGAATGCCAGCCAGTCAGTCACTCTGGAGAGAAATGGGCGAAAGGTAAGCCTACTTTGGGCACCTTTCAAAGAGGTTGAGTCATTGAAGGACTTGGTTATGAAGGTTTGCAGCAAGGACATCAGATCAGAGCAGGAGCCCTGGGGGAGAAATATGTCTAACTCCCATGGCCCTACCCCTGGCATCTGTTTCTTGGAGTAGGTGACTACCTACCTCCAAGAGTTTTGTGATGGAGGAAGCAAGGAAACCCTGGTGCATGCCACACCTCCATTTCTGCCCCCCGAATTGTGGGGGCTGTACCTTTAAGATGGAAGCTAGGGCACCTGGAAGAGAATCCTAAGTTCCTGGTCATAGAAAGGTGGCATAGCACCCTAATTCTAGGGTTCAATACACTGGGATTCAAATTCGGATTTCCTTACTGATTATTTTTTCCCCCACTTATTAGTTATTACCTAACTTCTCCAAGCTTTAACTTCCACATCTGTAAAAAGAGGATAATCAAAAATACATTAATCAAGGGCTAGATTTTCTTTAAAAAACCCTATTGCTTGCGTTCCGTTCCAGAGATTCTGATTTAATTAGTTTGGGCTACGGCCTGGACATTGGGGTTTTAAAAATATCCCCCAGTGATTATAATGTGCAGGAGAGGGAGAGAAAAAGTAGGCAGGGGACGGGGAGAGAACATGCCACCTATTGACTTTGTGTCTTTTAGAGCAAGTTACTTAACCTCCCTCTTCTTCAGTTCCTTTATCTGTAAAATGGGGATTATAATGGTGGCTACTTAATAGGGCTCTTACAAGTACTAAGTTAATATATTTACAGCACTTAGAAGAGTGTGTGCCGTACAGACAGGGCTAGTTAATTGTTTGCTATTATTATCAGTGATTAAAATTATTATAAACAGATCGTATACCCTTTTTCACTAGCTTTGGTGTACAAAATGGGATCACATTTCTTTTGTTTTTAAAGCATTTTATTGAAGTAAAACAGATATTCATGAAAGTGCAGGCATCATAAGTGCCTTTTTGATGAATGTTCAGAGGTGGACCTGCTACCCCGATCCATATGTACAACATTACCTAGAAGCAGAGAAGATTCCTCTGTTCCTTCCCAATCATTATATCTTTCAAAGGTCACCATTATTCTGACTTCTACCACATACATTAGTTTTTCCTATTTGGGCTTTTTGATAAATGTAGTCATTCCGCCTGTGCCCTTTTGGTTCTGATTTCTTTTGTTCAACATTTTATCTATGAAATTCATCTATAATTTTGTGTCTAGCAGAAGTTCGCTCATTCCACTTGCTGTGTTATGTACCATTGTATGGCTCTATGACAATATGTTTATTTATTTATTACACTGCTGAATAATTGGGTGGTTTCCAGTTTGGGGCTATTGTGAATAATGCTTATATAAATATTTTTATACAGATCTTTTGATGGACATGTATACTTGTTTATGTTAGGAATATACCTAGGAGTGAAATTCAGGGGTCAAAGTGTTGGCATATGCGAGGGTTAGTAGATACCGGCAGACAGTTCTCTGAAGTAATAAACCCATGTACACCACCATAAGCAGCATAGAAGAATGCGTTTCTGCTGATCTTTGTTATTGTTGCTTTAACATTAGTTATTCTGGTGGATAACTCATTGTTTTAAGTTGCCCTTGTCTGATAAATGATAATGTGGATCATCTTTTCACAGGCTTATTGGCCTTTGGACATCCTTTTAAGGGCCTGTTCAATTCATTTGCCCATTTAAAAAAATTGAGTTGTCTGTCTCTTATTTACATTGATTTATAGTTCTTTATATACCTAAGTATCAGTCCTTTGTTACACATTTATATCTCCCCCCGCTATATAATGTAGCTTACCTGGTGAAATGATGTTCTTTTAGCTGAATTTCTTAATTTCAGTGAAATTCAATGTATCCTTCCCTTCCTTCTTCCTTTATGGTTAGTGCTTTTGTTGTTGTTGTTCTGTTTAAGAAATCTTTGCCTCTCCTAGCATCATAAAAATATTCTCCTGCATTATTTTCTATATATTTTTTGTTTTCCTTTCACACTTAGGTCTATAATCTATTTGGAATTAGTTTTGTGTATGATATGAAGTGGTAGTAAAGGCTTGTTTTCCCCATATAAATGTCAAATTGATCTAGCATCAATTATTTCTTATAAACTTGATCATTCCCATAAATTATGTTACCATATATGTGGGTATGTTTCTGAACTCTCTGTTTTATTTCTTCAGGTTATATATTTAAGCTCATACAAAACAACGTCTGGTTAATGACTGTAGCTTTAAAGTAAATCTTGATATTTAATATAATAATTATATCATATAAGTCCTCCAAATTTGTTCTTCTTTGCTATTCTAAGTCCTTTTCATTTTCATATACATTTTAGAACTAACTTATTAATCTACCCAAAAATTCTGCTGGCAATTTAATTGGCATTGTGTTAAACCTATAGATAAATTTTCAGGAAACTGACATCTTTAAAATATTGAGTCTTCCAATTCATGAACATGGTATATCCCTCTATGTATTTAGATCTTCTTTAATTTCTCTCAGTAATGTTTAGTGATTTTCCATGTAGAGGTCTTATAACATTCTTCCTTAGATTGATTCCTAGGTATTTGATCTTTTCTCGTATCATCTGAAATTAAATAGTATCATTAAAAATTTTTCATTTCCTAATTGTTACTAGTGCATAGAAATACAATTGTGTTTTATTTATTAACTTTTTATCCAGTGTTGTTACTAAAATTGATTATTAATTCTAATATTTATTTGAAGATTCTTTTGGATTTTCTATGTATACAATCATGCTGTCTGAGAATAATGATAGCTTTGTTTCTTCCTTTCCAAACCTATACTTTGTTTTTGCCTGATTGCACTGGATAAGACCTGTTGTGCGATGTTAAATAGAAATAATGACAGAAGACTTCTTTGTCTCATTATCAACCTCAGAAAGAAAGCTTTCAATATTTTGCCAATAAATATGTTTTTGTTAGGGTGTTTATAGATACGCTTTATTGGTTTAAAAAAGGTTCTTTCAATTATTAATTTTCTAAAAAAATTTTTTAAAATTATGAATGGCTCTTCAATTACATCAAATGCATTTTCTGTATTTATTGAGATATTGATTTTTTCCTTTAACATATTAATGCAGTTAATTATGCTGATATAGTTTTGCATTATACACAGACATGGCTTTCCCAGAATAAATTCGACTCGTGTGTATGTGTGTGTATTTGGCTGAATTTGATTAGCTCGTATCTAGTTTAGGATTTTTGCACCTGTGTTCATGAGAGAGATTGGCCTGAAATTTTTCTTGCTTGTCATGTCCTGTATCAGGTTTTTATATTAGGAATATTCTGTCATCATAGCATGAGTTGGTAAGTGCATCCTCTTTCTCTATTCTCGGAAAGATTTGTGTAAGACTGGTGTTATTTCTTCCTTAAATATTTGAAAGAATTAACCAGTGTGGATATCCAAGTCTGGAGGGGGTGTGTGTGTGTGTGTGTGCGCACACAGGTGTGTAAAAGCTTTTAAATTATGTATGCAAGTTTTTAAAAGATACATGATTATTCACGTATGTTAATCCTTATGTTTGTTTAGTAAATTGTGTTTTTCATGGAATTCCTTCATTTCATAACAATTTTCAAATTTATTGGCTTAAAGTTGTTGAATATGTTCCCTTAGGATCCTTTTAATGTTTGCAGAATTATGAGTAGTGTTACCTCTCTTATTCCTAATATCGGTAATTTGATTTTCTCTCCTTTTTTCTTTAATCAGTCGTGCTTGACATTTATTAATTTCACATGCCCTTTTAAAAAATCAATTTTTGGCTTTGGTGATTTTTTCTCTTGCATGTTTGTTTTCTATTTCATTAATTTCTTCTATTATTGTTGTTGTTGTTATCATCATTATTTGGGGGGGTGGAATTTCATTTCCTGTCCTTTTGCTAGCTTCTTGGGATTGATGCTTAGATACTTGATTATCACCCTTTCTTCCTTTTAGTTTAAACACTTAAGATGACAAATATCTCTAAGTAGTGCTTTAGCTCTGTCATGTCCCTTTCTGGGATTTCTCTGAAAGGCAATGGTGAAAGGAAATCCTCGCAGTGGGCAGAACTCAGAGCAGTGCACCTGTTTGTTCACTTTGCTTGGAAGGAGGAATGGCCAGACATGTGGTTATTTACTGATTCATGGGATATGGCCAGTGGTTTAGCTGGATGGGCGGGGACCGGAAGGAATGTGATTGGAAATTTGCTGACAAAGAAATTTGGGGAAGAGGTATGTGGATAGACCTCTCTGGATAGGTTAAAAAAGTGAATATATTTGTGTCCTACATGAATGCTAACCAAAGGGCGACCTCAGCAGAGAAGGATTTTAATAATCAAGTGGATAGGATGACCTGTTCTGTGGATACTGGTCAGCCTCTTTCCCCACCCACCCCTGTTATCGCCCAATGGGCTCATGAACAAAGTGGCCATGGTGGCAGGGATGGAGGTTAAGCATGCGCTCAGCAACATGGACTTCTATTCACCAAGGCAGACCTGGCTATGGCCACTGCTGAGTGCCCAATCTGCTAGCAGCAGAGATCCACACTGAGCCCCTATTGTGGCACCATTCCCTAGGATGATCAGCTAGCTACCTGGTGGCAGGTTGATTACATTGGACCCCTTCCATCATGGAAGGGGCAGCATTTTGTTGTTACTGGAATAGACACTTACTCTGGATATGGACTTGCCTTCCCTGCACACAATGCTTCTGCCAATCCATGAACGTACAGAATGTCTTATTCACCATTATAGTATTGCACACAGCATTGCTCTGATCAAGGAATTTACTTCATAATAAATGAAGTGCAGCAATGGGCCCATGCTCATGGAATTCACTGGTCTTACCATGTTCTTCACCATCCTGAATCAGCTGGCTTGATAGAACAGTGGAATGGCCTTCTAAAGACTCAGTTACAGTGCCAGCTAGGTAGCAATACCCTGCAGGGCTGGGGCAAGGTTTTTCATAAGGCTGTACATTCTCTAAATTAGCATCCAATATATGGTGCTGTTTCTCCCATAGCTAGGATTCATGGTTCCAGGAATCAAGAGGTGTCAAGACGAATGACTCTGAAGATGATTCAGAGATCATCAGGGCTACCACTCCACCATAAGTCCAGTGGATCAGGCTTCCCCTGCCCACTGCCTGAGGGATGGGGTCATTGCAGTGAGCTGTGGGAATGGGGCTTCCATCCAGAGCCCAGGAGATTGGGCTGCTGTGGGGATGATGCTGCCCCACCCAAGTGGGCCCAGAAGGAGGATCATGGAGTCAAAGAGGGATTATTCTCATCTAAAGGATTTTGTCTTATTAGTTTTTGGACTTTCTAGGGACCCATCACCCCATTCTTCTCTCTAATTTCTCTCTTTTAGTGTTGGATTGTCTATTCTATGCCTGTCCCACCATTGTATTTTGGATGCACAGACTTATGTGGTTTCACAGGTTGATCACTGGAGAAGAATTTTGCCTCAAGATGAATCATACTTCAAGTCTCAGCCATACTTGATTTAGATGCTATTTAGATGAGACTTTGGACCTTAGGCTGTAGAGTTGATGTGGGAATGAGTTAAGGCCTTTGGGACTGTCGGGATGGAATGAATGTATTTTCATGCAAGAAGGATATGAATTTGGGGGAGGTCAGGGGCAGAATGTTATGGTCTGAATTGTGTCCCCCAAAATTCATATGTTGAAGCTCTACCTCCCAATGCGAGTGTATTTGGAGATGGGGTCTTTATGGACGTAAGTAAAGTTAAATGAAGTCATAAGTGTGGGGCCCTAATATTATAGAACCAGTGTCCTTATTAGACGAAGGGACAGCAGAGCTCTCTCTCTCTGCTCGCACACAACAAGGAAAGACCTTATGAATTTGTAGTGAGAAGGTCACAGTCTGCAAGCCATGAAGGGAGTTCCCACCAGAAACTGAATCGGCCGGAACCTTAATCTTGGACTTCTAGCCACCAGGACTTTAAGAAAATAAATTTCTGTTGTTTAAGCCATCCAGTCTGGTATTTTGTTATGGCAACCTGAGCATACAAACCAAGCTCTATTCTGAAGTGTACATGTCATTTTTTTGTTTTTTTGCAGGGAAAGATTCGCCATGAACTAAGATCTGTTGCCAATCTTCCTCTTTTTTTCCCTCCCCATAGCCTCAGTGCATAGTTGTATGTTGTAGTTTTAAGTCCTTCTAGTTCTTCTATGTGAGCCACTGCCGCAGCATGGCAACTGACAGACGAGTGGTGTGGTTCCGTGACTGGGAAAGAAACCTGGGCCGCTGAAACAGTGAGAGTGCTGAACTTGAACCACTAGGCCATCGGGGCTGGCTCGATATGTCATATTTTGATTAACATCCACTTACATATATTTTCTCATTTTCCTTAGGATTTTTTCTTTGACACGTTATTTAGTAAGTATGTTGCTTAATTTCCAAACATTTGAGGATTTTGTAATTATCTTGCTGTTATAGATTTCTAGCTTAACTTTATTGCTGTCAGAGAACATATTCTGTATAATTTTTGTTGAGACTTGATTTTCGGTTTATTTTTATAAATTTCCCATGTGTACTTTAAAAATACATGTATTCTGAGATTATTTGGTGTAGTGATTTATAAATGCCAATAATGTCAAATTGGTTGAAGGTGTTTTTAAAAATGTCTATATCTATACTGTTTTTCGTCTGCTTTTTCTATCCATTTACTAAAAAGGCATGACTTTGTATAGTTCTTTTTTTCTGTCAACTTTTGCTTTATATATTTTGAGACTAGTTTATTAGGTACATACAAATTTATCTTTCTGGTGGATTAACCCTTTCATGATTATGAAATGCTCTTCTTTATCTCTAGTATTTTTCTTACTGTAAACTCTACTTTGTCTAACATTATTATAGCTACATTGGCTTTGGAATGTCTCTGGTATATTTTTTCTATCCTTTTACTTTTATCCTTTCTATATCTTTATATTAAAGGCCTATCTCTTATAAGCAGCATATAGTTGGTTCTTTTTATTCAAGTTGACAGTCTCTTTTTGAGTTGGTGTATTTAGTCCATTTACATTTAATATTCATTACTAAAATATTTACCTTTTAATATGTCATCATTTTTGTTTCATTTGGTTATGCTTTCTTGTTTTCTTTTGGATTACTCAATTATTCTTTATTATTCCCTTCTACCTATTTTTTAGCTTAGTAGTATACATTATCTTATTTTCCTTTTAGGAGTTTCAGTAGAAATTACAATATGCCTCATTGACCTATTAAGGTCTACTTTATGTTACTATTTTTTTTCCTATTTCCTATAAAAGCTAGAGTCTTACAATGGTTTACCTCTATTTAACCTCTCCTACCTCTTGTGTCATGTTGTCATGTATTTTAATTCTAAGAATATATTATACTATATGACACACTATCAATATTCGTTTAGCAGTCAATAGTCATTTAGATTTACTCACATATATGTCCTTTCCAGCAATCTTTATTCCTTCCTGTTTTGCCATAATTTCCTCCAGGATCAGTTTTTTCTACCTGAAGAACTCCCTTTAGTACTTCCTCTAGTTCCAGTCTGCTGTAATTTACTCTTTTGGCTTTTATTTGTCTAAAAATGTTTTTAGTCTACATTCTCTGTAGAAGGATATTTCTTTTGGGTATAAAACTCTAGACTGATAGTTATTTTCTGTCTGCATTATATATATATATTTATTTTATTTTTTTGCTGAGGGAGATTTGGCCTGAGCCAGTATCTGTGCCAATCTTCCTCTATTGTTTTTTATGTAGGACACCTCCACAGTGTAGCTGGTGAGTGGGGTAGGTCTGCACCTGGGATCTGAACCCGAGAACCTGGGCCGCCAAAGCAGAGCACACAGCACTTTAACCACTTGGCCGCAGGGCTGGGCCCCTGTCTGCATTTTATAGATAAAACTTCATTATCTTTTATTTCATATCATTTCTCAATTGAAATCTGCTGTTAGTCTTATTTATATTCCTTGGAAAATAATATGCCTTTTCTCTCCTCTGGCTGCTTTTTGTAGCCTTCTCTGTCTTTGGTTTGCTACAATGTGCCTAGATATTTTGTTTTCTATTCCTTTTCTCTCAGTGTTTGTAGAACTTCTTGAAGCTGTGGAATGATCTTCCATCAGTTTTGGAAAATTCCAAATCCTATCCCTTCAAATATTTATTTTCTATCTTTTCTATTTGCTCCTTCTGAGAATCTAATTACACGTTTGTCACTATTTCATCACCTCCCGAGGGTCATTTATCTGTTTTCCATATTTTCCTCCTCTCTGCCTCAACTTGGATGCATTCTACTTATTTATCTTCCATTTCACTAATCTTCCTTGCTTTGTTTTATCTTCTGCTAAAACCACTACTGAATTATAAATTTGAGTTTTTTAATTTTAGAATTTCCTTTTGTTCTCTTCTTTTATAGATTCTAATTCTATTATAAATTTTCCATATTTTTCTGGTTTTAGACATAGTAATATGTATGATAACTTAATATATGGATCATCTCTGGAACAGTTTCTGTTGTCTGGTCATTTTTTGTAGAATGCTGGATATTTTGTATGGAATTTGTATAGAAGCTCTGCACAATATTATCTTGTTCTACAGGCGTTTAATATTCTTCTCACAGCAGGGAAGAGTATGAGCAGGTCACCTTGCTCTGGTGGAGGCTAGGTTTCAGGTTTTGTGAGTACTGGCTCTATTCCCAGCTTGTCCATACGGCTAAGGTCTAACACTTAATTCAAGGGCATTGCCTGTTGGAGGTTTCAACTCAAATCTATTCTTTCTCCCCCTCTAACCAGCACCTATTCTCTTTGGCATCCCTAGACCTCCAAATTCTGTCTCTGCAATCCTAACTTTTTAGCTTCTTAGCACATGCTTTCTTCTTGGGTTCTCAGCATCTTGCCCCACGTGTGTGCATCTTTGAAGCTTGCAAATGGCCTTGAAGGAAAATTACATGTAGAGTTTTTGGTTCACTTCTGACAGATTCCCTTTTTCTCTGGGATATTTGATCCTAGAAAGTCCTCAAATGTTTGCAAATTAAGCAATATGCTTATTAAATAACACATGCCTTGGTAGTTCTGCACTTCAATTTTGGTCTCTCCAGCTTTGTAGGATAGCTGCAAGTTCTAGGTTGCGGCTTTCTATTTGACCTCTGTGCCCTGTACTAGGAAATGCCTCAAAGGGAAAAAGCACTGGCCAATAGGGCTCACCCCAATATTGTTCTCATCTCTCCATGATCTTGCCCCATCAACTCCTAACTGCCTTGATTGCCTTTCAATGCCTTCAAACAACCTTTTTTGGGTGGTGGGGAGGGTATTTTACCCAGATTTTGTAGTTATTATTGGCATAAGATTTAGCCACTGTCATAGCCAAAGTAGAAGTTGGATCACATTCCTTTTATTATTTAAATTATATGTCTCTGAAACCTCATACTGCGAAAATGTCTTTCTTCCTTACCTGGGTCCTTTCTATCATGGTAATTCTACTAATGCAGGAATGCTTACACTCGTCAAGAAGGCAGATTTGCTTACCATTACTGTGGAAAGGAAAAGAAGAACAAAAATCCTGTTCAGTTGGCTGAGGAATTGTGTTGTTTTTGGCTTTGGTAGTTGTCATCTTTATATGGTCGCTCTTGAGACACCAGGTTTTCTGGCTATGCTGGTGTAATCCTTAAACTCTAGCATAAAACCAGCAATGACCTGGGATTACAAAAACTGTAATCCAAAACCCAAACTGCTGCCAAAAACCCAATGACTCAGTTTATCTTCCCACTGAATAAAATCACTTGAGTAACCTATTGTTCCAATAGGTGTCCTCTCTGGGTGCAGGTGAGGAAGAGGAATTATATCTTTTCAATGACATATTCTGTTATGGCCCCTCTGTGCCACCATGTTTGTAGGCTCCTGAAGCTCTTTAATATACAGATCTTATAGTTTACATGTATGCACACTATACACACACACACACACACAATTCTCTTTCACTGTCTCCCTCTCCTGCAAGTATTTTCCAAGGCAAACCACCTTTGCAAGATAGCCGGATCTAGGAGAATTTCCATCCTTAGCCACACATGATGCCTATAATCAGCTTTCCCCACAGCCTCAATGTCCTGGCCTTAAGAACAGATAAACTCTATGCTCATTCAGATTCAGTCCCAAGCCCCCCCCCCCCCACCTTTTACCTGTCTTGGGATGAATGACATCTTTCTAGAGAACATTCCAACTTATATACCTATGTAGCTTTGTTCCTTTTCCCCTTTTATTTTAAGTAAACAGCTAATGATTTACAATTTACTTCCTCCACCCTCTCACACAACACTCTATCTTGTGCTATGTTGGAATAGATAGATCTATCTCATTCTTGCATAAATTTGCACAGTATTAATTGATTGACCTGAGCTTTCATTCTCTCCCTATCCTCTAGGAAAAGCAAGTGTGTTTCTTTCTTAGCTCTACCAATTTTCTGACTGTAAGGAACATGTGTCTCCTCTCCCCAACCCTGGTTGGGAATTTGAAATTCTGGGGTTAAGAAAAAAGTAACCTAAAAGGCAGTGCCATATAATGGGAGAGAGTGCAGGATTTGAAGGCAAGAGATATTTGGGTTGATTCTCAAGGTTTACACTCTTACTAGTTCACATACCCAAAGGATGACCTTGATCTTGAATTACTGAAGACCTGGTTTCATAACCTGCACAATGAGGTCATCATGCTTACCTTACTGCACTTCTGTGAGTACTAAATATATGGGTCTGGAACATATGTGTTAGTAGTAGATTCTGAGAAGTGAGGAAAATATCCACACCAGGCTTGGCTTCATCTACAGAGCTCTTTGGTTGGTAGTCATAAATATGATTATTGTGAAAGAGCTTAATTCTTGGGGCCAGAAGACCTCCACCCTAGCTATTACACTAAGTAGCTGGATGACATTGGATTCTCTCTGAGCCTTAATTTCCTCATCTATAAAATTTCGACAATAATTCCTGCCTCAAAGGGCTGTCATAAAGATCAAAATGAAATAGAATCCAAGGGAGCATTTTGTAAACTCTAAATTAAATGAAGATGTAAGGCGTCATCTACAACTCCCCACTCTAGTCATGCCACAGAAAGAACAAGAGCAGACTTGGTGAGTGGTCTCGAATATCTTTTTGGCACCATGTGGTATAATTTCACAGGAAATCTTACTAAAATTGAAAGAAATATAATAAAACTCCTGACTTTCATAATTCTGCGTTACATTAGAATCATTAATTCAAGAGACTATTTCATGTTTTGGGGAGGTCTTGAGGTTCTTATGATATGAGGATGATATATTTTTCCCAGACTTTGTTCTCTCACCTTGCAAAATACTGACAGTCAGAGCTATATCCTGCTTTGAATTGAGATTGGGGATTTAGATGGATTCTGATAAAGCTGAGTTAGTATTAAGAAGAAGGATAAGAAGAAGGAGAAAGAGAGAGCAAGAGAAGAAGAACAACGGCGACAACAGTATTTGGGTTGTTATGTGTCAGGCATTGCGCTAACAACTTTACTTATTTAATGCTCACAACTTTTTGGAAGGTGCTGCTATCCTTTGTTTAAAGACGAGGAGGCTGAGGCACTGAGGGGTTGAGTTGCCCAGATTCTCATGGGTTGAAGGTGGAGGAGCTAGTATTTAATAGCACATAGATTTATTTAGAGTCTATGATCTTGGACACAGGATTACTTGAGCTTGATTAAATAGAAACATAAACAAGAGTATATCATAAAAGCATAGAATAGTTCATTGAAATCAAGAGTAAGAAAGTAGATGGACTTGAAGAAGAGGAACTAGAAGAGGAACCATTAAATCAATCACTAAACACGTCTGATTCTCTCTCTCTTTCTCATCTCCTTCATCTCCACTTCTTTCGGTGGATTTGCATCCTTCTCTCTCTTACTCCACAAATTAGCTTTCTTAACTTCTGCATCTGTTTAATAGAAAGGCTGGCTCATAACCATAGGTTGTGTTGTTTCCATTCCAGTCACTCTTGGAGGTTGACTTGTGGCTACAATCCCAACTTCAAATATCCAAGAGAGACTTGATTGGTCCAGCTTGGTGCCTACTCACTGTCAATCTCCCTCAAGAGTGGAATGGGGATGGAATATCACAATAAAAGTAGCATTCCTGGAAATATAACCCTGTACGGAGGGAGGGGTTGGTCCAAGAGAAGGGAGTATTAGTTCATTGGCTGGCCGTACTAGCTATCCATTCAGTAGGCATTTAGTGGCAAATATTTTAAAAATAATCAACTTGTTGTGCAGCATTCTATGAATATTAATGGATGTATAGATTTGTATAACCACCATCATAATCAAGATACACAATAGTCCAAAAAACTCTCTCATGCTATCCCTTTGTAATCACACCCCCACCTCCAATCCCTAGCAACCACTGATTTGTTCTTCCTCATTATATTTACAACAAAGGCTTTCTTGAGTGATTCCTGGATCCCCAACAATGTGTCCAGGTAGAGGTCTTTGTCCAAGATGAGGCTGAAATTTTTCTCATAGTTGTGGCATTGGTATATAACAGTACACTCATAGACGTGCTCCCCAAATATTAGTTCATGAAATGTAATCATGATTTAACCATCCCCACCCCCAACATGATTTAAATATAAGGCCAATGTTTAGGAATTAATTTATTCCATCAATATTTATTACATGCCTCTTAGGTGCTTGATAATGTTCAAGGGAAAAATTAGTGTAAGTAACAGACAAAAATCCCTGTCCTCCTGTAGCTTACATCATAGAGGAATCACAGTCTAATGTGGAAATAATATATAACAAACATCAAGTCATTATGTCACACATAAGTTAAAGTTTCCATGTTGCTGGTCTATTACCTATGGATCTTTTCTTGGGTCATCTTCCCCAGGGGCTCAGGTCTAGGCATCATGTTCAGTCCTTCCAAATCTCAAGGTAGGTCCTCAATACTGCAATTATTTCCTTGGCTTATTATAAGGAAAAATTGTCCCAAACCTGGTTTGACACAGAAGTTTTTCATGATGTAATTCACGACCTCCTCCTAGGAAGGAAATTAAGATTTGTGATAAAATGCTTAAGCAGTTTTACATTAAACTTTAATGAGATTAAGACTTCTTCTGGGAAACTACTTACCCACCTACTTAGCTGACTGTCAGTCAAGGGTCTAATGATCTTCTTAACCAGACATTCTTTTTAGTGTATCGAGTCGAACAATGATTATCTTACTTTCCTCTTCCTATAAAATATCTCTTCCAAGGTCAAACAAACTCTCTTCTTTTGCCACAAGTTTGTAATAAAACGTTGATCTATGCTTGTAATTAAATTATCTGATAGGATATTTTAAACCTTGGTTTTAATCTACTGCTTATTCTCAGAGCCTTCTGTCAAAAATAAAAGAGATGTGGCGCCGGCCCGGTGGTGTAGTGGTTAAGTTCACACTTAACCACTTCAGAGGCCCGTGGTTCACGGGTTCGGATCCCGGGTGTGGACCTACACACTGCTCATCAAGCCAAGCTGTGGCAGCATCCCATATACAAAATAGAGGAAGACTGGCAAAGATGTTAGCTCAGTGACAATCTTCCTCACACACACAAAAATAAATAAATAAAAAATAAAAGAGACGTGGTATGTACTGTAGTTATGAAAGACATTACCCTTGGGGAAAACTGGGTGAAGAGCATACAGGATTTCTCTAGGTTGTTTCTTACAACTGCATATGATTCTACAATTATCTCAAAATAAGAAGTTAAAAAAAGAAAAGAGGTCCCATCTTTGCTTTCTCTGCTCTTCCTCATCCACTTCCTCTGTGCTTCTATCGCATTTTCCCTAGCTGTCCAGAGAGTCACTTCCACTTTCCACTGGGGCCTCTCTTCCTGTCAGTCCTCCTACTCCTTCCCATCTCTATGGTACTCTCGTATATATTATAGCTAGGTTATATGCTCATCTCTATGCTTATATTATCCCATTATTAAGCTTTATGGCCATAAAAGATAAAAGTCGCGCTTTGTGCCTGTCTTTTCCACATAGCAGGTGCACGTAAAATGTTTGTAGAATTAAATTAAAATTTTAAATACCTAACCCTCTTGATATCTGTTTAGGGCACTTTACCCCTAAGCTAATACCCAAGGATGGGGAATGAGGTGGGCCTGCACGGTCCCTTGGTTGCTTTTAGATGAGGAGAGTGGACCAGTGCTTCTCGAGCTTGACCATACATTGGAATCACCTGAGTAGCTCTTAAGACCATACCAACGCCCAGGCCCCCACCTCCAGCAATTGTCATTTAATTGATCTAAGGTGGGCACAGCATCAGTATTTTAAAAATCTCCTTGTTTAGTCTAATGTGCAGCCAGGTTTTGAGGACCACTGGTTTAGCGCAATAATGTCCGAAGTCTCTTTTATCCCCCGCAACATGCTTAAGGGAGAAAACGCATTGCCTATCTCTAAAAGTGACTGACTACAGCAAGGATTTTCATCCAGAAGTGGGGATGGGAAGTGACTAAGAATGGGATGGGTACTTTAAAAAAACTCCCTGGAGATTCCAATGTGCCCTCTTAATAAGACACTCCTTTACTCCCTGCCCACATCCCTCACTACTATCAGAGTTTCTGGAACACTTATTTATTCCACAAGAACTGCCTAATCTCCACTCTTTACAAGAGGCATCATACTGTTGTGGTTAGGAACACACTCTGAAGTCAGGGCTTGGGTTTGAATCCGGGCTCTACCACTTAGTAGCCAAGACAGTCTATTACTGCGGTTCCCTATGCCTCAGTTTCCTCATTGTTAAATATGATAGTAATAAATCCCATCTCATGGGATTGTTGTCAGGATTAAATGACCATTCATGGAAAGTACTTAGACTATGATGTACCTATGGTAAGGATGCAATAGGTGTAAACGGTTATCTTCCTTTCTTCCTTCTCCTCCTCATTATTATTATTACTTTTCCAGGCATCATGCGAAGTACTATGATGTAGCAATGAATGAGACTGACTCACTCTTGCCTTCATGGAGTTCACTATGGGACGCAGGCATTAAATAACAGCATACAGCATGATTGCACATCAATATTCAATGACCTTTGTACCAAAAGATGGAATGGAAAGTTTAGTTCTCAAAATGTCACCTTATACAACCCAGTTGTTATCCTTGCAGTGGCTGTGATTAAAGCATCCTGCATTAGATGGTTGGTTTCCAAGAACTTTAAAGCTTTCAAGTTGGCAGCAGTTCTTTGCCCCTCATCAGAGAAGAGCAGAAGAGGGTGTTGGTTCAGACATTCAGCCTTTTCCAATGCGGGCTTGACTGGCATGCCCAGATCCCCCGCCAAGTCCCCTCTCCTACATCCAAGCTGGGGGCCTCGCTGCTGCGTCTACTTTCTATCATTAACCCAGCACGACATACTGTACCATTAAACCACTACACTTGATCCCCAGCAAAGTACCTTGGAATGCCAGGGTGTGATTAGTTGGCATATAAATTGAAGTTGTTGTTCCTTGGTCATGAGACGAGGGCTTGGGAGAACATTTGGAATGCTGTGAAATAGGCATCCAGAGAGTTTCATTCTCCATAGGCATGACACAGTGTTAAATTTTTCAGAGCCCTGTGCCTCTGTGCAGTCAACTTGGGTTTTTCTCTCTGAATTTATTGAGAGTATAGAATCACAGAAGGTGATTAACATAAATTTCAACCTCTGTTTCTGCCTGTTGTTGCCTCATAAGTTGTATGAAAACTTTTTTTTTAATACCCACTCAAACTAGTTTGTTTTGAGTCCTGACTCTGCTGCTCACTTGGGTGGCCCTGAGTCTATGGCCTCAGTTTTCTTACTTATCAAATGAGGATGATGATAGTACCTATTTCAGACGGTTGTTATCAGACTAAATGAATTAATAAATATAAATACAAGTGGTCTGAGTAGTTGCTGGCACATTTTAGGCCCTCAATAACTGTTAGCTATTAATTTTATTACAAATATGATTATGAGCCAGATATTTATAATTAGTTTTAGAGAAAGGTGATGGGAACTAATATTTATTGAGCTTAACACCATGAGTCCCTTACATATAATGCCCCCTTTGGTTCAATTTTTCAGATAAGGAAAGTGAACCCGGGAAGAGGAAAGTAACTACTTCAATGTCAGAACCACCCAAAATAAAGGACAGGGTGAGACTTTGAACTCACATATACCTGCCTTCACAAGTCTATAACTTTGTCTCTTTGTGATGCTCACCATTAGAACACAATTCTAGGCATTCGGTGCAGTTGCGTCCCAGACCTCTGGGTCCCCCACGGGGAGAAGCCGTACTCCATCCTCCTGGCAGTTGAAACCCTGAAAAAAGTTGAGCACACTATGCATGTCCACATTTACTTTTCCAGTATTGCTTCAGCTGTGTCTGATAATAATATCACATTCAGTATTTATTACTCTGATTTTATTGGTCTCACTAAATGAAGCTCAGGGAGTGTAGCTGTGGATCAGTTATTGGAAATTTCCCCAACGTCGAAGTTACTTTCTAAAATGAAATTTTCCTGCTGGTAATACATCATAGAGGTTCGTCTGTCAGTTCTATATCCAGTAAATTTGCGAGTATCGTTGGTTTTCCTTCCCAAATGCTTCTTGAGTCTACATTCCTTCTTGCCCTAAGTCATTCTTCACGTTGAAGCCAGAGTGATCTTTTGGAAATGCTAAACTGCTGTCGTGAACCCTGCCTAGGATCCTTCACTGGCTCCCTACTGCTCCTAGAGTAGAGCCAAATCCCAACCATGGCCCTGCAGGCACATCCCAGCATTCCAATGTGTTCCAGGTGAGGAGTGCAGCATATGCAAAGGGCTCTAGCAACCTTTCCAGAACCTTCACATGCCTCTCCTCTGCTACTCTCCCAGCTGCAATCACACCATCTTTCATTATCCCTCCTGCCTTGGAGCCTTGGCATCTACCATTTTGTTTGCACGGAACACATTTCTACTTTCCATCCCTCTTCTTAACTGGTTCTCATCCATTAGTGTTCAGCTCAAATGCTACTTCCTCAAGAAAACTTTCTCTGATCACCCAGGTTAGGGAGAGTTCCCCCATATTTCTATGCCAAGTGCTCCATAGTTCTCCTTTGAAGCACTTCTCATGAGAGTAATTGAATATCTGATTGTATAGTGCCCTGTTTGATCTTTCCCACAAGCACAGAAACACTACAAAGTCAGACATTATGTCTTTCTTATTCTCTGCTGCATATATTCCCATCCCCTTGCAGAGTAGGTCTTGGATAAGTAATTTGTTGAGTGAATAAACAAACTTGAGGGGGAAACTGCTTTTTTTCTCCCCTAAAGGAGGATGATCTAATTGATAAGCTTTCTTCTCTTAAATCAAAGAAATGTCTACATTTTAAGCAGGCTTAATCTCATTGCAACATATATTTGGGGACAATCCCATTAAAGCATGCTGTGCAGCTCGGTCACTAACTGTGGCTATCATTACCCAGGACTAGAGTTATGTGCAGTGACCTTTCCAGCTGAATCTCTGCCTCAGGCCAGCTTCTCCAATATGATTATCTTGCTTTAATATGTATGTGACCTGCCTCTAACAAATTGCTTTAATAATGGTTGTCTCCAGCTGAGCAAACCTGTAAAGGAGGCATTTTTCCTTGGCTAGTGTAATGGACTAGACCAATGCCATGATTGGAAGAGCTAGAAGCAGGGCGACATTGACTGTTCTTTCTTCCCAGAGTTTGCCTTTGTTGAATCCTTTCTTCTTTTTAGGAGATAAAACTCATTTTTCTTGCATCCCATTTCTTGAACCATCTAGCAGTAGTCTTGGCCTCTAAAATACATAGGAACAATGAGCTCATTCATCCCCCACTTACAACTCTTCCCTTCACCATTGCTGCAGTCACACTTGGGTGCTCCAGCCTCTAAGAGCAGATTCATCAATGACTGTAAGTGGAGGCGCTAATGTCCACATCATTCATTCCACTGTGATGGTTGAAAAATGGCTTTAGCTTGGGAGTCATCATCCTGGATGGGTGCTCAGTGGAATTAACTCATGATTCCTTGTCATTTCTGGCCGAATTTCAGAAGAGCGGCTTTAAGTAGACCTGGTGGGATTAAAAACAAAGATAGATCTGGAAAGTTTAATGGCAGTATCCCCTGACACTTGTAAAACTCTTTTTTTTTTTTTTTTATTTTTTTTTTTAAATTTTTTGTTTATTGCAGTAACATTGGTTTATAACATTGTAAAAATTTCAGGTGTACATCATGGTACTTCTATTTCTGCATAGATTACATCATGTTCACCACCAAAATACTAATTACAACCCATCACCACACACATGTACCCAATTATCCCTTTCACCCTCCTCCCTCCCCCCTTCCCCTCTGGTAACCACCAATCCAATCTCTGTCCCTAGGTGTTTGTTTAACAGTATGGAGATTCCTCAAAAAATCAACGATAGAACTACCATATGATCCAGCTATTCCACTGTTGGGTATTTATCCAAAGAACTTGAAAACACCAATTTGCAAAGGTACATGCACCCCTGTAAAACTCTTGAATGAGGAAAGGGAAGCACAAGGAAAAAATAGCAACCAGAAGTAAAAAAAAAATTAGATGCAGGAACCAATTTTGCTCCAGAGCTGAAATTCCTGATGTTTAGAGTGTTGTGACAATATGATGTTCTGACATACCCATTTCTTCAAAGAGAGCATCAGGAGCAGAAAGTCCTAGCTTTCTCAGCTTGGGTCAAGTCTGGCAAAATTGCTCATCTCGGCCACCCGGATTTTGAGAATGGATTGTGAACATGCCTTCTTAGAGGGACAAGGTGATGTCTGATATTCACCATTCCCATTGAGGTTAAGTAACAATAATAACATAATATTTATTGAGCACTTATTAGGCACCAGGAACTAAATGCATTTTATATCGTCCCATTCAGTCCTCAAAAAACCCTATGAAGTAGGTTTTAGTAGGTTTTATTATTAACCCCATTTTACCGAAGAGGAGTGTGAAGTTCAGAGTGGTACAGTAACTTTCCCATGGGCACATTTTAGTGAAGGGCAGAGGCAAATTTTTGATCCATGTTTGACAAATTCCAAATCCAAGCTGTTAAGCACTTACTGAATGCCTTTACTTAGGAAAGAACTATAATGGTGACAAATAATAAATCAACCCCATTTAGTCACGGGAGGACCACACAGTGACCTCTGTAACCCCCTCTTTCTAAATAAATCTATGGCTGGGAGAGAAAAGAACCTCCTTTTCCAGAGTAACTTCCTTTTCCCTATCAGCTAAAAGAATGAACCAGAGGGATAGTTTTTAGTACCCAGAGATGAAAACCTCTGCCGTTGCTGGTGAATGCTAAATCATAAGCTGAGGATGGTTTTCTCTCTCTGGAATTCAAGGTTGGAGTTCATGAGCTATATAAAGGAGTAAAAGGAAGACAGCCTCCCTTGTGGAACCGGTTATTTAAAGGTTTTTTTTCATGCTTAACATTGTTGGATATTATGCAAAACTCCTTCTAGGAGAGTTTCCCAATAAAATAAGCTGGCTGTTTCCATCTAATGAGATTGGTTTAAAAAATGCCATGGCAATGAGTCTGCATGGCCTCAGACCCTCTGAGAGCAGACTCACCATCAGCAAAAACCGCTGGGGTTAAGTGCGCGAGCTCTGCTACTGGCAGCCCGGGTTCAGATCCCATGTGTGCACCGATTCACCACTTCTCCGGCCATGCTGAGGTGGCGTCCCACATACAGCAACTAGAAGGATGTGCAGCTATGACATACAACTATCTACTGGGGCTTTGGGGGGAAAAAAGGAGAAGGATTGGCAATAGATGTTAGTTTGGAGCTGGTCTTCCTCAGCATAGGGAGGAGGATTGGCATGGATGTTGGCTCAGGGCTGATCTTCCTCACACACACACACAAAAAAACAAAAAACAAAACAAAACAAAAACTGCTGGCAGAGAAGGAAGCCTGGGCTGTTATATATTAAATTAACCACTAGAGGGGCTGCATGTGGAATTCAGGCAGAGTGCATTGCCAAAGGTAAAGCTAATAATTGAAATCTGTGTGCCCCTAATGAAAATCAGGTTTCTTGATTTGAGCCTCCTTCACAGAATGGGAAGGTAAAATGTGATAATATTTTTAAAAAGTTCTTGCTCTATCTTTATCACTAAACATTCATTTAAAATAAAATTCCTAGGAGTTGCAATGAAAAAATACTGTGGTCATTTATGGGTAGTAATGCCACACACGTGGTCTGAGGTAGCACCAGTGCAAGCGACAGACAACCCACTCTGAACTGGCTAATCCATAAGAGAATTTATTGGCTCACGCATCTGGATAGTTAAGGGCTTCATCAGGCTTCCAGTATAATGTGATCCTGGGTTGAAGTGATGCAATCAGAACCAATCTCTCTTCATCTCTCTTCTTTGTGTTGATCCCAAGTCCAGCAGAAAAGAAAAACATGTGACCTTGTAGTGGACTTTTCGGAGTCCTGAGATCGCAACTCATTGGTTCTGATTGTGCCACATGCCCAGCCCAAAGCAATTATGATGGCCAGATAGATGTGATAGTCAGGCTTGTATCACATTCTCACCCCTGGAGCTGGACATCTCCAAAGGCTAAGACTAAGAGTGGGAGAGAAGTGGCATCCCTGGAAAATAATCAAGGTGCTATTTCCAGAAGAGGAGGTAATGGATACTAGTTGGTGAAAATCAACAAAACAACGACAAAAACAAAAAAGTCCATTAGAACCAACAGGGTAAGAGATGATTATGCTTATAAATAATGTAAAGTTTGGATCTGAGGAGACCATTTAGAGATTGAGGCCTTCACTCAGGAGTGTTTGGAGAATGTAGATAGAAAATCCTAAAGAATTCACATTCAAAAGTGTATTAGAACTAATAAGTGAGTCCAGCAAGGTTACAAGATAGAAGAACAATATACAAAAATCAATTGTTTTTATATACGCTAGCAGTGAATAATCCAAAAAGAAATTAAGAAACAAATTCCATTTACAAAAGCATAAAAAATAATAAAATACTCAGAAATACATTTAACAAAGGAATTATAAGACTTATGCAGGGAAAACTAAAAAACATCATTGAAAGAAGTTGAAGAAGATCTAAATAAATGGAAATACATCTCGTTCATGGATTAGAAGGCTTAATATTGATAAGATGTCAACATTCCCCAAATTGATCTATAGATTCAGTGCAATCCCTCTCAGAATCCCAGCTGCTTTTTTTTGTGTGTAATTTGACAAGCTGCTCTCAAAATTCCCATGGAAGTGCAAGGGACCCAGAATAGCCCAAAATATTCTTGAAAGAAAAAAAAGAACAAAGTTGGAAGACTGAGGCTTTCCTATTTCAAAACTTATTACAGAGCTATGGTAATCAAGACAGTGTGGTATTGGCATAAGGATAGACAAATACATCAGTGGAAGATAATTGAGAGTCCAGAAATAAACCCTTACATTTTCTACAATGTTACCAAGACAATTCAATGGAGGAAAGAATAGTCTTTTCAACAAATGGTGCTGGGATAGCTGGGTACATACATACATACAAAAGAAGGAATTTGGATCCCTACCTCACATCATATACAAAAATTGACTAAAAATAGATCATAGATCTAAATCTAAGAGCTAAAACTATAAAACTCTTAGAACAAAATATAGGAATAAGTGTTCATTACCTACTATTAGGCAACAGTTTCTTAGGTATGACACCAAAAGCATAAGCAACAAAAGATAAAATAGATTGGACTTCATCAAAATTTAAAACTTTTGTGTTTCAAAGGACACTATCAAGAAAGTGAAAAGACAGCTCACAGAATGAGAGAATATATTTGCAAACAATATATCTGATAAGAGACTTGTATCCAGAATTTATAAAAAACTCTTACAACACAACAATAAAAAGACAAATAACCCAATTTAAAAATGAGCAAAGAATTTGAATAAACAGTTCTCCAAAGAAGATACACTGATGGCAAGTAAGCACATGAAAAGATGCTCAACATCCTTAGTCATTAGAGAAATGCAAGTCAAAACCACAACGAGATACCATTTCACACTGCTAGGATGACTATAATAAAAAAAACAGACAATAACAAGTGTTGGCAAAGATGTGGGGTAATTGGAACCCCCATACGTTGCTGACGGGAATGTAAAATGGTGCAGTCATTGTGGAAAACAGTGTGGCAGTTCCTCTAAAGCTAAACACAGATTTACCACATGACTCAGAAATTCTAATGCTGGGTATATACTCACAAAAAATGAACACATATGTCCACAGAAAATTGTACACGAATGTTCACGGCATATTACTTATGGCAGTAAAAATGTGGAAACAACCCAAATGTCTATCCATTGATGAATGAATAAACAAAACGTGCTATATCCATACAACAGAATATTATTCAGCCATAAAAAGGAACAAAGTACTGATTTGTGCTACAACATAGAAGAACCTTCAAAACATTATGCTAAATGGAAGAAATCAGACACAAAAGTCCACATATTGTATGATTCTATTTTTATGAAATGTCCAGAATAGGAAAATTGGTAGAGACAGAAAATAGATTAGTGGTTGCCATGGGCTGAGGTGGGGGATTGAGAAGTGATTGCTAATGGAAATAGGATTTCTTTTGGGGGTGATGAAAATATTCTGAATTAGATACTGAGGATGGTTGCATGATTCTGTGAATACACTAAAAACTATTGAATTGTACACTTTAGAAGGGTGAATCATATGGTATGTGAATTATACCTCAATAAAGCTGTTATAAAAAAAGCACATTAGGTAGAGAATCTGATTAGTTCAATTTAATCCTGATTAGTTTTGCAGACAGAGCTTGGAGTCGAATCCTGTCTCCATTTCCAAAGCTCAATTACATCATCTGTAAAATGGAGAGCAGGAGAAATCCTATCAATATTGATGGAGCATTTGTGAGGATTAAATGAGGTAGTTTATATATAGTTCCTGGAACGTAACAAGTGACCAAAAAATGGAATCCAGTAATAGAGGACAGCAGGATTCTGAATGTAGTCAGATAAAGGAAGCCTCACCGTTTTTAGAAATGAGATTTGGAGAAAAGCTGAGTATTTTTGGTGATACATGGCTCTTGGCCTTGAGTATGTCACAGGCGACAGAGCCAAGGGAGCAGCTGCATTGTCCCGCTGATCCCCAGCTCACGTTTCTCTGTGCTCATCTGCAGTCAAAGCCATAAGAGGCTTTACAAGAAGAAAGGACAAATTTCCCCAGCGTTGTGGGGCTGTAGTCACTGGCTCAAGGGCTGAGGCCAAGAAGTGAATCCACAGCCATAGGTCTGCTTCCTGCTCTTTCCTCACAGTAGTCTCTTTCACGTCACAGCAAAGACTGCTTCCTTGCGTTGGTCATGGGGGAGAAACCAAAGGCTATACCCCACTCAGCTCAAGCACAGCTCAGACCTGGAACTGCGGGCTCCGTGGAGACGAGGAAGTTCAGGCAAAGAGCAGGGTCAAGAAAGGAAAAGAAGAAAGGCTATCTGGGTCTAGATGATTCCACTGCAAGGCCATATCTTTAAACCGGAATTTATGTGACACTTACTACAGCATCTTATTGATTCTAAAATTTACCATTAATTTAATGACAACTTTTGGGGTGAGAGTATGGGGTGGAAGGAGAAATACTATTAAATTGTAGACAATTTTATTGTACTCATCAAAAATAGCTTCAATTTGTCTTTAAGATTTGATTCCCTTTTCTCTCAAAATCAGTTACTTTTGAGTCAAGCCTTTTCACATTCTGAATGATAAAGCTCTTCTGAATGCATTGGACCACATACATTCCCTCAGAGTCATCTCGATGTGCTGCTCTTTATCACGACACATGCTGCTTGACCTCTTTCATCTTCTTAGGATTGATAATGTAATTCCAAGTAAAACCGAAGAATACTGGGTTCTCATCTGCAGTTTCTATTCAGTCCAACTTGTAATCCTTTAATTGAATTAGATGCTGAAGAAGTTAAAGGGCTTCTCTGAAAAGTCATTGGAAGCTTTGTGATAAATAGATGTACAGCCCCTGACTAGTCCTTCATGGCCCATGAATCAATTAACACCGATCTTTCCTGGCTTTGAAAATTCCGTGATTTATTATGCCAAGATACTTGGCTAAGTGAGCACATGCTCAGCAATGACAAGGTAAAGCTTACTCACCTTCTTAGCAAGACTTTTTTGGCTTCTCTTATGGTCTTTTGACTTTTTTGCCATTCAGAGTGTAAACATTCTTCTTACTTTTAGGAGAATCTTCCTTTGTGCATCCAGTGGGAAATACTGGCTTGAATGATAGAAACCAAAGGGCTCAGATATTCTTTCTTTCCCACCTCCTGGAACCTGGAGTATAGTTAAATCACACAGTCTTGGTCAATCAGAAGTTCAGACCTATGACCTTGAATCTTGAGGGTCTGGTAATAAAAACATCAAGTGTCCAGTGGCAGTGGTGGCATTGAGGGTCCAGCGGGCACTGCATTGAGTGTCCAGTGGTGGCTGCATCAGGGGCAGCATCCTTAAAGAATGCTCCTGTGGAGTGACCTCAGGTGGATTTTGGGCTGCTAAACCTCTCTGGATTTTGCTTATCTTCCGAGTCTGGTTGCCTGCACTACCCTTGACATCTGTGAACGTTCCATTGTCTTTTTCTATGTAAGTAGGTCAGAGTTGGTTTCTTTTTGTTTTAAGGGTACCTGGGATTTGTTTTAATTCGGTATGGGGAGACATGAAGATATGGAAATGACTTCCATGAAGGAAGAAGTTTTTACTCACAGTTCCCTAGAAACAGGAGGCACAGCATGCCATGCAGGGCCACATGGGGAAGCACCAGGGTTGGGCAGGAGGCAGAGGGAATGAGGAGGAAATGGGCAAGAGCTTTTATCGTGGTTTCTGTGGGAAGGAGTGTGTGAAACAGGGCAAGCAGGCTTAGCTAGTTTGAATAATTTCAGTGGGCCCTAGGGTACAGGGGATGTGCGTAGTTTGGTACCTGGCCCTGGGGCGATGAGAGCAGGTGAATAGTGACCCAGAGTAGAAGAGCTCCATAAAGGAGGCAGTTAAAGATATGGGCTCTGGATTGGTGGGTTCGCATATGAAAGGCATGCTCTCAGGTGAGTCATTTACTACCTCTAGGAACCAGCTAGCCCTGGGAGGGGTGGTCTCTCCAGGGTCAACAAGGTTCCAAGATGTCAAAGCATCAAATGCAGAAACTTAGAAAATGTGATTATTACTCTATTGTTTACATCTGAGAACCTTGACTCTAGAACTTTAATTTTAAAAAAGAGTTCTGATTTCAGAGTATTAAATGTGGAAAATGAAGAAATGCATGCATCTTACACCCAAGGTGGTATGGAGAGTGCTAGGCACCGTTGCCAGCACTTTACTCACATCTTCTTATTGAACCCTTGCAGGAACCCTACTGCAGCAGCCGTTATTTTGATTCCATATTTATTCATGAGGAAATTGAGTTTCAAAGGTTAAAAGGCCACTGTTCCAAAGTCAGACATATAGAGGAGAAGCCAGGACTTGAAATCTTGTGTTTGTGACCCCAGGGCCATGCTTCTAGCTGCCATGCTCACAACCTCTGCATTGTGTAGGGTCGGTGGGCGGGGGGACAGAGGCAGGACTAAGTGGACAGTCCACATGCCAGAATGGAGTAGAAGTTGGGGGAACTGATGCAACGGTCAGTTCCATGGGTTTGACTATACAGAGGAGACAGAACCTTGATTTTTTCCATGAAAAATTTCTAACAAATCAAAAGTAAAGAGAATCCTAAAATGAAGCCCATGTCTCCATCATTATCGTCATGGGGTCAGTCTTGTTTCCCCTTTACTCTCTCCCACTCTCAGGGTGGCCAATGATCCCAGTTTGTCCGGGACTTTGCTGGTTTCAGCACTGATGTCCACTGTCCTGGGAATTCCTTCATACCCAGCAAACCAAGATGGTTGGCCACCCTGTGGCCTCCTTCCCTTGGATTATGTTGAAGCAATTCCAAGATGATGTATCACTTTATCCATGAATGTTGAAGAATGTATCCGTAAAATAGAAAAACGTTCCAAAATATAACTACAGTACCAGCATCACACCTAAAAAAAATCCTTAATATCATAAAATGTCCGGTTACAGTCCAAATTTGCTCAATTGTCGTGTGTGTGTGTGCATGCAACGCCATTGATTTTATTGAATTAGAGTCTATATAAGGTCAACATACTGCATTAGGTTGATATATCTTTTGAGTCTTTTTTAACAAAAAGTTCCTCTTCCCACTTTTTTCTCCATTTATCTATTTAAAATTTATGATTTGTTTGTCTGGTAGAGTTCTTGAGATTCTTGATTTTGCCAGTTCATACCTGCATTATCATGTAACGTGTTCCTCCAACCTCTGTATTATAAATTGGTAGTTAGATCCAGGTTCAGTTTTTGGAGGGAGAGGGGAATGATATTCCATATGTGGTGTTGTGTACTTACCAATGCATTACAGCAAGATGCACATCAATTCTGATCGACTCTTTCTGAGGTTTACCAGTGGGTACGTGTGGTATCTGCCTGATCCACCCATTATAAAGTTCTTCTTTAGCTTTTCACCCAATTATTTTGGCCACCATTGATATCATTGCCTAGATCCATTCTATTTTTAGGAGTACAAAGTGGTGATATTCTAAGTCTATCTTTCCTTTATTATTAGCTGAAAATTTTTAAAAGAAGAAATTTCCATCATCGACTCTTCGATCATCCCAAAGTAGAGTTTACACAGGAAAATCAGGTTAAACTTTTAATGTTTTTCCCTTTGTTATCAGTTTTCAGAAAAATAAGTTGGTATCCTAACATCTTCAGAGGTGACCTTTGAGGTTTCTTTTTTTAAGTATCATTTTGAACTCATTGATTTTTAACATATTTAGTTATTTTAATTCATTATGTATATTCTTCTCTTTGAAGTTAAAATTGAACCACCTTTAGCTGGTAGGAATCTCTTCTGGGGACCCCTCTTGAATCCTTTAGACCTGACCCCAGTGGTCTTTGATAACTGTCTTGCCTTCTGGTACAATATGATATTCTGGGCTCACTTTTTATATTTTCTGACCCAGACAAGGAATTGACCACTTACCCAAAGAGCCCCAGTTCCTTTTAGCAGGAAATGGTATTTAGAAACCACAGTCTGGGCTGTGTCATTGTTTCTAGGCCTTTTATGTAGACAGAGCTAGGAAATGAATAGTTTTAAAAGAGGAAATACATCATGCATTCCTATTGATTTCTCCAACACACCTTTAAGGTCGGAGGGTTTATACCCGAGTTTTCCGATCCTGTACACAGGTATTGCTTCCCTACCACAAAATCCCCAGCCTCAGTTACAGCACCATAATTACTCACTTGCCTTACCCGACAACATTCTTACAACAGTTCGAGAATAACAAAATCAATATTGCAACTAAAAATACGATTTCTGAAAACAACTCGCAACTTCTTTGTAGTTGTTTTTAACCTTAGGCTGTATCCCAGTAGGGACATGGAAGCAAATTACTGTATTTTAAAATGGTTTAACATAATTCCTCACTGCTGAGCCACCAACTTGATACACAGTTTAGTTCACTTATTTGATTTTGCTTTAGATTTTGAGGGGTTGCTTTTTTAAAATTTTGATTTAATTTTATTTCATAATTTTGTAACATATTTACATGCTTAAAAAGTAAAATATTTGGAACAGGTTGCATTCAGAGAACTCTCGTTTCCATTCCTTTCCCCTCCATATCATGCTTCTTACCATCTCCATTAGGTAACTTTTTTTTTTTTTTTTTTAGTTTTTGTTTATTTGCTCATTGTTTTTCTTATATATAAGCAAATATCTGTTCCTATCTGCTCCCTTTCTTAGGTTAAAGAGTAGCATTCTATAACCATTTTTCTGCACCTTACTTTTTTACGTAGGAATGTATCTTGGAGATCACACCTTACCACTAAATAAAAATACAGGAAATTGTCATTACTTGTTGTAGTTATGTTCTGTAGAGTTGCCATGAACACTGAATTAGAAAATCCTGAATCCTTGCTTCTAGGGGAAACACATGGTTAGATTCCTGTGAGCCTCTGGTCACAAAATTTTCATCAACCCATCAATATGTAACCTTGTTTTATGTTTGTTTCTGTTTAAAGATATCTTATTTAATATATATTATTCATTCGTTAATTTTGAACTCAGGCACTATATAACTCATGCCTGAACAAAGCTTATCTAACACAACACATATTGTCTCTGTCAGGCACATCACAGCTTTCTTCGTCCAGGACCTCTCGATAGATAGCACTTCAGTGTTATGCTTGGGGCCACTTTAAACAGTGAAATCACCATCAAAAAGCACAAAAATGCAAAAAACATGGCACTAAATACTGTGTAAAGGACACTCAAGTTTACATAATGAGAACTGAAACAAGAAGGCAGAAAGTTGTCTTGTTTGACCTCAGCTGGGAATGTGCACATCAGACGACTCAAATTTTTTGCTGCTGTGTGCATGTGTATGTCTGGAAATGACCACAAAAGGGCCATCAATATTGACTTTCGGGTTACAAATAAATTTTAGCTTGTAGGTTAATTTGCTACTACCAAATCACAAATAATGAGGAGCAATTATAGTTCTCATTCCTTTTATACTGTTGCATAGTACTCCATTGTGTGGATGTACCATAGTTTTTCAACTGGTCCATTGTTGATCAACATTTGCATGCTTTCCAATCTTTTCTATTACAAATAATGCCACAATGAATAGGCTTGTGCATTTGTGCATTCAACTTTTTGACTTCTCCTTGGAATGGAGTCCTTGAAGTGAGATTGCTAGTCAAAAGATAAATGCATACATAGTTTTTTGTTAGCGTTGACAATTTCCTTTTCCTAAGGGTTGTGCCATTCAGCATTCCTACCAGAAGAGATGAAAGAGTCTGTTTCCCCACAGCCTCACCAACAAAATACGTTGTCCATCATTTGGATATTTGCCAATCTATAAATGGTTATTTCAATGTAGTCTTAATTTGCATTTCTCTTATTCTCAGTAATGTTGAGCATCTTTGCATATTGCTACGGGACCCTTGTATTTCTTTTTCTGTGATTTTTGTTTCACCTGTCTTGTGGGAGGAAAATTCTTATTGGCAGAGAAGGTAAGAAATAAAGTAAAATACAGTCAGAGTGGGTTTTCCTAATAAGGAGGCAGAGGAATGAAGAACAGTGAGCAGGATCCCTGGGGCCAAGCAGGTGGCAGTCTTCAAGTAGAAAACGTAGTCATAGCCCACAGGCAAGCTTGGTATGAAAGAAGGCGTCGGCCTCTCAGCCCGTGGTCTGGAGCTTAAAGTCATGTGTTCATATTTACAGTCAGGAGGCAGGAAGTGTGGCAGTGGAGGCAAGACAAGAAAGCCATCAGATCTAAGAAAAAGGGAGCAAGCAGAAGCCTTGCCATGTGGAATTGGTTCAATATGGTGGAGAAAGGAGATGCCGGAATCATTGTATAGTTAAGAGCACTGGCTCCAAAATCCTATAACAATGAGATCCTTTTTCTTCCACTTAGTAATTGTATGATGTTGCCTGAGTTTCCTTATCTCCCTCAACCTCACTTTATAAAAGATAGATGTGACCTCCTAGAGTTTCTGTGAAGGTTCGGTGAGATTTTTGCACACAGGATTCTGCACCATGGCTGGTATATACTGAGAGAAGGATCAGGGGTGGGTGATAGCTGTCGATATGATAGAGAGGGAACTCCCTACCTTCATCAGGACATGCCTAAGACCAGAGGTAGGGCAAGGGATGAAGGTCAGAGGCATGGTTGGATCCTGCCATGAAGAGCAGAGGTCGCAAGATGGGGTGGGAGGCACCTCCCGCCTCATGGATCATGCTTGAAGCATGGATCATGCTTCAAGAAATAGAAGATATCTCATGACACCCTGTAAAGAAGGAACTTCAAGTGGCTTCTTTAAGGGACACAATTAACATTTTCTTTAATATGGGTTGGATTTGAGGTCTTTGCCACCAGATCCAGGCATCTGTGTAAGTACACCTTGATTTAGCTCTGGATCCATCGGTCCTCCGTCATTTCAGTCTATGTTTTTGGGTGGTGATGATACCCCCTGCCCCCTTCCCTAACTACAAGGGAAGAGATATGAACCAGGTCTAAGTTACTTCATACTTAGATCTACTCGTTTGCCACAGTGGCTGGTTCAGGGGTGGGTATGTGACCTAAACAGAGCCAGAGAAGCATCATGTGCTTTTGCTGGACCTCCAGGGAAAGAGATTCTCACTCTTTTCACAAGGAATTTGAAACTGAAAGGATATAAGTTCTGAAAACATTACAGCTCTCTTTGACAGTGATAGAAGACCTTCTCAAAAAAAAAAAAAAATGAAGCCACCGTGAGGTGAGTCAAGTTGCAATTTAAAGAGAGAGGAATTAGATCTTGTTAACACCATTTTAGCCCCTGATCAAGCCATGCCTGCAGCTGGCACAGCCCCTGAAGTATTCAGTTACGTGAGTGGATAAACTCTCTTTGTGCTTTGAGCAGTGTGGAAAGGGGTCGGTGTCACACCAAATGAATATTAACTGACAGAGCGGCCAGTGGTTATTGTCCCACCCAGTTTGTTTACATTTTAAACACAGGGCACCTCCCATGTGCCAGGCCATTGCTTTTCTCACTAGAAAATCAAAGCATCTTCCAGGCTCCTGGCAAAGAGGTCCTTAATCTCCAGACGCTGAAAGGCTGGGAAACAAGCACAGGATGACTCTTGTGGACTAAATTTTTATCCAATCAATTCCACTTTGAGGGGCAGCAGGTGTAGCATTTCATTACAGACGCTCCAAACTCTGAGATCCTGTTCCCGCCTGTGATCTGGCTCCTGCCTGCCGGCACTGGCGTGGCCTGTTGAGAGACTATTACGAAGATAGAATTTGTATAGATTATTTTCAAGCCAACAAAAGAATTTCCTTGTTATTTATTCACAGGGTCTAGTGTGCGATATAAATTTAGCCAATTTGAAGAGCCTGGCTTGCTGATCTTGTTAGAGAGAGCCAAAGGCTATTGTCTGCTCTTCACACCGAGGTAGAGCGCCTGCTGGAAATCTCATTTCTAATTGCGGGAGGGTCGGTTTAGCATGCAGAGAGACTCCTGCTCCCCAAGCTTGTGGAGCATAAGGAAGCAACGCCTTTTGAATCCCAGAGAGCTTATAACTTCCGGGATGCAATAAAACTGAGCATTTACTTTTTCCACCCCCTGTAGAGAAGCTGGAATCCCTTGCCTAATGCATATGGCAGAAAGAAAATTGGGAACTGGCCAGGAGATGTCCCAGAATTGGCCTAAGATGCTGTACTAAAAACATGCATGAGGCCAGGGGCTCTTTCAAACTAGGATTTTGGCTTAAGCTACTGCCCTGAAAAGTGCCTCATGGGAATATATGGTTGTGTGCATGACAATCTCAGAATGGCAGAACTGTTTTTCAATCATCCCATAAATCCCAAAGTTATCAACCTATTTTTAAAATTATATCTAAGCTTATAATAATGAGTTGGTATTTATAGTCTTATATGTTTATTAAAAATACCTAGTAAATATTAAAAGGTATAAAGAAGAAATATTTATACTACTGAGAGAGAGTCATTACTTATATTGATGACATGTTCTTGAAGATTGCTTGGCTCATAGGAAGCCCTGTATTGGTGTTAGTTATTATTGTTATTGCTACTTACAAAAACCAAGGAAACTGTTAACATTGTTTCACATGGCTTTATCCCTCTTAACACTGAATGCATTTCCATGGCATGAAGAAGACTTCCATTGTGTTATTTTCAGTGGCAATGTAATGATTTTCCATTATGTGACTATACTATAATTTATTTACCTAAATCCCCATTGGTGGATATTTAGGATCTCTCTCTCTCTCTCTCTCTGTCTCTTTCACTCTCTCTATTTTGTTTTTGTAAGTGTGCTATTATAAAGAGTACTATGCTAAACATTCTTACAGAAAAAATATTTGCATATGTCTATTGTAGTTCCCAAGGACAAATGCCTCAAAGTTACATCTCTGGGTTAAGGAGCAGGAGCATTATAAGACGTCTAATACGTATCGCCAAATTGCCCTTCAGAAATCTTTCAGTATTTTATACTCCCAGGAACAGTAAATAAATAACAAGTCCTGTTTTAAATACTCTTACCAAAACTTTACACATTTTAAATTTGCTATTTCTAAATTCCCCTTGAGTGTCTTGTGTTCAGATGCCATCATTCCTAGGTACGAAAGATTCATGCCACTTCTATCCTTGGTGGAAAAGACTATATCATGTAATCACTCTAACAAAAAGAGAACTGGCTTTGAAATCACAAGGCCTGTGGTCATATCTTCTAAGAGAGCTAGTGTTTTGGTTATCTTTGGCTTCATAACAAAACACCCCGAAACTTAGTGGCTCAAGACAATTACCATTGATTATATCTTGTGGTTCTGTGGGTTGACTGAGCTCGGTTGGGTGGCTCTTCTGCTCCACATAATGTTGACTGAGACCGAAACAATCTGAGGGCTTGATTGGGCTGGAACAACCACGATGGCTCACTCGTGGCTGGCGGTTGGTGGTGACTTTCAGCTGGGAGTGGGTATCTCAGTTCTCATCCACATGGTCTCTCCACGTAACTCGGATTTCTTACAACATAGTGTCTGAGTTTCGTGAAGCAGGAAACAGAAACTGCCAGTTATTTTAAGGCTTGAGTTTGGAAGCCCAGAGTGTCACTTCTGCCACATTTTTTTTTATCAAAGTCACAAAGCCAGCCAAGATTCAAGGATGGGGGAAATATGCTCCACCTCTTCATGTAAGAGGTGACATGTACTTTCAGGGTGGGGAGGGATTATTGGGGGTTATCTTTGGAGACTCGTTAACCAGGGCAGTGGGAAGAAATACTAACTTTGGAATCAGATGGCTCTGGATTTCAATCTTGGCTTGGACACTGCTGTGTTACTTTGGGCATATTACTTAATTTCTCTGAGTCTTAGTTTCTAAGTCTGAGAAACAAGGATAATAATGTCTGAGAGTGAAAAAAAAATATATATATATGTATATATGTATGTATGTTATGTATACATACACACATGAATCCATATTTATATGTATGCAGATCTATGTGTGTCTTTCTCTTTCTCTATCTATGGATCTCTCTATCTAAATTCTATGTACAGCAAGCACAGTAGTGTCAGTACAAGTTATTATTATAATTCCTGGCTTTGCCAATATCTGGTTATGTAGCCCAGGAAAGTCAGTTAGTCCCTGTTGCCTTGTTTGTAAAATGGGAAGAAATAATATCTCACAGGTTGTTAAGAAGATTAAATGAAATAATGTACATAGACATCCTTTGTTGCCCTTGTTCTAAATATCTTATTTCTTTCTTGGGAAACCAAACACAGATAGTATAGGATGTCTTGTTAAATATTATTTATGAGGATTCCTGGCTGATAATAACAGATCTTCTTTGTCTTTGATTGAAAACTATGATTTCCTCATCTCCTCTATCAGGATCCATAGAAGATCTATACAATTTGAATTTTTGTGTTCATTATAGAAATAAACTTACAGAGAGACACCATGGTATAGCAGAGTGAGGGAAATTAAAATCTTACCATCTGATATAGATGTCATTCTAGAGAAGAGATTATTACTTTCCAGTCTACAGTGAAAGTCTACTATATGCAGATGTTTTCAGAAGGGTATTTCCTTTGTATATGGGGGGAAGAGAGATGGTGGATTCAAATCACAAAAAAAGCCCTGCATCCCAGATTTGAAGTGACGCTAGGGCAGATTAAAAGAAAAACAAAACAAACCCAGTCCATCTGAGCAGAGAAAAGGTGCCTAGGAAATGTATAAGCTTTGGGAATGATGGGAATCTTAGGAAGGACAGGATGTAAGGTTGGAGTTCAAGGTAATTTCATTTAGATCTTTAGGGGGGCTGGTGTGGCCCTATTTCTGTTACTCCAGAACATGAGGCCCTTGTGAATTAGCAATTCAGAGAGAAACTTTATCAGGGAAGCATATTCTCTGTATTTTTCCTTTGTCACCCACGTGCAGAATCTTTCACTGAAACCCCCAACAGACTTCTAGTTAAACTTTGCAGATTGAACACATCCATTTATCTCCATCCCTCCCTGGAGACTCCCACTTAAATGGCACTGAAGGGATAAAATGGTATAAATAGAGTGAGAAGCTTGAATGACATAGGGAAACTAGGACGCGAGAGAAGACAGTAATAGATAAGATGTGCCAACCAAGTTTTGAGCACTGGAATGTGGATTGATGAATGGTAAACAAAGTAACAGTCCAGAAAACTAAAATCTAATGATTTGTCAAGGGAGGATGTAAATAAAAATCAAGAGAATTTGGGTCACAGATGCTCAGAAAACTTCAGTAATTGGAGGTACCAGGTAACTCAGAGAGCATGAGCAAAGGGTGTACTGACCACAGGGGGGTCAGTTGATAGACTCCCAGATACCCCCCATCTTGTGAAACCAGGCAGGGAATGGGAGGTGAAGGTTTGGAAAAATTGAATCTGGATGGCTTTTTATTCAGAAATACCAAACATAGAAAATGGTGGGCATGTGAGGCATGAAAAGAGAAGGATTAAATGAAAGTCCACATACTGAATGGTGAGAATGCCCAGCCCGCTTCCTCTGGGATCCTAAAATGCTGGAAGCCAGGGTTATACCTCCAGATAGAAGAAAACTAGAAGAATCTTCCAGAAAGAAACAGAAAGGACCAAGAAAAAATAACTAGAGATACGAACACTTGGGATTATCCCAATAGAATGGCTTGGTCCATGAAAGTGAAATTCATTCATGAATTTCAGTTGATGAACCCCATTTGCACATCCTCCATTCAGTGTGTGAGTGTGTGCCTCACTCAAATATTAATGCATAGTTAAGGGTAGTCTGCCACTTGAGAAAAGTCTTCAACAGGGAACAAAACGAAAACACACGAACAGTAAAATGGAATTTGAGAAAAACAGAGGCAATGCAGGAAGCAGAAGAAAACTTCAAATAAATGAAAATTCAGATCCTCACAGAAATTAGAGAAAATATTTCATAGATGCAACAAGAGAAGGATGCTGTAAAAAATGAACTGTAAGAGATGAGAAACAACCCTTAGAAATTAAGAACGTGAAAGAAGACAAAAGCATAGCTGAAAGAGAAAAGTTGAAGTTGAAAAGAGTTGAAAGAGAAAGTTCAGGAAATGCCCAAGAAGGGAGACACAAAAGTCTAAGAGATGTAAATTAGAGAAGATTTAAGAAAAGTAGAGGCACAGCTCAGAAGTTGTATATATAACTATCAGAAATTGCAGGGAGAGGAAACAGAAAATGGCAGGGAGGAGATTATCAGAGAATAAGTGCCATCAAATCACCCAGCAGTGAAAGACGTGACCCTCTAGGCTATCAAGAGTTACTTAGTTCCCAGTAAAATAAATGTTAAAATTCATTATAAGGAACGTCATTCTTAAATCACAGAATACTGAGGATGCAGAAATAACCCTAAGAACTTCAGTGGAATAAAACAGGTCACATGGAAAAGATTAAGAATAAGGAATTGACATTGGACTTCTCAACCGAAATACTGGAAGCTGAAAGAGAATAGATCCACCCTCTCAAAATTATAACCTAGGATTTGATACCCACTCAAACGATTACTTAAGAGTGAGGATGTAATGAAAACTATCTTCAGACATGCAAGGACTCAAAAATATACCTGAGAAAGCTTTTGGAGGATGTGCCTTTCTAAAAAAGAAAAAAGAAAGAAAGAAAATGAAGAAAAAGGAAAATATGGAAACAGGCTTTAATAGACCAGGGAGGTTAAAGAAAGTCCCAGGAGGATGGGAAGGTGAAGAAGGATGGGAGGGATGTAGGTGATGTAGGATGACAGTTATGTGGTAGATCTGGAGAGTAAACAGTCCATGTTAGAGAAGAGGACACAGGTGTCCTGGAGGGGTACCTCTTAGATAAAGGACTGATAGCTTACCAATGAATTTTGCCACATTAAAATTTGTTTGGAGTTCTGGTGGAGATTTCTGGAAAGAATTCATGTTAGGTGCATAGAAAATCAGTCACAGAGGAAAAACGGCAGTACTTCAGAAAAAACTAAACCAGTATGGGGAAGAAACTGAATCATTTTACCGTACTTGGCTCAACAGCCACAGTGATGCACTTGCTGATTATTGATTTAACCAAAAAATGCAATATTACAGAATTGGCTGGATGTGAATGTGTGTGGGGGGGGGGCGGGGAGAGAGAGAGAGAGAGAAGACTACATCCTCCAAAACCACTAACAGGAAGTTAAAATTGATAAATTAAGAAACAAGAGTATAAGCGTGATGTTCAGAAACATGGAAGGGAGCTACCCAGAATGGCTAAAAGTTAAAAGTTATTTCCTCTGAGGAGAAGTAATTAGTGGCGGGGAGGGGTGAGGAAAGGGACGGCTGTGTTTCCTTTAAGTCTTTTAAAACTCTGACTTTTTGAACTATAAACACATGATACTTGATAACAGTAAACACTAAGTTTAAAAAAGAAGACCTCTCAGAAGAGGATCTGGCCACCGGTGTTTGAAGGTGAAAGTGGGGTGAGACGCGTCGCCTGTCAACTTTCATGTTCAACATTGTTGAACACGATTTTGTGCGCCATTACATATGGCCTCTCGTGTAATCTCCTCTCAACCCTTCCAGGTAGGCACTTTTATCCTCACTTTGCAGAAGCTGAGATTCAGGGAAGTTAAGGAACCCTGTGAGTGAACTCAGAGCAAGGATTCAATCAGACTTTAGTCTGACCCCCAAGTCATGCTTTTCCCATCAGCCCAGGCTGCCTTTCTGTAGTTGGTGTCTGTTTATGCTCTAAACTCACCAAAGAATAACAGGATTTTAAATCCAGAAGGAGTCTTACAAATCATCCTGTTCAAAACACTTCATTTTGTCGGTGGGTAAATTGAGGTTCTGTCACTTGACTGAAGAGACGTGGTTATTAGCAGCTGACCTGGCCCAGGTTCCACAACTTCTTTTCATCTACATGACACTGTCAACATTGTGGGAAAAAGCCAGGAAATTAGGATTCCTCCAGTGAACAGAAATCACAGCTATTTATCCATCCCCGAGAATAACCATACCTGGCTATTTCAAGAAGAGATAAAAGCGAAATTCCAACAACTGAAAATGTCCAGGACCCGGCAGTGCAGCTGTGGTCTTGCTTTCTCTGAACTGTGTTTAGTCCCTCACATAAAGTCCTGGAGAAGTCCTTGTACTCTTCATGAAGTGACATGTGGTAATATCTCCCAGGGGACGAGAGTCTCTAGGGAAAGAGTCACCTGCTCTTTCTACAGGAGTTTCCCGGCATGGGTCAAAACATGAACCCCATCACAGCATCCTGGAGCAGAAGAGGCCAAAAATGAAGCAACTAAAAAAAAAAATCTAATGTTTATTGAACACCTACTATGTGCCGGGAACTGTGCTAAGAACTTTATATTCATTATCTCATTTTACATTTGGAGCAACTCTATAAGAACCATTATTACTTTGACAGATGAGATAACTGAAGATCAGAGAAGTTAAACTAAGAAGGGTCGGGGCCTGGATAAAGCCCAGATTGCCTGACTCCAGACCTCCTGCTCTTCATTGTTATGCTATACAGTCTGTTCCTTTTACCATCTATCACTCAAGGTACCTCTGAAACAAAGCAGACCAATTGGAAGTGAACATTGAAGTCAATGAACTACACAACCTCATCCGACTCTGCTTATGCTGTGCCTTTTGCCTGGAGCATCCTCGTTCCCTGGACTACGCAGCTTCCAGCATACCACCTTGCTCTTTTGCCTGATTGTTTCCTATTAATCTTTTAAGACTAGCTTTAGACATCATCTTCTCTGGGAGTCTTCCTCACACCCATCAGCCTGGCTTAGTCTGTGGTAGGCTGAATAATGTCCCCGCTCCCCAAAGAAGTCCATGTCCCAGTCACTGCAACCTGTGAATATGTTGCTTCACATAGCAAAAGGGCAGGAGGGTCAGAAAATGTAGATGTGATAATGGAAGCAGAGGTTGGACTGATGCACTTTGAAGACGGAAGAACATTCCATGAGCCAAAGAATGCAGGAGGCCTCTAGAAACTGGAAAAGGCAAGGAAATGGATTCTCTTCTAGAGTCTGCAGAAGGAACACAGCCTTGATGACACCTTGATTAGGACTTCTGACCTCCAGAACTGTAAGATAATAAACTTGTGTTGTTTTAAGCCACTAAGTTTGTGGTTGTTTGTTACAGCAGACATAGGAAACTAATACACAGCTCTAGGGCTTAGATAGCGTCTGATACACAGTAGGAACTTAATAAATATTTCTTCAGTAAATGGACGAGTCATTTTAATGCATTGTATGTCCTCTATCCTACATTCACCCACCTATAGGTAAAGGTTTATGAATAAGCAGTAAACAAATGGCAGAAAGGACGTTGCTCTGGAAATGTGTAGCAGAGATTTTACTATTATAGTCAGCCAACACTGGTTTGAGCAGCCTCACTGTGAGTAAATCCAATAGATTCACTCTGTGACTTGGGAAAACTCGTTTAATCTCTTTGGGCCTTTGTTTTCTCATCTGTAAGAAGGCAAAAGTTAGTCTACTCTTCTTCCTGACAATGAGGTTGATAAAGACGGATGATGTTATTCAGCCAGAGTACTCCTCAGAAGACAAGATACTATATAAATACCAGGCAGCATTATTGTTGCGTTAATAATAAATATTTAAGAAATAAATACATGTTTTCAAAAACAAATAAAGCAAGACGTCCAGAGTCACCTGTCACTTAGGGAATGTTGTGCTCTCTTCCTGAACTAAAACACTTAGTGCTTTTAATAGCTCTGCTTTTAATATTCAGTAACTTCAGAAACGGAGCACACAGCTTTAGGATTAAATATTAAAATATTAAATATTAAATTGGACCGCAGAAATCCATCACATACTTGAACCTTCCTGGTTTAGTCAGGGTCTCCTAGGTGCTCTAAGAAATCTAAGCACTGCTCATATTCACTGAGGTCATTTCTTTCCTTTTTTTTTTTTGCCAGACACACAGGCACCATATACATCTTTTTATTGATCAATCTCGAAGAGTTGAATGAAGTAAACCAAATATTAGCATCTGTACTTGAAACAGCCTATCTAGCATGAAGAATCTAGACGTTACATTTAATAGACATGGCCAATTATTCTGAGTGAGGGAGTGGGGCATGCTTTATCTCTTTGGTCCATGCTTGTTTCTTCTTAACTCCTCATGAAAGCAGCTTTATGAAGCCTGAGTTGCAACCCCGGTCCTGATCTTTGTGTACATTTTGACTGCAGCGATGGTCTAACAACCTTTTGGGTGTCATCGTGATCCAAGCTCCAGTACTCAAGTAAGACCCCGAGAACCTGTTTACTTGATTGATGAGGTCTGAGGTTTCTCTACCCCAGGAAAACAACTTTGAAGTTTATCTTCACTCCATCTGCTTTCTCTGTCTGAGTGTTAAACCCTTGTTCAGAGACTCAAAGCCTTCTGCCATTTAAAATCCATTCCTGGGAAATGAGCTGATGCTAGTCATTTATAATTCATTCTTTTGGTAAACCATGTGGTTTAGTGAAAAGACAGAGACCAAAATCTACCATTTAGCTGAGTGAACTTGAGCAAGTTATTTTACCTTTGAAACTATTTTCTCATCTGTTAAAGAGGATGGGAGAATTAAATGTGGTAATGTTTACATTGGTGGTATGTTACCATTCACAAGTTTGGAGGTAAAAATTGAGTCATGTTTTCTTTGGTGATCAGATTAACATAACCCAGAACCCCAGTGCTGGCTTGGCAATAACTCCTCTGAGTGTGTGTTGGAGGGTGTATGTAGTGGGAGTGGGGAGAAGGAGAAAGTGTCTCTCCCTAATGTGATACTCAACCAGAGTTGCTCCGTGCTATTCTAGGGCTGGATTCTCAATTACAGGTCTTCAATTTCAGAATGCACAGTCAATAATCCAAAATACAACTATAGTGCTCAGGGGGCTGGGACTCCTGTAGTTTTTAGGCTCAGCCACAATCTGTGTGCAGAATCAGCTCCTCTGACTTTTGAGATCTTGGCACTGAACCAAGATAACTGGTCAAGTTTCCCCTTTACTTCATGGGGAGTCACAGGAGGCCTTTCATATCTTTTCATGTTCACTGGTCATTCAGGGCCATCTTTGCCATCAGAGATAGTCTACAGTCATTGAAACTAAAAACGATAAGGGATCACTTCTCCTAATGGGAATTTATCCATATCCCTCTCCAATAACCATTGAATTCCATATCCCAAGGAGTCATAGAGTGAGGTGGTCTTTGTCAGACAATAACCTTGTCCTGATAACAGAGGTACAACATGGCACAGTGGCAGGTGCATGGCTTCCTTGTTACTGCCATTGGAACACATTTATAATTACCTTCTCCATTTCTCCATTTCTCCAAAATTTCCCCATCCTTCCAAGCTCAGACCAATGCCACTTCCTCTGTGACACTTTTCCTAGCTACTCCAGATCACAGTTACCTATTTTTCCTTTGAATTCTTCAATTAGCTAATTCACCCATCTCAATCTACCTGTACATATGATATCTTTATATCTCTCATGTTGTCTCATAGTGCTAGAGCTATGCAAGCAACAATAACAACGTTAAATAAACGCAGTTATTTTCACACGTTAGACTTTGGACCAGGTCCCTTACAAATGTTCTTCGTTAACAGATATTGAGCAAATACCTAAGCATCTGATGCTGTCCTAGGTGCTGAATATGTCTTAACATGCCTGGTTCCTGCATTCTTGGACTGTATGCTCTGAATCAACCATGGCAAATTACAGCTGGTGGCCTGCTTCTGTATGGCCATGAGCTAAGAATGTTTATTTTATTTTACCTTTTTAAAGGGTTGTAAAAAAGAAATGGAATATGCAACAGAGACCTCATGTGGCCCACAAAGCCTAAAAATACTTACTAACTGACCCTTTATAGAAAAATCTAGAGACCCCTGGTGATCTCACTTTATCTTCCCAACCTATCCTGCAAGACAGATTTTTTGTTATATGCATTTTACTTATGAGGAAACTGAGGCTCAAAGAGGTGATCTATCTTTTCCAAGATGATTTATCTAATACTTTTTTGAGCTGGCAGTTCAGACTAGAATATGTTTGATTTGTCTGGAGACAATACCTGTGTGTTCATTGTAGACTTGGAGGGAGAGACTAGTGTTCAAATCTTAGCTCTGCCCAATTCAACTATGGGAACCCCCTATCCTCCTGCCATCCTGTTCTTTCTGAAATACTATTAGTCTACCATAGGGAGTGGGGTAACAGTGCTTTTTAAAAAAATCAACCCTTGATGAGACCAAGGAAAAAGACTTTCAGGATAAAGTAGAACGAGCGGTGGTCTTAGAATCAGGAACCTTAGTTTCAGTCCTCTCTGCATCTCAGAATCCCCATACATAAAATATAGCAGTTGGATTGTTCAACTTCTAAAGAAACTCCCAACCTGAAAATTCTTTCCAGGTATGTGTATCCTTTACTTCAATTGGATTGTACACATTTCTCTTTATTTCTACAGTGGCCACATCATAACTGTTGACCAGCTGAATCATGGTTTAATATTTAATTTAAATGTTTTATATTGGGAGGGTATAAAGTTTTATACCCTAAAAGTCTTGCTTATTTTGTTTGAAGGGTTGTCAGCATTATTTCATATTGTTCTAGCTCATACTTTATGATAATGAGAACAAAGAGTCTAAGACAACCAGGATGAAGGGTGACCAATTCCTAATGGTGACCAATGAGCCATCCCCTCCCCACCAGGTTATCCAGAACTGACCACAACTCAGCCTACAATCTCTATTCTGACCCCCAACAAAATTAACATTGGCTGATCAAAAGGGAATTTGCAATGGAGGATATACTTGCTGAGGTATCTGACTTGTACAGATGTGACCCAAATAGCTTACAAGGAGATACTTACCCATGTATATTTTACAGCCTCTTCCCCAAACCTGGTCCTCATTATTCTGCCTTGGTCCTACTTGTCTGGATCGAGTGATTTGAGACACGTTTTGGGAAGTGAGAGGTTTGCTGTTTATGGGAACAGATGATTTGTATTCTCAAGTTTCTTCCGGGACAGTGGCTCTCTGTCTGGGCTGTGTATTGGAATCATCTGAGGAGCTTTAAAAAATGCTGAGTACTGGGCCTCACACCCAGAGATTCTCATTTAATTGATCTGGGTGAGCAAACACTTTAAAAGTTCCACTGGGTATTTTATATACGAATGTGCATATGGGTTTGAGAACTACCATTCTAGGAAAAGGTTCACCTAGATCAAGTGGCGTAGTAAGTAAGGAATCTAATTATGAATACCAAATTTAAGGTAGAATCAAACTCCTATGCATTTATGTAAAAATAATATACATGTAATGTTTTAAATATTTGATCTTTCAATGTATTAAGGTTTTGTGGATTCTCCCAAAGAAGAACTACAGTGTAAAACATGCTTTACTACTTTTTATTAGTTCATTTTGAAATACCCAGGAAAAATTGAGGGTGGGCGAACATAGGTGACTACCTTTTGGTACCATTTCTAAGGATTTACAGAGCTAACTCTGTTCCAGCCATGTTCAAGGCTTTTAAAACCATACTTTTAGATAAACACTTTTTATTATTGTTTAAAATATGGATTTTGATACTTACTAACTCAATCCATTTTGTTTCCTGAGTTGAAATTTCATTTTATTTTTCGTTTTATCAAATTCCAAACAGCAGCATTTCGTGAACTACACGACCTGTAGGAAAAAAATAATCCCTTGCTTTTGCCATAAAACAGCATTTTGTCACGGCAGAAAAGGCCACTTTGGCGGGCTTCACTATGTGTCTTATAGTACTTTTCCCCAGCTTTGGATAAAGGATGCTGAAGGCTGGGGCAGAGCAAGATTGATGTTGTGGGCAAATGGATTTTGATCTGGGGAAGTGGGTATCAAAACTACCCGTGATCCCATTATAACATCATCTCCAATTGTATTACCCTTGTTATCAGAAGAAAACAAAAGAACGAAATGGCTGGTACATCTAATTGTGTGATCACATTAGTCTGAAGAGGTGGGTCAAGGGCTTATTCAATAATGAAAAATGGCTCTACTAGCAACCTCCAGTATTGTGCATGCAGGCCTGCACAAGTTTGCATTCAAAAGCGCCCGCAGAGGATACTCTGGTTCTGCAGAGGCAATGATATAATTAAGGGAATGGGCTTATTTTTAGAAAGAGAATCCTCAAAGTGGCTTGTGATTGGTGCACATTGTAAAGGCATGGCTGTAAGCTGATTGCGGAATCCTGGTCTCCTGTGGGAACAATAAGGGCTCACAACAAATCAATATGTACATGATTTTATTCTGCAGATGACATTGTTCTTAATTTGGTTCAACAAACATTTATTGGGCATTTACTATGTCCCTAGCGTGGAGTTAGGTAGTAGGGATAAGAGACAAACTCATAGACCTTGACTTCAGTCTGCTCACAGCCTGGTAAGGAAGAAATCTGTAAACGATGAATTGCAATTCAATCTGTTAAGAGAAGCCCGTGTGCAAGGTGCATGGGAGCTCACAGAGAAGGGCGGTGGTCTCTCTTTGGTGAAAAGGGCTGGTTGGTCAGGGATGGTTTGGTTTATGGCTCAGAGACACACTCAGAGGAGGAATGGGAAGTGGAGATGTGATAAAGATGCAAAGAGATCCTCTCAAAACAAATGCAAGAGGCATTATGGAAAGTATAAAATGGTCAGGAACTCTCATTCTCTCTCTCTGACTGTGTCATCTCTTCTCTCAGCAGTCTAGCTTCTCTTTTCATTCATCTGCTTATACCTAGGTCTACAGAACCTTCTAGTTCAGCCTCTAATTGCATCTCCAAGCCTCAATTCCAGATACCCAAGAGAGAGAGAAGGTGATTGGCTCGACTAGGGCTATGTGCCTACTCTGGTCCAGTTAGCTGAGGCCTGGAGGCAGGGTCATCAGGTAGTACTATGGACTTTTGTCAAGGTAGATTTTTTAAAAGCCACTGTAAGGAATGAGGAATTGGTGGAGCGGTCACTACCTGGAGTCCCAGTGCCACTGGCTCTGTGGCATTAGTAACTGGCATTAGTATAGTACCCATTCAGTAACTGGGTAAGAAGTGGTTTATACCCTTCCACAGGCATGTGCACAAATTCAGAAGTTATTAACTGTTTAACAGTCTGGAGTGACTCCATTCTGGCAAGCTCAGGGCTGAGGAAACTCTTTTCTGCCATTTTGTGATGATGGGGCACAACAGTGGCTCCCCCTGCAACAGAAAAAATGGGGTAGATCTTGAGTAGTTTGAGAAACACTAGAAGCTCTTGTTTTGTTCATAGCATCTCATAGCATAGATTGCACTGTGCTATTGTTAGTTAGTTGTTAATTGAGCCTCCATTATGTTCAAACACTGCAAGGGCTAAGGGTGAATAATGTGGTGATGATCATATTCTCTTAGAAGTTGTTATGAAATCTCTACTTGAAAGGAGCAGAGAAATTGTTTAGAAGAAAAGCTTTGACAAAAGATTTAGGCAACAGTAGATGCTCCAAGAAGTAAGGAAGAGGAGATGTCAGTGAAGTTGGGGGCTGTTTAGGAAATTAGGGGGAGAGAAATTATCTCCAGACAATATGGAAGGGTGGACTTTGGTTGAAGGAAACCTCAAAGAGAGATTTCATGTTGTTGAATTTGGTGTGCAATGTAAAAATCTTATCTACCCCATGGAATCTTCAGTCAATTTTACATTATTCATGTAATACCTATACATATATTACATTATAAGATTACATTATAAATTTACATTACAATATTTAAATTATTTTAGGGTCCTTTAAGAGGGCATGATAAGGCAGCTTACATCTAGAGTACCCAAGTATGGAAAAATGCATGGACCCGGTTCTCAAGTTGCTTACAATGATGAATGTCATCAGCCCAAGAGGGTAACTTTGGATTTTCTAGTCATCTGTCTGTCTGTCAGTCTTATAATTATGTTAACCAAAGTATCAAAACAACACACTGCTTGGGTATGGGACCATCATAGCATCATCAGAACATAAAAGCATCGACTAAATACCTGTTTTGAACTATACACTGTTTTAGTGTTGGGAGCACAAAATGGAAAGATACAGAACACTTGTCCCCTTGGGACTCACAGTCTTTTGGTGAAAACAGACACATAAACATGTAAAAATATAAGACATAAAGTGAATCAATATGATACCATAATTGAACTTCTGTGAAGCGAGACTCTTCGACAAACATTGACACATTCCAAGGGCAGCAGAAATTCTGAACCCAGGGCATTGAACTCAGAAAGCCCTCTGATGTGTGGTGATTAGTGGACATTTCTGACAGCATCACTATAAGCTCTATTGATAACACTTGGGAAAGGTCAAGTTTTGCGAAGACTCTCAGCCCACCAAGAATAGCAAGGAATCGATCGATGCTGAGCCTAAGAATGATATCGGGACCCAGATGGGAGTGCAGTTGCTATCCTCTGGGAAGCTCTCCTTCCCTCAAATAAAGGCCCTGGAAATCCATGTACAGCCTCCTCTGGTTAGACTGTTGTACTCAATGAATACCTTGGACCCCAGCTTTTCAATGGCTAGGTCTTTTGCACCTTCAGTCTGAGCTCAAATGCTAGTCATTAAGGAAGTCTTTATTGACCACTTATTTAAGGTAACACCCTTCCCCCATCATTGTATTAACACCACACTATTCATTTTCTTCTTTGTCCTTGGCATAATCTGAAGTCATCTCGAATATTATTAGGTTGCCTGCTTACCCCATGGAATCTTCAGTAAATTTTACATTACTCACTAATGCATTTATGAGACTAAATTCTTTTCAGAGTCCTTTAAAAGGATATGATAAGGCAGTTCACGTCTTGACTATCCAAGTATGGAAAAATGCATGGACCCAGCTCTCAAGTTGCTTACGATGCCTGTCTTCTGGCCTTCTTCTGGCCTCCTTCTCTTCCTCTTCTAGGATAAAAGCAAACACTACGGTTGTCTTGTACACGGAGGAGAGGCTGGTGGTGACTGATCTTTGTGCAAATTAGAGAAGATTGCCCTCTGTAACCAGATGGGTGACAATGTCACACCTTCTTGGCAGAACGTGGCACGGGTTCACAGCTTGGTGAGTGGATTTCAACCTGTCCCTTTCCTTCTGTGTGCAGTGGAAGAACTTCAGAAACAAGCGGCAGCCCTGCCTGTCCACTGCTGTTTGGGATCGCCCATGGCGCATAGTAGGTATTCATTAACATCTGGTGAATGAAGGAGGCACCCCAAGATCTACCAAATGCTCCATGTTGTACAGCAGTATCCTTACAGGAGAGCACAAAGGAGCCCTTAGAACGCTGTTGGAGACCCAGCTCAATTCCCTTACAGACCAGTTTGGGTCTGGTAAGGGAGGCTCACAGCTGGAACACAGCAGCACTTCAATAGCACAGTAACCAATTGAGGATGACCTCTGTGACCTTCCGGTATTTCATAAATGCACCAATCCCAGGAGCTCTTATCTGAGTGCTACTGTCAGCCTTGTTCCTGCTCGTTGACTTGACCAGCACCCTGTATGCAACCAAGTCCCTGTACAGACCAGGGATTGAAGCCTTCCAACGGCTTCCATCTCTTGCTAGAGATCCTGTAAGCACGGACAAAGCCAGTCTTCTGCCTTTTAAGAACAGCAAAATCAAAATCTCGCCAGTGACTCTGGCCCACGCACAACAGATCTGCCTTGGATGGAGATGTGAGGGAACTTTGCAAAGTAAAGAAAAACACACGTTGCTTCCCTACATCAAAACCTCAAATAAGAACACGGCTTTGGCAATTCATTCCCTGCAGAATTAACCTTTGCTTCTCTGGAGGCTGCTTCTAAGAATATGCATTGCGCCTAAAAGGAAATGAGAGAGAGAGAGCTTACAGAATGGCTTTTGTGTTTACAGCAAAGGAGAAAAAGATGAAATGAAAGTGAGGTTGAAAAGGGGGCTTGTTTCTAACTAACCTAGCCTCTAGGCAGGAGTCCTAAGATGCAAAAGCAATAATCGTAAACGTGAACCTGAGTCCCTACTCACAGATGCGCAAACACCACTCCTTCATCTGCTGTTTCTGTATCTGACTCCTGGCAAGGATAACCAAGTTCTGGGGGCTAGAAGGCAACCACAGAACTTGTAATCTAATCTCTTCTGTTCTATAAAAGTCAATTTGAGACCTCCTCCTGGAAGTCTTCCTAGATTTGATAAGTGCCCTTCCTCTGTGTCCCCACAAAACCCTATATGTTTCTTTATTATTGAATTTGTCGCATTGTATTCTGGTTATCTGTTCATGTGTCCAGGGCAAGGGTGTTTTATTTGACTTTAAAGAAAAACCTTTGAAGTCAAATACTTAGCACATTGTCTGGAATAAAATGACATCTTAGTAAGTTCTTAATGGAATAGTCAATGGACCATTCTATTAACAGTTGTTTATTGAACTCACACTATTTGTTGTCCCTTTGCCACACACTAAGACAGTACGCGAGAAATAAAACACACAGTAATCACAGTGGTAGCTATCATTCTGAGTGTCTGTTACAAGTCAGGCACTCTGCTAATTGCTTTACAAACAGTTTTCTCATTAATAACTTAAGGCAACATTATGACCTTCATTTCATAAATCAGACTGAGACCCAGAGAGATGAACTGGCTTTCCCCCAAAGCCATACAACAGGCAAGAGGCAGAACCAGGATTTGAACCGATCTCCAAATCCCCTGATCTTTACTCTACGGTAGGTGGCTGCTCTGACCTTAAGATGCACGTGTTATGATGGGGAGGAGGGGGTCAAAACGAGAATGCACTTGAAGTGTTAGGAAACCATTAAGTGCCACATAGAAATGGAAAAATAGGAATCATTGCAGCAAGAGTTCTCTGTGGGCTGTATTAATCAAAGAGGGTCTAGGACTCGGACTTGAACTCAAAATGGATTTAACTATGTGGAGGAGAGAAGGTAGATGGGGAAACATGTTCACTGAGCACAGCAGAGCAGTATTGGTTAAGAGCTTGGCTTTGGAACTGGACAGAACCTGGGACTGAATTCTGCCTGTGCTACTTAAAAGCTGCAAGGACTTTTGGAATTTACCCAACCTTTTGAGCCTCCCCACCCCTATATGTAAAATAATACCCCGTATCAGTTAAGAATGCTTTCAAATGCAAGTAACAGAAACATTAATGAAAAATGGCAATCACAGAGCTCTATCCAATGAGAAACTGGATAAAATATAAGGACACATATGTGTCTCCAGGTTTGTTCAGCAACTCAGTGGTGTTATGAAGGACCCAGGCTCTTTCTGTATATCTACTCTACCATTCCCAACTGTAAGCTTCTCATCCTCACGTGTAAAGATGGCTGCCATGGCACCAGTCATCACATCCATGTTCAAGGTAGAAAGAAGGGGGAAGGGAAGTGCCAACAAGACTTGTCCATTTTATCAGGAAAGGAAAACCTTCCCAGACACTACTCTTTAGGAATTTCCCCTATTACATTTCATTGACCAGAGGTAAATCACATGTCCACTCTTAGTTGCAGGGAGATTGGGAAAGCAGCCATCTGGTTTGTTTTCATGCTCTTTAAAGTGGGAGCTAAGCAGAGGGTTGGGAGTGGCTTTGAGGATAGCCAAACAAGAGAGTCAGCCCTGCCTGCCTCACCAGCAGTTTGAGGAACCAGGGCGAGAGCAAGGTATGAGGGCAGTAGAACTCCCATGGAAAGCAGCCGGTACATGCTGCTCTGAAAAAACACGGGACAAAATGCCAGTAACTTCTGCACGTTTTACTTCATTCAAAGATGAAAAGCCAGGTAATGGAACTTGGACTTGCTGTACCATCTACGGTGACGACAGTGGCACTTACTGAGTGCCAAGCGCTGTGCTGAGAACTCTCTGTCCACTGTATCATTGAACACTTTTAGGGACCATGGTTATTATTTCCATTTCAGGTGAGGAAATGAGAGGTGGGGTCACTTGACCAAGGTCCACATTGGGAAAGTGGCAGAGCCGGTAGCTGAGTGCAGGGCGGTGGGACCCCAGATACCGTGCTGGGTCCTGATCCTGGAGTGATGGAGTGGAACCATGGGATGGGCTGACCCAACGGAGTAGACGAGTGTGACGTGGAAATGCAGAGGTGAGGAAAGGGGGGGCTAGAGTTCCATTCCCTCCTCTCATCACACCTGAGAGCTCATTTCGAATTATCGCTGTTTCCTGATGGCAGAAAGGCATCCTGTTTTTCCTTAGTTATGAAATGAAGGCCAATAGACCAATGAAAGTGACGTGACCAAATCAGGGAAGAACAGAAAAGATAAGAAGAACAGGCCCTAACTGGGATTCCCTTGCTACAGGAAGACAAGTCAGCTTGATGAGATCCAAGGGTGGGGGGGGTCTTGTCTCCCCTTTCCTCCTCCCCTCTCCCCATCTCCCTCCCCTTCCCCTCTCCTCCTCTCCCTTCTCTCTCCTTGCCTTCCCTCTCCTCCCCTGCCCTTCCCTTGGGTTGATGTTATTCAGCCTGTTGGTCACGCTCCACAGGGAAACAAAGCCATGGTGAATATTATAGGAGCAAAGATTTCTTACGGGAATGACTTCACACACTTGTGTGAGGAGCTGGGGAAGTGGGGGCCTAGAAAGGGGCGTGGAACATCAGAGAAAGTCACTAACCAGTTTGTCTGAAGCTCCGGCCTGGGTGGCAACTACGAGACTCTAGGCACATCCTGCTGAGGAAGTGGGACCAGGAAGGGGCGCCAGGTGGGGACAGGTGACTGTGAGCGGCTACATCTCTGTGAGTCAGCAGCCAGGCATCTGGTAGTGGCCTGGGGCCACTGTCATCAGCAGGGCCAGCAGTCTGGAAGACAAGGTCGATGTGGCACAGGGGAGAGTGAGGACAAGCTGGGGCCCCCAGAGAGCGTCTGTGACTGTCCCTCACCATATTGGACCCAATGACCTTCTGAGGGTAACAGTTGTGGCTTGATCTCCACCTTCAAAATCCCCCACAAGTTCCAGCCAGGCTTTGCAACCATGAAGAGAAGGGTTCAAATCCCAATGACGCCTCTTACCAGCTAGGTGACCCCAGGTCAGTGATTTCATCTCTGGGAACTTCAAGGACTTCACCTGTAAAGCTGAGATACTGATGCTCACCTCATCGGTTGGTGTGAGGAATAACCTGACATCATGAGAGGTGGAAAGAGTCAACCACTTGCTTACAGATTATTCACGCACTTAGACAAGTGTCACCATGATAAGCTTTGATGATTGGGGCAATCATAGCACTTGCCACCACCAAGGCTACCACCAAGGTCACCACCAATAATAATGATGGTAGAATTAGTGGAGAGATGCTGATCAAGGGGCACAAGCCCTAAGTCATAAGACAAACAAGTTCTGGGGATCTAATGTACAGCATGGTCACTATAGTTAATACCCTGTGGTAGACTTGAAATCTTCTAGGAGGGTAGATCTTAAGCATTCTCACCACACACACAAAAATGGTAGCTATGTAGGGTGATGGATGTTAACCTGATTGTGGTCATCATTTCACAAAGGGTATGTATATCAAATCATCACCTTATATGCTTTAAACATATACAATTTTATTTGTCAGTTGTGCCTCAATAGAACTTGAAAAAATAAAAAAAATAAAATTAATAGAACATACCTAATAATATTTATGGAGTACCAACTTGGTACCAAATACTTTACGAGTATCGTGTGGTGCTGAGCAGAGCACATGAGTCCTCATTTAATGCCCCCGGAGCCCCAGGAGCTGTGCAGCCACTCCAGCTTGTGAGCTTCTCCAAGCCTCAGTTTCCTCATCTGTGACATGGAGTGGAAGTACCGATCTTGTCAGGCTTGGTGAGGACTGGATGAGCTAACGGGAGTGTCTTGTGTGTGATAAACGCCACGTGAATGGAAGCAGTGCCAGTGTCCCCATCTCCACGTAGGTAGACTGAGGCTTCAGAGGTTTCCTGTCACAGATCTAGCGACAGCAAGACTGCGATTCACGCCCAACCCGTCTTGCCTGCAGCTGTAGGCCATCTCCTGAGCTGTGTCACCTTTGACAGGCCATACACATCGGCCCCCTGGGCCCAATGACACTTGCTCTGCTTAGGGCACAAACTGCCACTCACCCAGGCCAGGCTGTCAGCCTAGTGACAGAGAAGGCAGAAATCCAGAGCCTTAGCTGGACACAAGCCCGGCCAGAGCCTCTGTGAAGCTGGGAACAGAAGCCTTTACTGGGATTAGCCGTGCCTCAAACTCCCTTAAAACCCCAGGTGGGTCGAATGGGGAAGAGTAAAGCAATCACTCATGCCAAATTAGTGTAATTATGCACCCTGCATGGCCCCCCTGTTGCCCTGGGCACGTTACCCCCAGCAAAATGGCCTTTAGCTCCCTAATGGGAGTTGCCTTCCATTCCTATCAGTAGGCTGTTAACAATTCCTTAACAACAATGATTAGAATGAAATGCCGGGGCAAGAGAGATGACTGGTGTTTTAACATGTATTTTAATAAATAAACTAATGTTATCTGGCTCCTAGCACAGAAGTGTCTAAACAGTGTTGGGGAGACCTATCCATCAGCTTTCAGTGGCGTGAGATCTGCAGAGCCCCTTCCTACAGGCCCTCAGTTGCTATAGTGACGCCAAACCAGGAGTGGTAGCTGTAAACTTAAAAAATATGACTTCTCCCAGCCAGCCGTGCTTCTCTATCAATACGGAAACCTTTGCTTGCATTCCAAGCGAGTGGGGGCTTTTTTCTCTCTCCAGTCATAAGTCTGACTCGGAATCTATAGCACCCAAAATTAGACCATAAATCATCTTAATGGTGCTTTTCAGAGAATTCTTTACTGGATCAATTCAGATCATACAAGGTGGCAAGATTCTGAGCCCAGTCACTAATAATGGTCGTGTCAGAGACGTATAGCGGGGAAGATGGGGATGGGGGTGGGTGCTGTTGGACTTCATCTCTTTGATGATTGGGCACCAAACTTCAGCTGTGTTTTCCTTGCCTCAGCTCCGCCGGCTTTTCAGCTGCTTGCTGGAGTCGTCTCTCCATGAGCTGCCTCCGACTCCCCGGAAATAGCAGAACCTCACAATCTCTAGGATTCTCCAGCAGGTCACAGGGTTGTGGGGTGATGAGACTGCATAATCTAGTCATCAGGCATTCAGGCTCCTGCCCCAGCTTTCAGTTGGATCTAACACTTAGTAGCTGTTTGAATTTGAAAAGTGATGTAACTTCTTTAAGCCTCAGTTTCCTCATCAGAAAATTGGGAAGAACGATAGTACTCATCTTCTATGCTATTTGTCAGGATGAAAGAAATAATGTTAACAGTTGTTGAATCTAAGTGGTGTTCATTGTGCGAACCTTTTTAACTTTTCTTTATGCTCAGGAAAATTTTATAACCAGAGTTGGATGAAAAGAAATATAGAGTCAAAATGGCACTAGTGTAGACTTTCAATTCCTCAAGGTCCCTGTCCCCAGGGAGCCCCCATTCTATTGGGGGAGACAGAGGAGTGAACTTAAGGACCTAATACACTATGGGAGAATTATTCCCCGAGTGACAAGCAAAGGGCCTGTAAGAGCATAGCCGAGGGGCAGTGAACTCAGGCTGGAGGCAGATCTATCTAAGCTGAGACTCGGGGGATGAGAGACGAGGCTGGTCATCTAGGCAAACGGGTGTTGGGGAGGCTGGCTAATGCTGGGGGCAGGTGGAACGGTGTGTATAAAAGCCCTTGGTATGTTTGAGGACCTAAAGAATGCCTTCTTTCCCCTCCTGCCCAAATCTGACTGGTCTTTCAAGGTTCAGCTTTATCCTATTGTGTTCAATAAACATTTACTTTCTGTCTGCTTTCTTCCAGGCTCTGTGCTAGGCACAGGGAATTGGGTTGAATGGATAGTGGGTCATATTCAGCCCATGGACATATATGGTACACTGAAGTAGCCCTCCATGAGGCAAGAGGGTGGGTCTTTTGTACGCCTCTATCCATCAGCCATTGGCTGTGGGATGCTTCTGGGTAGGTCAGGGAAGGGAGTGTAATTGCTAACGCAAGGTATTTCTATCAGCTGTGGGCAAATTCTATGTAAGCGGGGCAGCTGCAAGCCATTAGCACCCAACATTCACGACAGCTGGAGCATGGGAGCAGCGGTGCCGTCAAGATGATCTGGGTGGGCGTTGTAGGCATTTACTTCTGCCTACAATGTTCCAGGCACAGGGTACATTGATGGGCAAGACAGACAAGCTCCTTGACCTCGTGGCCACACCCATGCATTTATGTACCTTGCATGGCTGCTTCCCGCTACAATGGCAGCATTGAGTAGTTGTGACAGAGATTATATGGCCTGCAAAGCCTCAAATGTTTACTGTCTAGCCCTTTACAGAGAGAGTCTGCCAATCACTGCTCAAGAGTCCTCCCGCCATGGATCAGGCCAAGGCTAGACTCTACATGAGACCACATCCTTGCTCTGGTCTTTCTCCTTCCTTATTCTATTTCACTTCCTCCCTTAGAGACTTTTCTTGAAGAGTTCTCCTTCAATAAATCACATCCCCTCACACCCCTGTCACAGCCTCTGCCTCCAGGGCACCCACCTAAGATGTAGGCACATAATAAACATTTGTTGAATGAATAAATGCTTTCCTAAGTTGCATGGAGAAGATGACAGCAGATGGATCAAAACTTGAGAAAGCATGCCCAGAAAAGGCTGGAGAAGTGTCAGAGAGCAGAGAGGAAGGAAGCTGGGATGGTTTTTCACCCACCCATACCTGGCCTTGATTCACACACATACTTGGTCCTAGGACAAGAGCTGACTCACGCATGTGGCCAAGGAAATTATTTGGTGCTACACTGGATAAAAGAAGAAACGAATGAAGGAAGAACTTTTTCCAAGGTCCACATTGCGTCTTCAGGAGCTCACTTCCAGTTCCAAATACTTGGCACCAGAGGTGGGAGGACAATTTTATTTTATATCCCTAGAAAGGATCACTTATAAATGGAGCTCCTTGTTAGTGGGAAGGGGTCTCTCAGCAGCCTTGGTCTCCCTGTGCCTGGAAGCTTCCTCACTACATTCCTATCTTTGCTCCCATCTCTAAGGGTGGAGGAGAGGCTGATGTGATTAACCAGAGTGTAATACCTTAGTTGGGCCATATTTACTGGGGGGCCAAAGCCACTGTGTTTTAAAGACATGTACCAAGCTAAGCTCCTTCTTGTCTGTTCTTTCCACGCATCTGGGTAGATGAGTTGAGCTAAGGGCCCAGAACAGCCATATCCTCTCACTCCGTATTTATCCCCCTGCCCCCATACTCATTGGGTGCCTATTAGGTGAGTGACGCCAGCCACATGCCTCATGTCCCGAGATCTTCTTCACCATGTCCAGTCAAGATTCTGATCTGGGTTAAGGAGAAGGTGAATATCAATTCCACACTACATAGACTAGCCTTTTGTAAAAAGTCCAGCATTGTAGTATTGGGCATTGGCCCAATTAATGACAAAGTGGTCTTTGCTTCCATTTGGCTCAAGTTCTTTGCTTATATCTCCTGCAGGAACTCCACCAAGAGGAAGAATGAAAGATGAGACACAACTGGGGACTTCATTGGCCCTCTACCACCAGAATACCAACAAAATGCACCTTAAATCCTAATCATCTGTTCTGTTCAGGAGAACGCAGTACGGGGAGAAAACGCTTAGAGGGCAACATTTTGTTGAACACGCCGCTTGGGATCTTCCCTTTATGAGAAGCTTTTCAGCTCTTTGTTTTCTCCATTCCTGTGACTGCGTAAGGTGATTAACCGCCCTCTCCAGAGAATGGTGGTGATTTCCCATTGAGGCTGTGGGCACCTCGAAAAATGGGCTTAAATTAGTAGCACTTCCTAATCAGAATGTCTGCATGTGGCTGGCCACCAGGGCTTTACTTCCGTTTTTGGATCTGCCAGCACGCAGACACAGCACACAGACAGTTCCTTGGAGGCAAACTCACTTCTGTTTGCAAGTCTTTAAAAACAAGCTGTCAGGGAGACCACCCACGCCCTACCCAGACCTGCGGCAATGCTTGTTTTTCTCAGTGTGCAGTTGGTTGACCTTGTAAAGTCTTCATTTTCGTGGACTCTTTCCCTCTAAAGGGGAAGACTTGAAAGTTCTGGCGTCCTTTGAGTCTGGGTGGGGTCAAGACAGCTTCCGGATAGGGGGAAAATTCCAACAGCTTCTTTTTTCACTAATGATGACAACAGTGATCTTAGTAAACAACAATAGCCACTCTGTAGATGAAGGAGCAAATGTTCATAGCACAGATTTAAAGAGGCGTTGGGCCAAGCTCGCTATCTGCTTACGGCTTTGCTTATTATGGTTGGACTTTGCTCTGGGGAACCAGCCACTGAGTTCTGTCTTGACTCTGTCTAATTTTCCACCCTGTATAAGAAACAAGGATGAGGACTTTTTTGAGAACCAGTTTTGTGCTAGACACTGTGCTAAGAACTTTACGTATTACTTCATCGTCATTATAGAGAAGTACTAGACCCATATTACAGATGAGAAAACAGAATCCCTAAAGAGGGAGAGTGGCTTCCTTTAAGGCCACATAGCTAGTAAGGGGAAGACATGAAATTTGAGCCCAACTTTTATCTGTCTACACAGATTATTTTATTTTACTGCACCATGCCAGTTCAGTGGTTCTCAATTGGGTGTTACTTGAATCTAGTTGATAGAAGCCAGGGATGCTGCTAAATATGCTATAATGCACAGGACAGCCCCTGACAGAATTATCCAGTCCCAATGTCAGTAGTGCTGAGAGCAAGAAATTCCACGTTAGTTGAGACGTTCTCAGTTAATGCTTTTTGACCGTCTCTTTAGTGTTGAGTTAAATAAAGATGCCTCCAGGTGTCACTAAGGAGAGCTCCCTGGGGCAAGTGGACCCCACTGCCGTGTGCAGGAAAGATGCTCCTGCTCTGGCTGGGCACACCAGTGCATTGTCCCTGCTCGCTCTCATGTCCCACTCTACAGGATGGAACCTGGGGAAGACTGTCCCCGCCAGGGTGGGTCGTGTAGACCTGTTCTTATGTTTCTATACCGACGTGTGAACCAGAACAGGGAGGGCAGAGGAAAGCTGGGCCACTTCCCCAAAGTCACCCATCGTGTGTGAGGGGACCCAGATCCACACCCCAATCTTCTGATGCCCAATTCAGTGTCACTCCACCTGCCATGCTCACCCAGATTTTGAGGCCTCATTCCAAAGCATGTGACGTAGCCTCTGTCTTCTTCTCTCAGTGTTCCCTCAAGCATGGTTATTACCCAGGTGGCCTCAGCTCTATATTCACATCCCCATAGGAGGCAGTAACTAGTAACATCTCCATTTTACAGACGGAGACACTGAGGCACACTGAAGTTAAGGACTTGCCCAAGATCACACAGTGTGGATTGAAATCCAGGACTCTGACTCTGCTACTGCAGTACATCCAGGGTTTCTCAACCCCGGCACTGCAGACGTTTGGGTCAGGATCACTCTGTGTTGTGGGGCTGTCCTGTGCATTACAGGGGACGGTTAGCAGCATCCCTGGCCTTTACCCACCAGACACCAGTAGCATCCTCCCTCCCAGTTGTGACAACCAGAAATATCTCCAGATGCTGCCTAATGGCCTCTGTGGGGACAGAAGCGCCCCCAGTTGAGAACTACTGGTCCAGACTATGAGGCCTAGTGTAGCATCTTTGCCCATTTCATCCCTCGTGACGAGGTTTCTCGTGGCTCTGGGATCTAGCGTAGCATCTTTGCCCATTTCATCCCTCTTGACGAGGTTTCTCGTGGCTCTGGGATTTAGTAGCCACCCTCCACGAGATGCACCTGCCTGCATTCGCTCTTTCAAACCCTGCTATTCCGGGCAGGGCAGCCCCTCAGCCCACACAATGTCGTCTTTTCTCAGATGTGTCAATGTTGGTGATTAAACGACACTCAGGGAGCTATTCCCGTGGTTCACTCCTTCCTCTCTCCATCAATGTCTTTAAATAGCTCATCTTTCTCGAGGATTTCCTTACCTTAAAGTCCTTGGTGGATCACCTCTCTCTCACGCCCAAGCCCTCCATGGTTACTGCATCTCCCTCCCTCTCATCCCTCATGGAGTCTAGCACACCGCTGAATTATTGACCTGACCACAGGGGTCTTTAAAACGTTTAAATCAGACCAGGTTGCCCCTCAGCTTAAAACCCTCCAGTAGCCTTCCTCGCGCTCAGAATAAAGTTCAAACTCCTTCCCACAGCCTTCAAAGTCCTGCCTGGGCGAGAACTTCCTGCCTCCCTTGCAGACCTCGCCTCCTTCCCGCTCCATCTTGCTCATTCCATCAGAGCCTGTGGACATTCTTCCTGTTCACGGGACACGCCCACCCTAATCTTACTTCCAGGTCTTTGCACTGGAGGACCCCTCCTTGGAGCATTCTTTCTCTAGATTCTCTCTGGCTCTTCCCTGTCACTCAGCTTAAATGTCATCTCCGCAGAGAAGTCTCATCCAATCCCCAAGGTGAAGTAGCCTCATGGCTGGACTCTACTGCACCACTTGCTTAATTCTCTTTAGGGCACTTATCAGGGGCCATTGTCCACTTGTTTGCTTATTGATTGCCTGCCCATCCTCCCCGCTCACAGCTGGATTTTAACTGTCTCAGGAGCAGAGGTCTCACCTGTCTTGATCACCTTTGCATCCCCGTCCCGACCTAGAACAGCGCTGGCTCGGGGGTTGGAATTCAAAAAATTTACATGATGATTGAGCCTGTCACGTCAGTTTAGCATGCAGATTTCATTAAACCTTAGGAATTCAACTTGTTATTATGGGTAAATAAAGCACATGAGTACATATTTGGCTCTCCCTGTCCAGTTTCTTTCCAACTCTTGAGAAGCAGCATGAATAATATATTCTGATTTTTTTTGAGTGAACTGTCAGTATGATTTATTTCACAGCATCTTCTTCCCTCTCCCCTTTGTAAATAATGGTGCATCTACAGAGCTTTTGGCTAACATTTGTCTCGCTAATTTGCCTAGGGGGTGGGAGGATGGTGGCATTTTTTTTTTTTTACCCCCTTATTATGGGTTCAGAGGAGAATTTTTTCTCCATGGCATTGGGACTCTGAGAAATCAAGGTTATACGGTGCATTGACTCCTTGCTGCTTTACAAACCGGCTCAGATTCATTTCACAACTTGAGAATAATTCAAATTGGAAATCGCCTCCTTTAAAACTATCAAATTAATGGTATTCCCATTACACTCCCTACCCAACCATGTGAACAATGGGGCCCGAGCTGCAGCTGCTAGAATTCTGTGTCAAAGTAAATAACGCACTAACAAGACAGCAATTTCTTTCTCCCGTGGAATTCCCCAGGTGTTTCTCCTTCAAGAGGCCAGGATGGGTTCGGCACAAATCCCTCTGGATCATGGGGGGTGAGTGGAATGAATGTGCAGTATTGAAGATGCTGTTACAGCATGCAGTCTGCTTTCTTGAAGTATTGTAATCTTTTCGGAATCTCATAGATAACCACCTTGGGGATGGAAAACATCTATAATTGCTGATGGGCTTGTTAGAATCAATTTCTGGCAATATTATGTGATATATATATTACATATGCACATATGTGCATATGTAATATATATATCATGATAAAAACAATGGAGTACCCTCTCCCACCAACCCTCCTCCCCTTTCTCTCTCAGCTCCCACATCTCATCAATGAAAACTGTCAATTTTAACTGCTAGAATATTGTTGTTTTGAATCTGGTCCTTTCTTTTCATCTAGACTCTACTTCCCTAGCATGAGCCCCTGAATGCTACTCCTGCCTCTACACCAGTAGCCTGAACCCTGGCTGTACGTTAGAATTGCCCGATGAGTTTTCAAATACACCGGTGTCCGGACTGCACCTCCAGAGCATCTTATTTAATTGGGGTGGGGTGGGGTCCTAGCACTGGACTTTTTTAAATGTTCCCCTGTAGCCAGGGTTCAGAACCACTGCTTTGGGTCTACCTGGCTTCACGCAGCAAACAGAGGGATCTCTGGTAAAGCCAACCAACTCTGTCATCCCCTGCTCAGAACCCCAGCCTGCTTCTAGGAGCCTTCAGAGTCCAGTGCGAGGTCCCCCTGAGTGACCGGACGCTAGCCTGCTCTGGAGTCTTGTTCCTTCCCTTCCCCTTATATACAGAGCATACTCCCGCAGAATCGGCTGCTTGTCTGTCCTGAGAACAGCACACCTGTTTGCACTTCCATGACTTTGCATGTGCTGATCTTGCATCTGGAATGCCCTTTCTCCCCAAATCTGCATGCAGGTATTTATTGATCTTTCAAAACTTGCTTTAGGTTTTGCTTCCTCTAAAGTCTCTCTGGAGTTACCCTCTCTCCTCTGTGTTCTCATATTTTGTTGTGTTGTTGAGGCTATTGTAATTGACTCACATTTGTATTAGTCTTCCCTGTTGGACCCTGACAGCCTCGAAGGCCAGGGCCATATCTTATGCGTCCTCATGATCCCAGTATTACACAGTGTGCTGGGCACACAGTAAGTGCTCAATAAGTGCATATGGCTGAATATGTTCCAAATGACAGCCCAGGCAATATGCTCATTCCTCTGCTCTCAAGTAGGATTTCTTTTAGATTTCCCAAAATACATATCCACGAAGATATTTGACGACAGAAAATCCACAAAGAATGAAATTGAATTAGCACACTGTTGTGAAGTGGAAAAAAAAATGCAGGTCACCCTGGATTAAAATCCTGGCTTCACTTTTTACTGTTTACCAGCTGTGTGGCCTTGGACAACTTACTTAACCTCTCCGAGCCTCAATTTCTCTTGTCTGTGCAATGGGGATACTCATACCTCATTGCTTAGGACTTTATGCTCACGATGCTGTTGAATTCCCAGGGCAACCCCATGAGGCTGGCGTTACTTTTATTCCCATTTTATGGCTAAAGATCTGAGGCTTTGAAAAACTCACAGAGGTAAAAAGGGGAAGGATGAGGATCCAAATCTCTCCTATCAGCCACCTTTGCTCCGCGGCTCTGTTGGATTTTGTTTAGCTGACAAAGAATAATAACAGAAGGGCCGCCTAACTGGTTGTCAATATGAAATGAATCGATTGTTCATTGTATTATGTCTTCCCTCCTCGTGCCAAACGTTGAGAACAAGTCTGAGAATATTTCACATGTCCTGGCAAACAGGACGGTGCATTGACAATACTTGTTGCTGGTGATTAGGGCATGTAAGGTGCTCTGTTGGTAATTAGTGCATTAATGTAGTATGGATCATCTCGCTTGCGGTGACTGAAAGATATGGCAAGCTCAGAACGTTATTAACGTTTGAAGTTGTAAGCTTTAGGGTGATGGTGGAGTGTGGGTAGGAGAGCAGTAGGGAAGTCAGGGGACCTGGTTTCTTGGCCTGGCTGTGCCACTTATGTGCTGTGTTGCTTTAGACAAGTCATTTCACCTCTCCAGACTTCAGGTTCTCTGAAAGTAAAACTAGGAGATCGGATGCTAGTGTGTGAAGAAGAAGGAGGAAAGAAAGAAGAGATGCTAATAGTGAGGACCGTGGGTAAAAGAAAGGGAAGAGGTTACTTCATCCCTGCTTCCACCACTGGGAACACAGGAACCCCCAGTGAGGGATGGATTTAATCAGGACGGGCTAGGCTATGCCCTAATAACAGACTAACCCAGAAATTTAGTGGTTTAGCACAACAATGTTTATGCGTCACTCATGCAAATTCCGCAGCAGGCTAGGCAGCTCTCCAGGGCTGCCTTCCTGGTGGTGACTCAGAAATACAGGCTGCTTTGATCTGGTGGCTTCCAGGTTGCTGCCACAAGGGAACAGACTGCTGGAGCATCTTGCACTGGCTCCTGAATGCTTCAGCCAGGAAGTGACCCAGAGGACGCCCACTCACATTTTGTTGGACGGTCCTCGTCGCGCGGCCCTGCCCAGCTTCAAGGTGCTGGAAGATGTGGGGAAGCTCATGCTATGAAGGGAGCTCTTAGTAGTGTTTCTGGTTTAGGGAGTACGGCAGCATCCAAATCCTTTGAATCCAGAGGGCAGGGAGAGGAAACGAGCACTTACTAAGCACTTCCTGCCTGCCAAGACCTTTGCACATATATTATTCCATTTGTCTTCATCCCCTTCTACTATCATTCTCATTTTTCACATAAGGACTTTGAGTCTCAGACAGTCAAGTATGAGTACAGAAATTACACTACCAGTAATTTGCTGAACTGGAGTTTTAGCCCAAGTGTCTGATATCAAAGCCCAAGCCCTTTGCAGCTCATCACAATGTTTAAATGTAGTGACAGGGGCCGGCCCCATGGCTTAGCGGTTAAGTGTGTGTGCTCCGCTGCTGGCGGCCCGGGTTCGGATCCCGGGCGCGCACTGACGCACCGCTTCTCCGGCCATGCTGAGGCCGCGTCCCACATACAGCAACTAGAAGGATGTGCAGCTATGACATATAACTATCTACTGGGGCTTTGGGGATAAAAATATAAATAAATAAAATTATAAATGTAGTGACAGGCATCTCCTAGTCTATCTGATCACTAGGTCCCCTCATCTCTGAAACTCTGTACCTCTCATGTCTTTAAATGAAATCCTTTGCAAGAATGAAAAAAAAACCCAAAATTAATTTTCTTGGTTAGGTTAAATCTCACTGACACTGACGGCAACTCTCAGAATTCAACACGGTACCCTCTATATGGAGATTTCATTTATGTATATATTTTTGAATTGATTGATGTACTTACTGCCTTATCTAAATTCTTGGTGACGTCCTATAAGATTAGGAGAGGAAAAGAGAGAGAAAGTCACAGCTAGGACTGATTAATCTCACAGCAGCACACAATGGGTTGTTCCTTGGGGCAGAGGGAGAGTATGTGTTTTTCCCAATCATAGAGAGGTGAGAAGTAAAACGTGGTCCTCCAGATCCCTTGTGCTTTAGTCTGCTCTTCAGAGCAGGTAGCAGTGTCCAAGGTGCTCAGAGAGGAATTTCAAGGAGAAGAAGATACTGCAGAGGATCAAATGCCGTAAACAACTCCAGAGGTGACAGGAAGCCATTGGACGTGGCAATACAGTGGCCATTGGTGACTTTTTGCAGAGTGGACTTTAGTAGACTTGTGGGAACAAAGACCCAATTTCAGGATGAGGGAATAGGAGGTAAGGAAGTAGAAATAGTGGGTGTGGGATATGCTTTCAAGAAATCTGGCAGTGATGGGGAGCAGAGGAAGATGGTGGGAGCTTGAAGATGAAGTGCATGCCAATTAAATTTGTTGATTGAGTGCTTTTTTTGGCTTAGCTAGTTTAGTTCTTAGTTACTTCCTGTCCATTAGTTTGATTGCTACTTAGGGAACAGGAATCAGTTTTGTCATTGGCTATTTTAAGTGGTAATTTACGAAGGTCAATGTACTGAAAAAAACCCATATGTATCACTGAGTCCACCAGGGATTATTTCGCAGTTACTCACTGTTTTGGATGATACAGGCAACTGCTTTAAACCATTAATACAGATAATTAAATGCTGGCTATAACAGAGCAGAATTCCATTCTTTTGTTATTCATTATAGTGTTGTGGTTGAGAGCATGGACTATGAACCCAATGGTGCCACGTAGTAGTCACATCACCCTGGGCGTGTTATCCAGCCTCTCTGTGCCTCGGTTTACTCATCTGTTACAATGGGGATTATAATAGAACCTGCTGCATAGGGATACTAGAAGAATAGGGTGGGTTAATACATACAAAAGGATTAGAAGGATTCCTGGCACGTAGTAGGAACTCAGTGAAATGTTAGTATTCTGTGAACGTTTATTGAATGCCTGCTGTGGACCAACATTGTTGGTGGCACTGGGGATATAAGCATGGACAAGATAAATGTGATCCTTGACTTCATAGAGCTTACACACTGGTGATGTTTCAGAGAAGTAAATAGGAAATTCCAATATATTGTGACACACGCTGAGATGGGGAAAGTACAGAGTGTTAGGGGCACATGAGGGGCACCTAAGACAGACGTGCAGGTCCAGAGTAGACTTCATGAAGGAGGCAATATCCCAGATGTGTGTGATGGATCAAGAGATGCTAGGGGATGAAAGGAGGAGTTTGCATCCGCTCTTGTCCCTCCCCGGCTCATTTCCCACACCAGTCAGAGGGATGTTTTAAAAACATAATTTGAGGCTGCTTGTCATACTTTAATGACTTCCTTTTGCTCTTGGGATAAATGTGAGCATCTTTATCATGGCCCTTAGGGTCCTTAGTAGACTTGTGGGAACTGTGTCAGGCTTCCACCTTCTTCTCTGGGCTCTTCTCTCACTAGCTCCTCTGGGCTCTGGGAAATTCTGACCATTTTTATTTCTCAAAGGTGCCGTGTTTCCTTTAGTCACGTGATTCCTCCCTCTCCGCCCTCTTGGCTAAATTAATTTCTATTCATCCTTATGTTCCAGACAATTGGTACTTCCTCAGTGGCCTCCAGACCGGGGAAGAATGTCCCTATCATAATCTCCACGTACTTCTCCATCACAGCACGTGGCAGTTTATAGCTGCTATGTGTGATTCTAGCTGTTCGTGTCTGCCTCCCCCAGTGGGGTGTGAGCCCCAGACAGACATGGATCTCATATGTTTGGATCCCCTGAAACTCCAGCACTTAGCACTATGCTGGGCATAGCAGGCGCTCAATAAGTATTTGCAGAAAGAATGAAGAAGGCTCCTTGAAGGTAACCATATTCTAAACCTGCAAATCCAACAAACTCAAGGCCCACCAGAGCTCATCACTGTCTCACTTCGCAGTCAACAGCAGCGTCTGCCTCCAGGGTGGTGGGTGTGGGTGGCCAAGACAGCCAAGGGCACAGCTGTCCACTCTGGCCTTGCCAGGGGGCCAAGGGACTCTGGAAGGCTGAGTCCTGGGGCTTCAAGGAAGGAATCCGAATGGATTTAGAGAGAGGATGGGTGAGGGAAAGGCATCCTTGGTCATTAAATGCCCAATTTCAAATACATAGACCCTTCTCATGTGCACTAAACTAGGAGGAGTAGCGATCACTCAGGAACCTCTGTGATGGAAAATTGAAATGTTAGACGTTTGCTATCTTTGTGTCAAGAGAGCTCCTGCTTATGGAATTCACTAGAATAATCCAAATGGCCACATGAGTTCTGGTAGAAAGAGTGAAAACACTGGAGTCACACAGTTGGATTTTATTCACTCTTACCAGCTGTAGGAGTGGGGCAAATTCCTTAGCTTTCTCAGTGTGCCTCAGTTTCCACCTCTGAAATATACAGATAATGACATTTACTCGCAAGGCTGTTGCAAGGATTAGAAATAATATATGTAAGTGGCTAGCACAGGACAAGCATACAAAGTAGGTTCTCAATTAATGGTGGCTGGTGACTGTTATCCCCCTCTTCCTCCTCATTATTTACTTGGCTTCAAGAATTTACCAACATAAAAAAAATGTATAGTGGAAATTATTGTTGCAAAAAAAACCAGCTGATAAAAATTACTACATGTCTATTTATGCAATAGGCTCTATGCCAATACTCGGAGTCACAACTGTGGAAGAGGAACAGGGACTCTGCCCTCATCGAGCTTAGAGTCAGTGATGCTCTATTCATTTCTAAAAGAACTTTTCCAATTAAAAAAGTAATTGGGGAAATATATCTCTAAAAATTTGAAAAAGTAGGGGAGAGGAATTATCGGTAGACTCACTACTTCAAGTCAACCATTGTAAACATTTAGCGTTTTGTTTTTTCAGTCTTTTAGTCTATGCTAATTATTTCTGCTTAAATCTATGACAGGAGTATATTTCTGGGTTGCAGATAATGCTTTGTGTAAGTAATTTTTAATGACTGCATAATGTTCTATGTAATGAATGAATTCACTGAACCAACCACCTATCATCCTATATGTGTGCATATTTTTTCACCTGTACTTTGGAATGTTTCCTTAAGATAAAGTCTCAGAACCGAAATATCTGGGTAAAAAGCTGTGGAGATTTTTAAGGCTCTCAAAACATTCTGCTTAGCCATGTATAAGTAAGTTTCACCTTTGTTTTAGAAAATATTTCTTATAATGTCCCTTTAAAAGGAGAGAAGATTGAAAATTCTGCAAAGGAGATAGAAAGTTAAAGCCAAATTAATCATCTCAGCTTAGCTTGGAATGCTAAATATTAATGCTCCTCTTTAGCATGTATGGCATATTATATACAATTCATCTGAATATAAATAGTCCAGAATGTGACGTTACATTATTCATGATGAATCAACTGTCCACGCTCTGTACGGTGCATCACTCAGATATGCAGCTCTCTGGCTAATTAATCAGCAGGTGGAAAATGGATTGTGTCCTTCAGGAAGGGGGCTCGAATGGGTCTGATGTTTATTGAGCACTTATTATGTGTTAGGTGCTGTATATAAATCATCTCTCTTAATGAACAGCCACTGAGGTTGGTAATTGATGGGCCATAGACTCGCCTTCCCCTCTCTCTCTTCAGGCTGTAAGACCCCCTCCATCCTTCACCCCATGTCTTTATTAGTGACTTCTACTCTTCAGCGCTCAGGTAGTCAGAGAGCTGGACTGCAGCATCACTGGAAGTCTGTTATTTGTCCTTGTGTAATTAGGAAGGTAAGCTGGTGACAATGAGAAAATGAGGAGCTTGGGAAGAAGGAATCAGGTCATGGGATAGTGGCCAAGGTAGAAATTCTAGTGGTCAGTTTCAATAAACTTTTTTTTCTCATCTATGGCAACTCAAATGATTTTTCCTGTGCCACTTAGCACCAAAGACCCCGCTATTGCATGTGAAAATGGGCATAAGGGATTCTGCATGGCCCAATTACTCTTTCAAAAATGTTGAATTAGAGTCTTTGGAGAACTTTAGGAATGCAGTGATCTTAATTCCCAAATACCAGTGTCTATAGTCCTTAATAACTCATTTGGTAGCTTGTAGGTAATTAGCCTTCTGTCAAAGGTGAAAACATGGAAGTCGGTGGAATTGTGTGCCATTCAACAAAAGATGTGTTGTTGCTTTTTCTTTTTATTACATCCAAGGTCATTGTATTTTTGATTAGTGTATAGCCAGTGGGGAGACCCTTAAGCAGCCTGTGCTGGATGTGAGAGTTGCAAGGAGCCAGTTCTCATTCACTTTTGGGTGAGAACATGTCTACACCTCATGAACCCTAACATACGACATACACTTTTTACCTTATTCTGACAGCCTCCAAACTTCTTTCATTGATATGGCATAAGAAGAGGGAGGGGAAATGAAGGATGGATGTCCCCTAAACCATTTGGGAACCCCATCTGCGCATCTTGAATTGAGAGGGATGGAACAGATGTCAGAACAACAGGTGAGTCTACATACACCCCATCTCAGGACTTGGCCAAGAACCATAGGGCCAGGTCCTTCTCTGGGAGTCTCCCATTGCCACCGGTCTCTAAATCTGAGCATTTAATTGATCCAGGTAGAAGCATCTCTGTTTCATTGTGCACTGCCATGGCGGCAGTGGGTGGTAGTGAGGAACTGTCAAAATGGCGGCAGACATGGGACAGGCAATGGTTTCCTGCATCCTCCAGGAGAGGGAGCTGCTGAGCTTGGGAAGTCTTCCATCCTCCTGATGGGTGGAGCATCACTGACCTATGGATGCAAAGCATCTTGCTAAAGGCTGTGATGTTTTCATTGCTGTTACTATTGCTACTGCTATTGCTACTGCTACTACTACTATTGTGATTACTATTCCTATTGCAATGACTATAACAATTACTATTACTATTAGGAAGAATACGGCAAGGTCAAATTCTGGCTGCTCAACTATCAAGTTTGTGATTTTTGTCAAATCCCTTTCCTTTTGTTTTCTCATCTGTAAAGGGCAATAATGGTGCCTGTTGTGTCTGTCGTACAAAGATGAGGAGAGTTTGGAGAGAAAGAGAGAGAGGGAGATTGATTGAGAGAGAGGTTGAAGGCCTTTGAAAACCACATAGTGCTATATAATATAAGAGGATGTTGTTACAGTTTAATTGGTTATCTAGGTAAGAAACACTTGCAACATTTAATGGCAAAATGAGAAATGTGTGCATTATCACCCCAAACTCCAAATTTCTGTCCCATGAATTTCTGTTAGAGGAAACCAGTCATGAATCAATTGCCGCCCAATATCAATGGAAAGACCAGTTAACTTAGTCATTTATCTTGAGTCTCCAAGTTCTAAATCAATATTTCATGAGATTCACGTGAAACTAAGTATGTGAACCTAATTCTCAGCCTCGTGGCCAAGGCTTCACAGAGTCCCATTTAAGGTTATGCACTGCTTTAAGGAGTATTTCCAAAGGTTTGTCCATTTGAACAACGCTTTCTTTTCTTTCTGTTAAAAAAAGCACCAAAGACACTGTTCACTGTTAACATTCCTTGAGTAAGGATATGGTAGATTCCTACCGAGTTGTCCAGGAAAAAAAATGTTCACCCTGCAGACATATTTGTATGCTGTCTTCTATCTGAAAGCAAATACTGTGAAATATACAATGTTTCCCCCTTCACTGTGACTTCCAGGAAATGACAAATTCAACCCACAGCCATAGCAATCAGTTCATCTCAGGTTCCAGGTGACACTTGCTATGCTGTTTTACAGATTTATCCCTGATTGTCTTTTTTTGCATTGTGTTATGCTTAAAAACACCAGGTGTGTTCGGGAAACAGTGAACAAACCAGCCTGCAGGAGTTGCTGGAGGTAATGTTTTAAATAGGTTGGGGTATTTCTGTTTTTTATTTATTTATTCAAAGTTTCAATAAGACCCTTAAACTTAACAACTGTGTTCAACAATGTCTAGTACATTCTTTTATTACCCTGTAGAATCAGAGCTTCTAGAACAGAAAAGAATTATAAAGATCATCTTTTATTGCATGTTAAAATGCATGGGCTTCAAAATCAGACACGCCAGGTTTTGAATGCTGGCTTTGCCATATAATAGCTGTGTAACCTTAAGAAAATTTCTTTCTTTTTTTTTTTTTTTGTGAGGAAGATCAGCCCTGAGCTAACATCCGTGCTAATCCTCCTCTTTTTTCTGAGGAAGACCGGCTCTGAGCTAACATCTATTGCCAATCCTCCTCCTTTTTCCCCCCAAAGCCCCAGTAGATAGTTGTATGTCATAGTTACACATCCTTCTAGTTTCTGTATGTGGGACGCGGCCTCAGCATGGCCGGAGAAGTGGTGCGTCGGTGCGCAACCGGGATCGGAACCCGGGCCGCCAGTAGCGGAGCGCACGCACTTAACCACTAAGCCACGGGGCCAGCCCAAGAAAATTTATAAAACTGTTTGAGCCTTAGTTTCCTCATCAGTGAAGCAATGATAGTGATGCCTAAATCACAGAGTTGTTTACAATAATGATAATTTACGAAAGCACTTAGCATAGTAGCTGGTACACAGAAGTTGCACAAAACATGGTAGTTAAATATATTTAAACATAAGGAGAAAAAAGAGGCAATGGGGGATATTTAAAAGATAATTAATTAATTAATGTTAAATAAATTATTGGATTAAAATATAAATACCCCAGTGTAAGGGACACCTACATCTACGTATTTTAATGCCTTAACAAGTTCACATTTGTTGATTTTTCATTTTATTTAATGGGACAGGATGCAGGGAATGACCTTGAGTTTTCAGAAAGCATAACATGGGAATTATGGGTTCTTTAAATGGGAAACAAAGTTTAAAAGGGGCCTAGATGGGGAGATGGAAGGATGCTGGGGACACATTTCATCTACTATAGTTACTTGATTCAAAGATATATTTTTCTAATGCTTTCTTGTGCTAATTTCAACATACAGAAAGGTTGAATTTTACAGTGAACACCCATATACCAACCACTTAGTTTCTAGAATTATATTTTACTCTGTTTGCTTTATCACATATCCATCCATCATCTCTTTATCCATCCTTCCTTCCATCCATCCATCCATCCATCCATCCATCCATCCATCCATCCATCCATCTTATATTCTTGATGCATTTCAAAGTAAGTTGCAGACATCAGCATGCATATCATTAATTAGAGTTCAATATTTGTTTATAGTTCTTTTTTTTCTTGTAAAATTTACATACAATGAAATGCACAGTTCTTAAGTGGAGCATTAAATGAGTTTTGACAAATGAATACACCTGTGTAACCCAAGTACCTATCAAGACATAGGACATTACTGTCACCCCAGAAAGTTGCTTGGATTCTCTTCCCTGTCAGTCTCCACTCCCTTCTCCTCCAGAGGCAGTAACTGCTCTGATTTTTTCCACCATAGCTTAGTTTTGCCTGTTCTAGTTTCATATAAATGGAATCATATCCTATCTACTCTTTCATCTTTGACTTATTTCACTTAGCATGATGTCTGTGCACTTCATCTACATTGTTGCATGTATCAGTTTCTTTTGCTTATTGACTAGTACTCCATTGAATGAAGACAGTATAGTTGGTTCATTGATTCTCCTGTTGATGAACAACTGTGCCAGTTTTTGGCTCTGATGCATAGAGTTGCTACTGTCATTACTGTACAAGTCTTTTGTGGACATATGCTTTCATTTCTCTTAGATAACTGTCTAGGAGTAGAACAGCTGGGTGATAGTATAGTTGTGTGTTTAGTATTATAAGAAACTGCCAGAAATTTTTACAAAGTGGTTGACCCGTTTCACCTTCCCACCAACAGTGTGTGAGAATTACGGTTGCCTACATCCTTGCCAATGTATGGTGTTGTCAATCTTTTTAACTTGAGCCATTCTGTTGGGTGGATAGTGGCATCTCATGGTGGTTTAAAGGTATATTTTTATTTTTTTTCCACATTTAATATTATTTGGGATGCATCTTCCCATCTTTGTCAGTATTTAAGTTGGTTTGCTGCTTTTTTCCTTCTCCCTCCCCCGAAAAGTTCCCATTAAATCCATTGTCCTTGTTACAATCAAGAACATCTTTTATTGAGAAAATTGCATACTGAAAATATTACTGCTATGAGCTCAAGTACAGGGAACCATTTCTATGGTGTTCAGGACAGTACGCCAAGGGCATAGGATGGTGCCTGGCACACAGTCTCTGATGAATGAACAGATGAGTGAATTAATGAATGAATGGTCAGTCCTTGTATGAGGCCACTTTGGATCATCTGGACTTCTGACTAAGCCTGAAAATCTAAGAGGAGATGTAGGGTCTCTATTATACTCCCCATAAGTCCTCTTTCCTAGTTATCCTGTGCAACCCAGACACCCAAAGGAACGCATATGATGAATCTCCAGTCAAGTTTGTTGGAAGGTCAAAAGGCCCTGACTTGATGGAGAATCAAGCAAACTTCATGTAGGCATTGAAAACCATGTCCAAGTTTCTGGGAGCCAGTCAGTCGGTACTTGGAAATGCTCAAGAGTAGGAAACTAATCACTTGGTTTTGATCCATTAGCTCAGCTGTAATGTAGCAGAGCTAATGCAGTCATAGGCAGCAGACAGCTTCTCTGGCAGAAAAAAAAAAAAAGGAGAGAGAGCGCCTTTCACTTTTGCAATGAAAATTAAATGTGGAAATAATTCCCTGCTCCTTTTTGGAATATTACTGTGCTATTAACTAGGCTAAGATCATTAAAAAGTAATGACATGAAGTTGCATGCATCATTATTTTAAGAGAGATTGAATGAAAATATACTGTCGATCTTTTCCGCTTCTTGCCTCATCCCTGGCTTAATAGGCATTGGGAAGGACCACCATGAACATATATTTTCATATTAAAGTTATAGCTTTGGCCTTGAAGAAGGGAATCTGGGTCATTAGAAGATGGACTGGCAGCTCTCATGACATATCTTCCTGGTTTCTTTTTTTATCAAGTTGTCATTAGTCCAAAATTAAGAGTGGCTCTCAAAAATTGACTTGCTTAGAAAATGGTGTAAAGTTCACCATAGACTTGAAAGAAGTAACTGCTATTTTCAGAAAAAAAAGTCAGTGGAAAATTACATGGACTTTATTATAGTCACCGGGACCTATTTGTTTTTCACTGAAGTTATGGTTTCTACGGTCCCAGGGAAACATAAATTAAGACAGATATTCTGTCCTGCAGAAACTTAGGAAATTTTGCCGGCCACAAGGTATATCCCATATCCAGAACGTCTGGATGGGAGAAAGGGGACAGGGTTTTGATTCTGAAGAGAAGGCTTTCATAAAGATATTATGTCTTCAAATTACTATGACTTCTCAGATCTCCTCTTTCCTCCTCCTTCCAACACAATACAGTAATTGCCCCTGTGACAAATAGTATAGTGGTAGCAGAAACATAATCAGGAGTGATTACAATATTATCCTTTGTCCAGAGAGGGGTCATCTATACCCAGCCTAAATATATGTATCAGACGCAGGGAGAGTAGATACTCTTCCTCTCCCATCTCCTGGGGCTGGGAGGAGGGCTATAATTGGCTCCTAGGCCTTCAGGTATGTTTGTTTAACACAGATATTCTAACTCCATTATCTCGAAGGAAAGGAATGAAGAGAAAATATGCAAACAAAATGCTCTCTAATGGTGAACGGACACAGGAGCAAAATCCGAAAGCTTTTCTCCTCCTTTCAAGTTCACTATCAAATTTATAATATTAGACCTCCATATAAATTTTAATATTATAACCTAACAGATCGTAGTTACTTACATGTTTATTACCCCCCATGACAAAGGCAAATATTTTCATTGAGGAGAATTTGGAAAATTCAACAAAGTATAAGAAAAGAGAAAATTAAAAGTCTCCATGATGCCAGTTATCAGCAACCATTGTTGGCATTTTGGTGTAATTTACCTTCAGAGTCTCCACCCCACACACCTTTTAGATAATTTACCTAATTATGATCATATACTACGTACAGTTTCACACCTGATCTTTTTTTTCCTTAGCGTGTTTGCGTAAGAATGTTCCCCTGTCATTAACCGTTCTCCATGAAATCTAAATGGTCTTTTGAACTTTGTACTCTAATTAGGGAATGCGCGTAATTTTATTTGCACACACAACTAAACATAACGTCGTTTGTTTAGGGTTTCAATTGTACTCTTATGGGAAATTCTTAGCACTTACCACAAAAACCACACTGGTGACCTTTAGCCTTCATTAGAGGGCTTGGCCCTTAACGTGTTCCAGAAGATAACCAGAGTAAAATGTCTTATAGACTCTTCTCTAACAGAGTTCTTCACCCAGACAACACTGGATTTCCAAGTCCAGTGGAAGTTTTTACACTGGAAAAGAAGTGGTGCTTCTGGACCCCTAGGCCCAGAGTGGTCCTGCGGCAGAGAGCTGGGGCTCTGGACTGGGCCTTTTGAGTCTGCGGTCTGTCACAGTCAAAATGAGATAGTTTAGGAAGCGCAGTGCGGGATAGTCAGCTGCTCTCTGGTCAATTGGTAAGAAAATCAACGTAAGTCTTTGAGACTGCTGCGTTGATGCCAAGGTGAAAAGTCACCTGCTTTGGAGTCAGAAAGATGTGAATTCTGTTTTTGATTCCACACTTATAAGCTGTGTGTGCCTGGGCAAGTTGCTTAACCTCTCTGATCCTCACTTTTCTCATGAATAAAATAGGGAAGATAACTATACCTACTTTATGTGATTGTTGGGATAACTAACAAGATAATGTATGCAAAGCTCTTGGTATGCCATCAATAAATGGTAATGGTTGCTGTTGTTTATGACTAGGATTATCATTATCTTTCCCAAGTTCACCCAATGTTGGAAACATTTGAATAGTGTTATATGAAGTGGTTAAATACATAAGCTTTGGACTCAGTCTTCAGTTCAAACCCAGTTCTAGCATGTACCAGCGCGTCACTGGAGAGCTTATTTCTCCTATCAAATGTGCATATAATGAAGAGTATCTTGCTGTGAGGTTGTGAGGACGGAATGATACCATATTCAGTAGGTAAAAGGAAGAGAGAGATTTCGTTTCATGCCATACGTTGAAGCAGCAGGAGTGGGGTCCTCTGTGCCTGCTAGCGATGTCGCTGTAAGAATGGCAAGCACTTCTGCCCTCATGAAGTTCATCACATGTACAGCGGTCTAAGTCGTGTGTGTTTACTTTCTGCATATTTGTGAAAATGTTCAGTTCTGATGAGCTGTACAGCTTCTCAAAATCTATGCTTGGCCATCCATTCAAAATATGGGCACATTTGGAGTGGGACATGCGTCTTATTCGTAGACAATTAGGACATCCTAGTGGGGGCTCTGCTGGGGGCAGGACAGGGCACTGTGGGAGAACCTGGGAAGACTTGGACCCAGGAATTAGATTATTAGAAAGACCTTCTGGAGCAAGTGATATCAACACTGAGACCACCTCATATCCTTTTCCCATAGAGCTGTTCACAGCCTTCAGTGGTCACGGGGCCTCCATCGCTAATTCAGATTTTCCTGGTCACTGAGTAAATTTTAATTCGGTTTTCAGGATACTCTTTTTCAGAATCCTACATAATTTCTGGATAAGTGTCATTCTCTCAAGAACAAGATTGGGAAAGAGAAAAGACTTGTCTAAAACTGCCGCTTCGTGAAGAAGAAATGGCTGAATAAAAGGATGGAGTAAATATTCCAAGTGAAATATTCACGGGTGCAAGAAATAGGATCCTCGCTTAATAAAATGATCCTGCTAGGTTCCAGCCCCCCCATGCCTCTCTACAAATTATGCCCCATCACCTCTCCCATGTGAGCATTAAAATATATAATTAATGTTCATTGTTAATAATACATTTCTAATTTCCAGTTGCAAAAATATAGCTTTTCCCTCTCTTGGAAGATCACCTATATTTTGTCATTAAGATTTTGTCAGAAGAGGCAAGGATGATTTAAATGGATAATAAATCGACAGGCAAACTGCTGCTTTGGGCTTGGGCCAAACTCTTTGGGGAAGGGCTTCATTTATCACCTGGGACTTAGCGTGGTTCTCGTGCTGATTTATGTGGAAGGGAAGGAGAGAGGATCCTGTGGAGGGGTCTCAGGGCCCTGGAGGATTAGTAATAATGAATCGAGTACCAGGAGGGCCAGCTGTCAGAGTCAGAGCAACTCCAGCCCAGACAGGGATGAGATGTCTGATTATTGGTCCAGTTCCTGAGAACATCTGGCTCAACAGTTCTGTGTGTCCAACAGCCTACTGCACATCCCCATTTGGAGGTCTCACGAGCACAGGACCCTCGATGCAGCCCACCCTGAACGCTTTCTCCTCAACTATATTTTTCTTCCATCGTATCGTGTTTCATCTACCTGGTTTCTCAAGCCAGAGCCTGAGAGACTTCCAATGACCTCCTGCATCCTCCCGCATCCTCCTACATCCAAAGAATCACAATTCCTTTCCAAGCGCTTCCTCCTCCCTGAGCTCATTAGGTCCCTACAAAAGCCTTTTTTGAATATGAGACACTAAGAAATTCACCCATAACCACACTGGTAACTAATGACTGTTGGGTGTCTAATCAATGCTTCAGTGTTCTTCCCAGGACACCCTCTGGGATTAGGAACCCGTTTTCGTCTTTATCCCCCACTTCTCTTCTTCCGTGCCCTACAAGGCTTCCTTGGTCGTCATGTTGCTCAGCCTTCCCCTCTGTGAGGAACTGTATCCTCCCTCAGGGAGAAATACATTAAGACAGTATTCTTTTACCTTGTCTCCATCAAAGCTTATCCACCTTGTGTCCCATTCTCTTAGAGATCTTGTCCGAATTGGTTAATGTGGTAATTTAATGAGGATAAGCTGACGACGATTCGATGAATGAACCTCCCCTCTGTAACATTTTCATAATGCCTCGAACCTATTGACTCCAGAAGTTGAAGTTTCAGTCCTGCCTAGGGAGAAAGATGCTCTTGAGAGCAGGTCAGGGCAGATCTGTGCTACAGAGTTAGATTAAGACTTATCTCAGGCACATCAAGAGTACGAGCATCTTTCACTTTGATCTTTTGAGGGAAAGCACAAAACGTTGACATTACAGGAGCGATTGTGTCCCTTTACGAAAATGTAATCCACTTGGCCCGATGGAGGGCTGGTGGATTCTTCCCGAAGAATCGGAGCCTTCCATTTCTGGATTACTTTGTTGTGCAATACATATTCTTGCATAAAATTTCATTTAGGCTGCACAAAAACCTGTTTTGTGGGACTTTTATGTGGATGCAGAAAACTGATTCAGAGCAGTTAAGTAACGTGCTGAAGATCACACAGCTGTTCCATGGTAGGACATGGGGCAGAAATTTGACATAAGGGTAGAAATTGTCATCTGTTATAAATATGTAGTTCTTACATTCCAAATTAACAAGTGAGTTCACTGGCTTGAGAGTCATGAAATTTGAGTTCAAGTTCTGGGTTGTACCTCAGTTTCACCAGTTTTGGGGATTTGGAGGTGAGGATGTTGGCAAACATCTCCAGGGCTGTGTGCAGTTCTAATCCTCTATGAATGTTAAAATTCTGAAAGAGGCTATCATATTTTATAGCATTTCAATTGCAGCAATTCATCTTTAATATTCAACTTTCCTTTTTATGACCATTACTATTTGACATTTGGAATGCTTTAGAACATTCCAATACAGTCTTAGCACCTTTTTACCTCCAAAGCAAATTTCTCTGGACATCTTTAATTGCCTGTTTCTATTTGGAGCAAAATAAAATAAAATTTAGACTGAAAATCTCTGACCTGAGGCCCCCAAGGAGACTGAATTACCTGACACTTTTTTCCTATAACGAACTTCAGTAAGTCATGTCATGCCTCTTGGTTGCCAACTGAGAATTTGTTTGAAGAGTTATTTGACCACACAAATAACCGGCTTGAGTTGGGTCCATATCTGATAGGACCTGACCTGTGGGGACTGGTCATGCAGATGCATCAGCTGCTTCACTTGGAGCCTTCAGAGGAGATCTGTGGCTGTTTAGGAAAAACTGTTGACTCTTTGGGTGCCTTCTCACAGCTGAACTGGCTTGTGGGATGGTCCCTGCCTGGGAGTCACAATGGCCTAATTTGGTACCTATGTATTGAGCACTGGCTGTGCAGAGATGAGAGTATATAAGCATGGGCTTTAGGGTCAGGTAGACCTGGATTCAAATCTTGTCTCTTCTATTCATAAGGTGAGTTATCTTGATGATGTCAATATAACTTTGCAAGCTTTGCTGGCAGGGAAATGAGCGTTCTTGACTCCTCGAATGCTACAGGCAGATATTTGTTCCAGGGAGACCGAAGAATTGACTCTGCCCTTTCTCCTGTTACCTCTGATGAGGACACGGCCTTGCTAATACTGAATTTGGGTTTGAGAACCAGGAGAAATCATTTTCTTTTTTCACAAAAATGTCCTCAAATGGAAGTGTATAGTTTGTCAGTGAAAGTTAGTTTTCAATTCTCATGGGCACCTTGAGTATTTAAAAATCAAGGATTGTAATAAGAATGGGACTCTCCGAATCTGGGGCATGTAAAGGTGTACCTTTCAGAGACCCTGGGGGCCAAGGGCAGCTACATGGAGATGTGCAGCAGTGACCCCTGTTCTGTGTGGTCACCTTGATTCCAGTGGGTTCCGTATCCTTAGCTAAATAGATTAGTTACATCAGGGAGGAAAGACGGAGGAAGAGAGAGAAAGAAGGAAGGAGAGATAAATAGAAAGCGAGATGCAGAGAGAGAGAGAGAGAGAGATTCTCACACACCCATAACCCACCCCCAAATGCTCAACCTATTTGTGGGACTATAAACACACATTGTAACCCACATACAACTAGCGCCCTATGTGGCCCTGTCTTACATATGTCTCATTTTTATCAGAAAATATAGTTGAAAACAAATCAAAGCTTCACACAAACTCTTGAGAAAATGGCACAGAAGGGAATAAATTCCAATTTCCTCCCTGTTTCTTAAAACTTCTTGCTCTGTTTCTCTGTCTCAGTCTCTCTCATATTTAGGAATGATTCCTTACAAAACTGTCCTTCTGATTTCTCTGTACTGCCCCAAATGCTTCTTCATATCCAACCTAGGAGGATCTTCTGTTTTTGTATATGTGTGTGTGGGGAAGATTAGCCCTGAGCTAACATCCGTTGCCAATCCACCTCTTTTTGCTGAGGAAGATTGTCCCTGTGCTAACATCTGCACCCGTCTTCCTCTATTTTATATGTGGGATGCCTGCCAGAGTGTGGCTTGATAAGCAGTGCATAGGTCCATGCCTGGGATCTGAACCCACGAACCCCAGGCTGCTGCAGCAGAGCATGTGAACTTAACCACTATGCCTGGCTGGCCCTGAGGTTCTTCTGTTTTTCTACTTCTCTTCCTGCTTTAGTATTTTTAAAATTATTTTTATACATATCAAATAAGCCTCTCTTATTTCTTTAGTTTTCTTCCCCATTTTAGCATCATTTGGATTCTGCCTGTACTAGTCAAGGTTCTCCAGAGAAACAATAGGATATGCATTGCATATCCTATTCGTTCTGTTTATTTAGCAAAATCCAAATAATGCTTATATATATAATATACATATATATACAAAGCGACTTATGATAAGGAAATACAATTACGGAGGCTGACAAGTCCCAAGATCTATAGTCAGCAAGCCAGATACCCAGGAGAGCTGATGGTGTGAGTTCCAGCCCAAAAGCCTGCAGGCTCGAGGCCCAAGAAGAGCTGGTTTCAGTTTGAGTCCAAAGGCCAGAAAAGACCAATATCCCAGCTCCAAACAGTCACACAGGAGGAGCTCTCTTTTTCGAGGGAGATTCAGCCTTTTTGTTCTATTCAGGCCTTCAACTGATTGGATGGAGCCCACCCACGTTAAGGAGGGCAGTCTGCTTTACCCAGTCTACCGATTCAGATGTTAATCTCATCCAGAAACACCCTCACAGACAAACCCAGAATGTTTGACCAAATGTCTGGGCACCCGTGGCCCAGTCAAGGTGACACATAAAATTAACCATCACGCTGCCCAATGAACAAAATCTCGGGAGCTAGAGCGGGATTTTCCCCCCTTAACAGGTAGGAGTGGGGAGGAGACTGACTGCACACGTCATTTCACATATCTTCCTCCCATTCCAGCCTCAATGACCTTGCAAGAGCACTCTGAGAATTAGGGATGATATATGTAAAATAGCTAGCGCTCCAAAGAAGGAAGCCGTATTGTTCAATTATCCTGGGTTTCTCTTAGATTTGTGTAGATGCTCTTATGCTGGATGTGAGACAACACACAAAACAAAAGAAAAAGAGCAGCGAGTCTGCCCTGCGAGACCTGCCCCCTCCAGGTGGATGTGAGGGTGAGCAAGTGTTAATGCAACTTAATGCATTCAATTGGCAAAGAATGGATTATCCTTCACTGTGGAGGTGCAGCCACAGGCCCTGTGGATACACACAGAAATAAGACAGAGCCTTCCCCCTGGAGGAATTCACTTTCTAATAAAAAAGATAGTCTGGTAAACAGATTTAAAAAAAAAACAATGTGGAAAGTGCTAATCAGAGAGAGATACAAAGAGTTCTCAGAGCACAGAGGCTAGAGTGACAAAATCCACCTGTGACAAGGGGAGGAGACTTCGATCTGGGTTTTCAAGGATGAGCATGTGTTCTCCAGATGAAGTAAATAGAAGAATAACAATTTTTTTTTTTGCCTCATATGTGTTAGGCACTTTCATGTCTTTCAAATTTTCATGCATGAAAATTTTCATTTAATTTATTCCTAATGAGACCCCCTAGGAAATAGATATTAACACCCCTATTTTACAGATGAAGACACAGGCTCAGAGAGGTTAAGTGACTTGCCCAAGTTTACACAGCAGGGAGGAATGAAGCCTAGATTTGAACCAAGGTTTTTCTGATTCAATTCCTCTGGAAGGGGAGAACTGCAAAGACATAGAGATGCAAAAAAGTCTGGGCACACTTTGAACACATCTTAGGAGCTCATGACCAAGGGTCACATTGCAGGAAAGTCAGTCTCTTTTGGGATGTGGCCATTGGTGACCAGGAGAGAGAAATGAATCAGGGATAAGATACACAATGGGTGGAGGGGATGGGACACAGATGGGGATGGGGTTGGCAATACGTGTAGGGAGTATTGAGGATTGTCTCTCTCTCCATACCTCAAGGTATGCGTGGGGGTCAAGCTTATAATGATGTGTCGTTAAGAGTGTGGCTCACACGGACTTTATTTTGAACCCCAGCTCTGCCAATTACCCAGTGGATAACTTAGGCTAGTGACTCAACCTCTCTAAGCCTCAGTTTCCCCATCTGTGAAGTTTGGATCATTACAGCATCCAACTGGAAGGACTGTTGACAGGGAAAATGAGACAATGCATGTAAATTGCTTTGCAACATGCCTGATATATATTAATTGCTCAATAGATGCAACTGTTATCATTACCATTATCCATTTTCTTGGCAGAGTATAGACTCCTTTTCCTAGTGTACCTAATCTAGGGAACTTTAACAACACTCATCAGACATTCTTGATGGGTTCTCCATGAGTATGTGTCATCAGATGCTTTAGATACAGCTATGCTTTCCCAGGGCCCCTAGTCATTGATGCCAGGCTGCTGGTCTCACAGGCGATTTGTGTTTGTTCTGCTGCCATATAAGGCCTGCCTCTGCTACACAATCGTTTTTGCAACTCCTCTGCAAGACAGACGAAAGCAAATCTACTAGATGCTGGATGCTTTAAGGCAGGTGGAGGTGCATGCAGTCATCGTGATCGTGTGCATCTCTTCCCCTGTGCATGAGGCCAAAGTTGCTTAGGGGACCCAGTGATAACACAGTACCAGTTCCCTGGAGAGCAGTTAACTAGACTGCGTTTGCCACGTTCTCAATTTCACGCCCAGTGCTGCGGTCCCATGGACCTGCTTACAAATCTCTATTCGGCCATTTACTGTGTGCTCTACAGTGGGTGGTTTCCTTAAATTCTCTGAACTGTTTCCCCACCTGTAAAACAGGGATAATATTCTGTATCTTGTAGGGAAGTTGTGCATATTCAAACAGGGCAATGTGGTTAAAGCATCCAGCATCTGGTAGATTTTCAATAAATGGAAGCATTTAACGTTACTTTGCACGTTCATACAGTACATTTTAAATCCCAAAGGAAAGGAGCCATGTCTTATTAATATTTGTATCCCCAGTGTCTACCACATAGTAGGCACGTAGGTATGTTTGTTGAATGAATAATCAACAAAGCAGGTAGGCATTATTTTCCCTCATTTTACAGATAAGAAAACTGAAACTCAAAGAGGCTACGTAGATTACCCAAAGTTACACAGTTACCAAGTGGAAGAGGAGGGATTTGAACTTGATTTCTAAAGGACTCCAAAGACCACGTTCTTTTCTCTGAGACTTGAGTCTTGGTTCTGCCAGATTTTGATGAAAATGGGAGTTTAACATGTTAATCTCCTCCAACTCTGCTTTCTTACAGGGATGTTAATAAAAGTAACATTTCCTGAGCCTCTATCATGTACTGGGGACGGCGCCAGATATTTCACAAATGTGACCTTCTTTAACTTGCAAAATCACTCTTTGCAAAGTCACAAAATCACATATTGATGTTCCTGGCAGCCCTTTGAGGAAACTGAGGCCCAAATAGGTTGCCTAATGTCACAAAGCAAGTAAGCAACAAAGCCAGGATTCCAACCCCAGCTTGTTGAGCACCAAGCTGATTTTTAAATTCTCCTCCACATCTTCCTGTGCTTTAGCCAGAGGTCTGGGCTCGGCATGGGTAGAATCTTTGAGATAAAGGATTTCTAGCCGACCTGTTCTGAGAGCTCAGACAGACAAACCCTGGAAAGGCAGACAATGAATCAGAATCAACTCCATGCAAGAGTCCCTTGAGATGTGGTGGTTTTTCCCACTCTGGCCCCACTAGGATGTGGCTGGACTTCATTTACGTGCTGGGTGACAGATATGTCCTAAGGCAGAAGTATTTATTTAAACCATCAGGTGCACAAATCAGATTTCAGTGACCAAAAAATGTACCCTGTATGTCTATTTCTACAAAAACTCAGAGAGTAAAAACCTTGATGAAGAATTCATGCACATCTCAACCATCCTCCATCATTGCTGTTATTTGAAAATTCCCAAGGAGGATGTGGGCATTTTCCTTGATAGGAGGAAGTCCTTGCAGAGTGCTGGGGGGCTTGGAGAGTGCTGTAATTCTGGGTACCCAAACTCCTTTCCACTGAGAATTCAGAAAGATAATTACCTGACATTGATTTATTCTTCTTCCTTATTAAAAGAACTCCAGTTTTGTTCAGGGTAGAAATGTAGCCAAAGAAAACTCTCTATTTCCCAGATTCCCTTGAAGCTGGGAGGAGCCGTATAACACAGATATGGCCAAGGAGATGAAAATAGTTTACTAGGTGGAGATTCCAGGAAAGTTTCTGCTTTCTTGATAAAGGGGACAGATGTCCATTAACCCATCGCTGTTACTACTACTACACACATACACACACGTGTGTACACATGCATGCACGTTTCTTGCTTTAAATGTGACCTATATTGTGGATATGGTGCCTGGAAGTAGAGCAGACCACGAGGCAAAAGCTAAGAGGATTGCAGAGACGCTGGCCTGAGACCATTTGACCACCGAACAAATATCAGCAACCTTGTTGTTATGTGAAGGGAGGAACTCATTTGTTAATTGGCTGTTCTATTACCTGCAGCTGAGAACATTCCCAAATGGAGTATATGGATTTGCTGAGACCTGTCTTATAAGGCCTACCGCTCACAAGAACATGTTGCCTGATTTTCAAAGCAGATCACTAATGTGTGTCCTCTACTGGGGGAGAGAGGGAGACAAGGTAGCCTGGTCCTCATCTCCTGAGCTGGTCCAGGACTTTGATGTTCTGGTCTTTTCATGAATCTTGGTTTAAGGAGAGAGCCAGTTTCCCTTCCTCCCTGCATATACATCATGGTGCTACGGGGTCAGTGGGGCATAGACTGGGCCCATGAAGAACTCTGACAGTGTCTCATATGGATGGAAAACTTAGAGATATTTATCACCCTTTTGAGAGATGTGAATTTTCCAGGGGAAGGCAGTCAGCTTTTTGTCTGAGCTGTGAGGATGATGGATCCAGAAACCAAGCGGCACAGTGGAATGCAGGCACAAGTTAAGTGGATCATCTCTGAGGTGGATTCATCAGCATAATCCATGAAGATAGCTTGGTTTTTGTGGGAATTACCTCTTGCCCACATCACAGTCCTTTTTTGGGTTGGGAATCTGGGTTGTAATGCTGCCTAAGCCAGTGAAAACCAATATGGTAATTGGAGGAGAATTGCTTTAAAGGAGTAGCAAATGATGGACTGTGCCTGTTCCATCATCAACTCTTAAATCAATCTGGCAGATCTGTGCAAAGAGCTTTGGACTATTTGGAAGCCCTGGCAGGGCCACCAAATACAGTTGTCTGGGTTGCACACTGTGCAAATCCAGGAGACATCAATTGCATGAAACGAAGATATGTGACAGCCCCGCGAATAGTGCTTGATGATTTTAACTGTCTCTGATGCTCAGCCCAGCTTCACTGGCACTTACCCTTTTGAGCTTGCTTTTTTTTTTTCCAGTCCTTCTCTTTTTTTTGTGAGGAAGACTAGCCCTGAGCTAACATCTGATGCTAGTCCTCCTCTTTTTGCTGAGGAAGATTGGCCCTGGGCTAACATCTGTGCCCATCTTCCTCTACTTTATATGGAACGCCGCCACAGCATGGATTGACAAGTGGTGTGTCGGTGCGCGTCCGGGATCTGAACCCTGCGAACCCCAGGCTGGCGCAGCGGAGCGCGTGCACTTAACTGCTGCGCCACCGGGCCGGCCCCTCCAGTCTTCTATCAATTCCTTCCTCTTCCAATTCAGGACATATTTTTTGAGCCTTTGCTCTGTTCCAGACACTTTGCTAGGGACTGAGAAAACAATGGTGAAAAACAAGCAGACTTGGCCTGTTCTTATAAAGCTTATGCCTAATGGGGAAGATAAATATTAATTGAATAAACATAGAAACAAATCTAAATTTGCAAACGTGATTAACACAGAAAGGACAGGTGTTTGGTACTAGGAAAACTTAAAATGTGGGGTTTTGAGCTGAACTCAAATGCTTGAACTGAGGTCTGAAGGACGAATAGAAATCATGGAGGCAAAGAGAAGGAAAAGCATTCCTGGCTGAGGGAACAGCATGTTCAAAGTCCTGTGGTGGAAGGAACTATGCAGAGTACGAGGGACTGAGGGAAAGACGATGTGGTTAGTGTGGAGTGGGGGATGGCGGGGGTGGTGCTCATGCTCTAAACCTAATTCAGCTGTCTGCTTTTGAAAACCTGTTTGGACCCACTTATTTGCCCTCTGCCCTGTTTAAGTCTCAATTTTGCCTCCTTCACCTCACCCTCATGCAAGCCCCCATCACCTGGCTACACCAAGCCACACTAGAGGACAGACCCTCACTTCTCGCCTGTCCTTGAGATTCATAGGATGAGAAGCTTGGATACAGCCACAGCGCTGTTCTACTCCCAGCATCCAAAGAACCCAGGGCTCTCAAAGCAAAGTGTTCTTCCTCCAGATGGGACCAGATGGGCTGTCCAGATAAGTCTCCATTTGCCATCTCAAGTAAAACACCAAGATGCTACAAAAATAAGCCTGGCTTTTCCGCTCTCACTCCTCAACTTAGCATGTGGACCTCAAATTATTTCCATTGCCAATCCTAAGCAAATAACAGTTGAAAGAGCTAGCAGGGAAGGGAGAAGGGAAAAAAGAACACATGGGCACTTTCTTAAGAAATCTGAAGGGTGGTAGGCGGAGGAGAGGACCACGTTTGCTCCAGCCTCTTGGCGTGGTGGTGAAGAGCATGGATTTTGGTAGAGCCAGGTGCTCATCTCGTCTGTGCCTCTTTTTACTCATGTGATTCTGGGCAAAGCATTACACTGCTCTGAGTCTGTTTCCTCAACTCCTAAAAAATGAATAACTATACTTACATTCAGGAGTTGCTTTGAAGATGATGTCAGATAACACATAAAGAACTTGGGACACGTGATAAGTTATCAGTAGATCTTAGCTGTTATTATTTTATTATTATGGATAAGTATAAAGGGGAGAAAGGCAGACTCTTGCTTATCAGAGCAGGAAGCTTTTTAAAAAATTGCTAGAGCTCATCAAAGATGATAGAATAATCTTTTGAGACTATTGGCATTCCAGACTTCAGACATTGAAATATCCACAGGATGACCATCTGTCAGGGGTGTCATTCCCATTTTCCCAGAGGAGATTCCCATTTTGAGGGTCCTTCTGTGAAGTATGGCAGAGGAAGGGCATTGTATTAAATCATCAGACACGCTCCTAAGCTACCAGATACTCTGAAATTGTGCTGCTATTCTGAGAGCTTACCCACATTCTGATCTTTAGAGATAGCTTATTGTCATTAATTCCTTCCTTCCATCCATCCATTCATCCATCCATCCACCCACCCACCTGTCTATCTATCTATTGTCTATCTATCTATCTATCTATCTATCTATCTATCTATCTATCTACCTACCTACCTACCTACCTACCTATTAATCATCTTATGAGATAAACCTGACAGTTCCAGATGATAGCATTTCTTGGGCTGGTGGAAGATCCTCTGAGTCTTTATCTGATGGAATTTTGAGTCTTTGTCGATGCTGACAATGCCCAATTAAGAAGCCAGCTCTTCCCATCTCTTCAAACCATTCCCATCCGCATTTATTTTCATGGGAGAACCTGAGGTCTTTGGGCAGATAGATCTTGGTTTGAATCGCTCTTAGCTGACTCTGTGAACTTGAGTAAGTTGTTTACCCTCTCTGAGCCGTGTTTCCTTATTTATCAGGAAATGATATCCATACATGAGTGGTGCGGTTTGGGGGAAGCTTAAAGATAATGTCTGCATAGTGCTTAGCATAATATCTGACAGAGTTGGGACACAGGAACCAGAAATTCTAACAATAAACACTATAATAATAATAATGCTTATTTTTATTGTTATTGCTATTTATTCAATTTTTTTAACTGTAAAAAGAGCTGTTCCATTTGTGGCTCAGTCAGCCACAGAGAAAGAATATCTTGCAGTTAGTAGGGGAGAAAATGTCTCAGTGTGATGAGAAAGATTTGATCTGTAGAAATGTGGGGCCCTGTGTGTGTTTTCTATAAGATTGGCAGCCCTAAAAAGAAGTTACAAGAGTAGCTGCCAGGGGAGAAACTGATCACAAAGCTTAGTGTAAGCAGGAATTATGGTTTCCTTCCATGCTATTCCATGCTACAGGGATGCCGCACCCTCTGGGGGCTGGTTTTCATTTGTAATCTTAGTAACGCAGCAGAGCTGCAGACAGCCAACCTTGCATTGATTGGTGCACTGGCACCGGGAGACCTGGGGACCATAGATTCGCCTATTAGTTACTACTCGCCGTGGTGTGTGTGTGTGCGTGCGTGTCATCATGCTAGGACAGTCCTAGGCCTTTGCAGGATGTGGTGGTAAGTATCACAGAACACTCAGCACATAACTACTCTGTTCAAACATGGCTTCTAGCAGCAGAAGACCATGGCCCTAGGATGACCCCAGCCCCCCATTAAAAGGCCTGCCTGCAGAAGCTCAATGCTGCCAGGAAATTTACCGTTCATTCTAGCCAACACCTGACAGACGCCCCTGACCTCCCTTCCCTAGACCATTTACTAAAAAGGTCTTACAATTGTGAATATGTAGCTCTTACAGCTCAAGTGTTTTTCTCAAGGACCTGAGAGCCTTTCGCTTTAAATGTACTCATCAGAAAGGATAGGGCCTCCGTCTGTCTCCCAGTCTCTGTGGGAGCATAGAATCCTAACTTCGATAACCGCCAGCCAGCAGACACAGCAGGCCTAATTGCATTCACCATTCCCAACCCTTTGTGAGTTTTCTCTTCTCTGACTCAACTGAGCCCCTGCTCTCCCCCTCCCTCATTCTCCCTCTAAAATGCCCAGATCACCTCTGCACAGATCGGAATGGAGCTCAGATTTTTCCCCTGCCGTCAGTAGTTACTGAATAAAATCTGTTTTCACTGTGTTAACTAATGTCCAGTTGCATTTCTATTTGATGGTGGAAAGGCACTCCCAGGGCAGGGTGGATGCATTTGTCTGGTCACTAGCAGAGGGTCAAGGGATGTTTCTCTTCTTCCTCCCAAACAAGCGACTGCTCCAGGTCATTGTTAATAGTGCCTAGATATTGAGACAATGGGAATAAAATAGGAATAATAATAATAATAATACCTGCCTAATGAAGTTGTCTTGAGGATTAATTAAGTTAATGGAGTTAATTGACCTGGAGAAACAGAGCATTTCAGAACCCCCATGCTCCCCTGGGATGCATCATGAATTCCAGGAATCACCTAAAAATCTGACAATTGTCAGGCCATGGATCCTTCCCTTTGGAGATGTCAGGGAATGTCTGCCTTGAAGCTGGAAGGCATGGTGCAGTCATTGAGCATTTAAATATATGCCAGGTATTGAGCAAGGGACTCCACATCCTTTATCTCAGGTGGGTCTTCCAACAGAGCTTCTGTTTATAAAGTAAGGGGGGGAAGCAGATTGGCAGATTGGTCACATGAGTTTGTCTCTTTTTCCCTCCTTAAATCCCATTGGAGAGGTAGCAAAAAGGAAGAAAGGGAAGAAGGAAGGAAGAAAGAAGGGAGGTAGGGAGAAAGGAAGGAAGGCAGGGAAGGAGGGAGGAAGGAAGGTATTATCTTACAAAGACAAAGAGCACAAGAGAGGAGAGAGCAGACCAGGAGAGATGTAGGTGGATTCTGGAAGGTGGAAAGCAGATGAAGAGGTGATAAGTGACAGAGTAGAGACAGTTGCAATCCAGGCATTTTTTTTTTCTCCCCAAAGCCCCAGTGCATGGTTGTATATCCTAGCTGAAAGTCCTAGTTCTTCTATGTGAGCCACCGCCACAGCATGGCTACTGACAGCATGGCTTCTGCAACCAGGAAGAGAACCCGGGCCGCTGAAGCTGTGACAGGGCTGAACTTGAACCACTAGACCATCAGGGCTGTCTTGCAATCCAGGCATTTAAAGGCACAGAGTTCTGTGGAAGGTGGGGGTGAGTGGATACTTAGAAACTATATATGGAGCTTTTGACTCTCCGGGTCCCCTGCCCCTCCCCTGACATAGTCAGACAACTACCTCCCCTCCCCTCCCTCACCCCGCCACACAGAAGTGGGATTTCTGTGGTAATAGAGAAAAATGACTCAGGACTCAAGGGGTCAACAGAGACAGCAGAAAGTTGGGAAGAGAAATGGGTAAACGCTGGGGCTTCCCAGCCCCCTCCACCCCCTCACCCAAATGCTTGGAGGATTTTTATCTGGAGAAACCAACAGATCCATAAGAAAAGACATGAATAGATTGAAATATTGTGGTTCCCAAATGAGTAGGCTGACTCGCTACCTCCTTACCCTACAAGGAATTCCATCCATCAACACCCTGCCCCCATGTGCACGGAACACACAAGGGGCTTCCGTGAGTCCTGCTCTCCAATCTGACCACCACACGGTGCGGGAGATCTCCAGTGTGAAAGAGAAAGACCCAAACAAATGAGAAACAAGGAGACAACAGGAGAAATCTGCAGAATTTAAATAGGTGCAGGTAAATATTAGCAGAATCAGCTAAAGGAGTGGAGAGTGACTGCTCCAGGGAGCAGGATTCAGGAGTGAGGAGGGTGGAAACTGCTGATTTTCATTGTAAGACTTTCAGCACTCTTTGATTTAAAAAAAATGTGTGTATTACTTTGGTAAAAATAAAATTTAATTTTAAAACAATATTCTTACAAGGGAGAAATGCTTCCCATTGCACAGATGAGTAAACTGAGGCTCAGAAAGGTTAGGTGACTTGCCCAGTATCACATAGCAAGTAAATCATAGAGCCAGATTTGAACCCACAAGTGTCTGTCTTAAAACCTCAGGATGTTCCTATTCTCACGAGTGAGTCCTTGCTTGCTGTGTAAAATCAGTTAAAGGAAACCGGCCCTGACAGATAACATTCTCCTTATGAGCCTCCTCTGAGGTCAGTTAGAGTGAGTCGGGTGTGCAGCAAACTCTTCAAATCCCTCATTAAGGGAATGAAAGTGGGGGCCCTATGTGCGTCTGGCTGCTCACTGCGTGATTCCAGGCCCCATCTCCATTGTGGCCAAGATTGTTACTGCTGAGACTCAATATGGCAGCCCCCGAGGACTTCCAGAAGACAGCAAGGAATGAAAGAAACACGGCCTGAAAATGTATTATTGATGTCTGACTGCAATGGGAACTGGGAAGTTTTGAGCCATTCTTTTTAGAGATTTAAAAAAATCTCCTTTCCTTTAAAAAAGTAAATAAATAAAATGGGCTCCATGCCAGAAATCCAAGTCTTTGTCAAGGGTGTTGTTTCAAGTGTTAGCAGAATTTTTCATAGTTTGGGAAGCCCCAAGAAATACTAAGGTCTTGTTTTCTGTCCTGACACTAAAGGCAGCAGTGCAGGGCTGCTAGAAGTTTAATCTATACGTTTATAAATAGAGACTGATAGATTAGGAGGGAAAAGAAAGTTGAGAAGGACATACTGTGCCCTGCTTTTTTGGGTCTGATAACTCAAATGCAGTTGGGGCTGAGACTGGGGAATCCAAAGACGGGAGGCTGTTGTCTCTTTTTGGTGGAAGGAACCCTTATCCAGGCCAATTTGGAATACTAGTTGTGTTCATTGAAGGCTTTTCCTCTCGGAGGCCTCCTCTGACTGCCCATCTTCCCCACCATGGGATAGGTTAGGTGTCCAGATTTTGGATCCTATGGAAGCCCCCTCCGTGTTCCCTATATTAGCACTAACCATGCTTAAATGGAATTGTTGGCTTATTTTTCCACCTTCCCTATCTGATTGTAAGCTTTGCAAGGTTAAGGACCATACCTGCCTTGTATAGTACAATATCTCATCACTTGGCAGATTACCAGACACAGAGCAGCCTTAATAAATATTTCCTGATAGACCAAAAGAATGGAATGTCATAACTCAATAGTACATTCTCTCAAGAAGATGTTTATTCATTTTTCCGAGTGGTGTGGTCCACCTTCCCATCCTTCCTTAGAATAGCTGAAATGTGACATTCATGCTTACCATGAAATTTTTTGTTAAAAAAATAATCCTAGACAAAGTATGGATCATGCATAAAATGGGAAGACTACACACGTTTGAATAACTGACACAATCTCAACCTGGAGAACAATCATCACTTCCCCAACCATGGCCACAGAACCCTTTTTCTGAGTGGACTTGGTGTGTGTTCATCACCATACTCAGTCTGTCATCTTTCCAGATCTTGGAAACCATGGGTTCAGGAGCCTCAGGCCTCTCTATCAGATCCCAATAAGATGACCAGTGACCAGTTAGGCATAGTGCATTGCTGCAGAGAGCAGGGAAGCCAGAAATATGTGAAGATCCAAGGTCTTCTTCTTCCCCTCTCCCTAAGATAGCCCAGAGTCTATCTTGGAAATGATCAGGAGGAGAGGAAGGAAATTGGATAGTCTACCTTATCTAAAAGAGCATTAGTTTACTCTAGAAATTGTTTACATTACTGAACAAGACTAAGATTACTGGATTTGGACCCACCCTCTCACCCAAGGTGGTGAAGGTACTCCTGAAGAATGTGCGACTAGTCATAGAAGATAAAGAAGGTACACTTTTCTTTGCACATCTCAGTGTAGCATGAGCATATTTTCAACCCAGTCACAAGTTTTAAGAGCTATTGCTGAGTGAGGCTTATTGGCAGGCCATGGAGACCTCATGGGTGTCCAGAAAATGAATAAGGAAAAAGAGTCATTGATTCAATCTTTTTGTGAATGATCCACTCTATCCCTGTCATGAGTAGGGGGCATGATGAACAATCAATGATGTCTTCCCTTTCTAGCACTTGGAAGCTTATATTGAAGGACAACTCCACGTCCCCTTACAATAATGTCACCTTCATTCTTCACAGCCATGACACATAGAGCCGTGGCATTGTTCTTCAGCTGGAGGAGACTTTAAAGATGATCTAATCCAATCCCTTCATCTCACAGGCGAGGAAACCAAGGCTTTGTGAGGCAAGGTGTTTCGCCCATGGCCACAAAGAAAGTTAGTGGCAGGGGCAATGCCAGAACTCACGCATCCTAGTCCCTGGTGTTCTCTGCTAGTCTGCACTACATTTCTCAAGCTTCCCCATACATGAAAGATCACACCCGAAGTGAAAACCATCTGGTCTACATGATTGAAGCGTTTGCCACCAGCAGACGGGAGGCTGGACCCTGATGGTTTCTGGGAACTCTGGCAACTCTCTGACCTCTGACACTCAGTTCCATACGCTTTTCCCTTGAGCTTTGGCACATCCAAAATGTGATACCCCCAGAAGAAGCAGCAGCACAGTCCCTGGGACTTGTAAAATTCCAAGAAAACACTGACATGTGGATGGCGGGATTCACAGTGTTCTCTGTCTTCTGTAACGGAATCCACAGGATGCCAAAAAGACAAATGCATTTTTCTCCTCCAAATTATTCCTCCTACAAATGCTAAGTGTCTCCATCTGGGAGGCATTTAACATTTCAAACAGCTATTGCTGGTCTGTAGGATGACTCGCCAAGTGTCAACTGTCTTCCCAAAATAACTCCCCTTATTGCTGCCAGAGTGCCGAGATGCAGCGCAGGCAGGAGAAGAGAAACAGCTCCAAAGTTAGAGGTGAGCAGGGACACCATCCCCTCACCTGGGCCCACCCACTCTTCTTTCTTCAGAGGTGTGTCTCCATGAGACAACGCGCAGATGTCATTGCGTCCCTCCCCTGGAAGGCTGGATTTCCAGAAAGAATTTCATCAATGCTTTTGCCCAGGTGATGGTCTCATGTTTCTTCTGACACTCTAAGCTCAATCAGATACTCACAGGAAACCACACCCATTTCCTGCTAGGCCAAGTGAGAACATGTCCCATAAAAGATGACAGCGATGGGAACGTCTGAGCTCTGAGTAAGATCCAAGAACTTGTCTTTACCGCTTCCCCTTCTGCTCAAATTTGCCAAGTCCAACCATGGGGGAATGGACACTGGGCTAACATCTCCAAGCCACTAATCCTGTGTCTATCCATTTATCCACCCCCTATTTATTATCTACAGTGTGGTGGTCACTGGGAGGGGGCCCAGGATATAGGAGACACAAGGCTCCATCATCACAGTGTGTCGATTAATGGGGAGAGGCATATAAATATGTCTACAAATATCACTAAACCCGGATAGAATGGTGTGGGAAATCCTGATAAAGGACTATAGAAATTGGAAGGAGGAGAAGTCATTGCCAGCTGAGAGGCCAGGGAATCCTCCTTGGCATTTGTCCTAGATCTTTAAGGAGGGGGATTAGAATTCGAACATATGGGAATTAGTTGAAGGAAGGGCATCTCAGGGGCATGGGGCAGCTTGAGCAAAGGTAGTTCAAGGTTGTAAAGGTGTCCAGAGCTGAAGTTCATTTATTCATTCTTTTCTTCACTCATTCATTGAAAACGACATATATTTCCTTCCTTCATTGAAAGGGACATATATTTCCTTCCTTCCTTCATAGAAGATGACATATATTTACTGAGCACAGAGTATGTTCAGGGGTCCAGATCTAGGAACTGGGCATGTTAAGATACATAAAACATGACCTCAGAGAACTTTCATCTAGTGGGTGGATCAGGGAGGTTGAGGAGAAAGTACAATACAGGGTGACAAGGAAGGACCATAGGAGACTATAGGACATCAGAGAATGGGCACTTGACTCAGGCCTGGGAAGCCGGGCAAGCTTTCCTGCAGGGAGAGAAAGCAGAACTGAATGCCAAAAATGGAAGAAGAAGGGCGTTTCCGGGAGTGCTCAGCATGTGCACAGGCTCTGCAGTGAGAGACTAGAGGCAAGTGTGCCAGGTGGGAGGGTGGCAAGAGAGTGGGACTAGATGAAGGTGTTTGAGTGTATTTTCTTAGCGTGGGGAGTTCCTTTAGCCATTTGCTATTTATGCTGCTGCAGTGGAAACAGCAAGGGGGTTGACTCACACCAACCACCAGAGTCCTGCTGGCGGTCCCTGAGGTGGGGAAGATCTAGCTCTGAAAATGTGCAGAGCTCCTGTCTACCACTTGTTTCTCATCCCATTTTGTGCTGTTGGTTCTCTTTCCTCAATGTGTTGGTCTCGGTCACCAGTGACTTCATAGAGGACAGGGAGTAAGCCCTTGGAGCAGTGAGCACAGAGCTGAGCTACGTAGTGGACACTCAGTGTGTACTTGATGACCTGTTGGCATGGTTGTGTGTGTGTGTCTGTGTGTGTAAGGGAAGGGGTGCTAAGTGTGTGATTCTGTGGGTGCTGAAATATGGGCTCATTCTTATATCTGAGAGACTAAAACATTTCTCCAGCTTCCATCCTCCTTGTTGATTCTTTCTTTATGTCCTCAATCCTTTGTTCTCTTTGTGTGAGCCAATAGTTTATTGGCTAGGAAAATAATCTTTTGAAAGAAGAAATTTTTAGATAATATACATGTTTATACATGGTCAGCATCAATGACTGGCCACCTAAAAACCTGTCACTTGATGGTTAAAAAATAGAAAAGTATCTATTTCAAGTTTTTGGAAATTTAGATCTTGGATAAATCCCTGTGTATCATCTAAGGAGACAAAGTATTCCTTTATGCCAAACATTTAAAAGTATTGTCGAATACTAAAAAGAAAGAAAAGTTAAAAAATAAAAAATCTAGTGTCACTGTTAGTATGTTGTGGCATATCTTTTTTTCCCTTTATGTAGGCATATATCAATATGTACTTTAAAAAGGTAGGATTGTGTGGTTATATGCAGATTTAGAGGATGCTTTTAAAAATAATATAAGTAACATGTAGACATTAAACCCTTTTATGTAAACATAATTCTTAATAGTTGCATAGTCTGAGAACTTAGGCCTTGGAGGGAGAATAGGCATTAATCCAATAATGCTACAAATAAATAAGGAATTTCTGCTCTGATGAGCGCTGCAGAGCAGATGCTCCAGATAAAAGAGAACATGGGAGAGGATTTGACCTGGAGGTCAGGAAGAGCTTCCACAAGAAGGTGATGACTGATTTGAAATCTAAACGACAATTCCAGGCTGTCACTGGGCAGGGATGGGGCAGAGATGGGATGAGCAGGGACTCTCAGCGAAGACCACGTACGTGCAAGTACCTGCAACGGGCGGCCGGAGGCTGTTGGGCGATTTCTATTTTCCAGCTAATTTTCACTGCTATTTGCGTGTCTTTGTGTTGCCTCTGGCCATCTTGTTGAAATCTTTTGTACTTCTAATTATTTTTCAGTTGACTTTACTGGGTTTTCCAGGTCTACACTCATATCGATTGCAACTAACCATAAGAGCAGTCATGGATTCAGCCTTTGCCATGTGTCAGGCACCAGGTGAATGGCTCTGTCTGTGTCTGCTCGTGTCATCCTCACTCCCTTTATGGGGTAGGTTCACTGTTCCTAGCACAGAGGAAACCAACACTTGCACCAGCTAAGTAACTTACCAAAATGGCGTTCAATTACTAGTGGCTGATGCAGGTGGGATTCAAATCCAGGTCTGATGCCAACATGTGTGTGTCCAACCTGGCATTAAACTAACCTTTTTTTTTTAACATTTTAAAAATTTATATTTGACTCCGAACCTTTGTACTGGAAGTCAAAGCATCAGAGAATTTCTATTTTCCTTAATTAAATAGGGAAATATTTTTTTTACTGTGTAAAGAACACTTAACATGAGATCTACCCTCTTAATAAATTTTTAAGTGTACAATAGGTATTGTTGTCTATAAGCACAATGTTGTACAGCAGATCTCTAGAAATTATTCATCTTGCAAAACTGAAACTTTGTGTGAATTGAAAAGCAGCTCCCTGTTTCCTCCTCCTCCAGCCCCTGGAAACCACCATTCTACTGTCAGTTTCTGAGTTTGACTATTTGAGATACCTCGTATAAGTGGAATCACGCAGGGTTTGTTCTTTGGTGATTGGCCTTCTTCATTTAGTTAAATGTACTCCAGTTTCATCCATGTTGTTGCATATGGTAGGATTTCCTTCTTTTTAAAGAGGGAATAATATTCCATTGTATGCATATATCACATGTTCTTTATCCATTCATCTATTGATGGACATTTAGGTTGTTTCCATAGCTGGCTGTTGTGAACAGTGCTGCAATGAACATGGGAGTGCAGATATCTCTTTGAGATCCTGATTTCAATGCTTCTGGATAAATACCCAGGAATAGGACTGCTGGATTGTATGGTAATTCTATTTTTAGTTTTCTGAAGAAGCTCCATACTGTTTTCCACAGTGGTTGCACCATTTTACGTTCCCACCAACAGGGTACAAGAGTTCCAATTTCTCCACATCCTTGTTATTTTTTGTCTTTTTGTTAATGGCCATCCTAACATTGTGGTTTTGATGTGTAAACTAACATTTTGTTTTTCTACTCATTTTCTTCAATACCTAACTGTCAAAAAGCAGGGACTCTTGTTTTGTTCAGGAATTTAATGGGAGTGTTTCTGTTGTTCTGTAGTTCGATAAAGTGTTGGCTGTTGATATGTGAGAGCTATTCTCCACAAGGTTAGCAAAGTATTACTCTTTTCCAAGATTTCCACCTTTTTTAATAAGTCAGAGATGAATATTGAATTTTGTCAAGAATCTCTGGTGTTCCATTATGATCTTTCTCCTTTGCCCTGCTGATATGTTAATTATTAAATTATGTTAATAGATTACTGAATATTAAATGATTCCTAATATTAAATCACCCTTGGTTTCCTAGAATAAAATCTACTTGGCCATGGTGAATTATTTTTCCAAAGCACAGCTGAATTAAGCATGCTGGTGTTTTATTTAGCATATTTATATCTATATCAATAAGTAAGATAGGATTTGAATTTTGTCCTTCTTTGGCTATTGTTTTGAGGTCTAAGCAGCAGACTCATGCCAAACTCACTAAAGAAATCATGATACATTTTCTCGTCTTATTTCTTCCTGAATAGTTATATAACATGGGAGTTATTTATTTTTCAAAATTTTGAAATAATTAACGTTTAGAATAAGTTAGGCCTAGTACCTTCTTCAGAGATGATTTTTATATGACTTGTTCAATTTTTCCCAAAGTTAGTGATATACTCAGATTCTCACTGGTCAATTTTTATGATTCATAGTTTCCTGGAAAACCATCAATATCAAGATTTTCAAATTTATTTAGCGTATGATTATACATTTATTGTACATTGCGTGATCTTATAAATTATTAATTTATGGTTCTTTATTCTGTTATTTCTCCTTTGTATTGAGAGGCTGTATGAAGCACAGTTGGTCATAGAGCAGGGTGGCAATATTTTGATCCCACCTCTCCTACTTGCCGCTTGGTGGTCTGGGTCTCATTAGTTCTCTGTCTTTCTTAACTTCTTCATTTGTAAAATGGGGATAATAATAGTACCTTCCTTATAGCATTGTTAATGACATACTTCACCACTGCCAGGTACACACTGAGTGCTCAATCAATATTAGCTATTATTCTATTTTCTAGCTTGTTAATGTTTGTGTTTACAAAGAAAATAACATTCAGATTTATATATCAACTCTACAGGTTATTCGTTTGCTTTCCTAAATTATTGTTTTATTTTAAAAACCTACCCTATTTCTTCCTCAAAGTTTTCTTAGTTTTCACTTGCTGCCTTTGAAGAAAATCTCATTAACGTGTTTTCCTTACTTAATTTCTTTTCATTCTCTCTTGTTTAATAATAAAATCTTAAGGCTGACATCTTGTATCATCACATTTTTGTGTATGGTGTTTTCTCAGGTCATTAATTTCTAAGTAACCTATAACCAATATTTTAATTTTCTCTTTGACCAGCATGCTATTTAGGAGAGAAAATTTCAATTTGTAAATGTTTGGGTTTTTCTTGTTTGGTTTTAGTTTGTTTTTTTGTTTGTTTGTTCATTTAGATTTTAAATAGTATTTTCTATTATATATGTCCAGATAATAGTATTTTATACACACTTTTCTAAATTAGTATCTTCTAGATCTGCCCAGAGAATGTGACTTGAACTACCATTTTTTGGACTTTGTTGTTTTGAGTGTGTGTGACCTAATATTACATAAATTTTGGAAATTGTATTAATCGACCTTTTGAAAGAAGTTCCGTTATCTTCTCTATATAATGTTGAAAAATCTATTCAATCAGTATTAATTATATTATGCAAATCCCTTATATCCTTATTTATTTCTGTCTTCTTAATCTGTCAGAAACTCTGAGTGTTAAAACCTCACAGCACCAATGTTTGCCATCTGTCCCCTGTATTGCTAGTAATTTTAGCTCTAGGTATTTAATGATTTCAGCAAGTAAACATTTATGACTGTTGATCTGCCTTGTGAATTGCATATTTATCAGGATAAAATAATTCTGCTGTTCTATCTTAAGATCTTTTACTTGAATTCTACAGTGCCTGACATTCACTTGGCAGCCCCTGGCTTCACTTGTGTTTGCAATGGACTGGCGCCTCTTTGTTCATTCTTTTTCCATTTAACCCAAGTATGTAATTTTGTTTTAGTTCTGGCCAGTGTAAGCAGCAGAAGGTTGGATTTAAATTTTTGACCCCATCTCGGAGTCTCTGACTTTTAATCGGAGAGCTTAAAAGATTTACTTTTATTGCCATAACACATTTGTTTGCATTTACTTCTAACATTTTGTTTTCCAGTTTCCTTAGTTTTATTAACTGCCCCCCCATCCATTTTTTACTATAGGTGGCATAATAGTGAAGTAGTTAAAAATGAACCTGAATCAACTTCTAGCTCTCTAACTAGCTGTGGGCATTGTGTTCCATAACCAGGAGTACATTCTGAGGCATATGAATTACCTGGAGTGCATGCAGAGAAGTGTGGCCCCAGTAAAAGTTTCAGCATATTCCTATATGAGGATTAGATGAAGAAATTAGACTAGGGGGAAAGGCTGAAGAGCTGTTTGCCATGTAAAAAAAAGGGAAAGGAAGAGATTAGAGTGATTTTGTAGAACTTCTGGATCAGAATTCTTAACAATATGTAAGTCTCAGGAAATCAGGGCTACGAAAAAATTCCAAAATTGGACTCTGTTCTTCCATAAAGTCATGAGTTCACAATCATTAGAGATGTGCATGAAAAAAACTGGCCAACTTCAGAATGTACTTTTGCTGATTCATATTTGGAGCAGAGGCTGCAACTCATTGGTATCCCAAATCCTTCAAAACTCTGAAGGTCTGTAATTACTTGAGAAATAGTGGCAGTGAGTGACAAAATCTTAGTCTCTTCGAAATTTGTGGTCTTTTAAACTTCTTAGATGGGAATTCTGATTTTGATTCTATACAGTAACTTTCAAAAGAAAGTCCCATGCCCAATCATCCCATCCGAATGTGTGGTTTGTATGAAGGTCTCTATCTATACAAGTCTATGTAGACAGGGTTCTTAAACCTGGCTGAATATTAGAATACCAATGTCTAGTTTCCACTCAGGGTATTTGATTTAACCTTTTTGGGGTTGGAGCCCAGATATTCTTTTTTTTATAAACTCCTGTTAAAAAAGAGACAGCAGGCCCAAAATGGAGTCACTTATGCTAAGCCCCATATCACCAAACTGAGATTTAATACATAACCTAATTGCAGTTTCAGGCTTTCCCAGGAGTGGAATCTTAAACCAGCCTGTCTGGAATTACCTGGGCAGCACTAGTGAGGTCATCTGCCTGATAGACCCCTTCCATCCCCCAAAGGAAGGTGACCTTGCCACAAACAATCCACTCTTTGCTAGTAACTTCCTTGTCCTGCCCCCCCTTCTGCCTATGAAAGTCTTCCATTTTGTACAGCTCTTCAGAGCTCCTTTCTGTTTGCTAGATGGAATGCTGCCCAATTCATGAATGGTTGAATAAAGCCAATAAGAGCTTTAAAATTTACTCATTTTGTTTTTTTTAACACTCTCCATGTGATTCTAATCTGCAACCCAAGTTAAGAATCACTGACATGAAGGATGTTACCATTGATTTCCAGCTGAGCAAACATAGTAAACATTTGTGCTTTGCCTCTGGCACATCCATTTCTCCATCTTCTGGCCACCACCCCTTATTTTGTTTGGGAATTCATCACTTCTGTCTTTCTATCCATGCAATTTTGGAGGCATTGACTCCATGATTCCAGGTAGACTAGGACTCTCAGACTTCAGTCAGCACCCACGTTCTCCGGGACTTTTCAGGATGCTTCCTCATTTCACTTGGATTTTAACATGGTAGAAGGCTGGAGAAGCTGAGTGCCACCCTGGATTCTCAGAATGAAGCTTGCCTGGAAAAGGGTAGGGTGGAAAGATGGGGAGAAATTGAATCCTGATGACACCATCTGAGCTGTGAATTTAGTCACGATTATGGTCATCATTATCTCTATTTCACAGATGAGGAAACTGAGGCCAGGTGAAGTTAGATTAGTTGTCCAAAATTCCACAGCCCATCAGTAGAAGAGACAGGATTTGACTCCATGAAGGTCAGATTTCAAGTTAGGGAATTTCTGCTACCACATTGTCACAGCTAGTAAACTCACCATCCGCCTCCTCTACCTCTGTTCGACTGAATAATTATGAGGTTTAAAACTGGCAGGTCTGAGTTTGAGTCTGTCAAGGAGATTTTATGGTCTTTGGGCAATGCTTGTGTTCTATGCGACCAACACTTTCCTCTGTTTTTCAAGATAATTCAAAGTTTTTTTTTGTTTGCTTTTTTTTTTGCTCACTGTCAAGAGAAAGAGTCCTAACTATTATAGAAATGTTAATGCATGTCTCTAAAATTGTCCTTTCTTGGAGTTTTTGTTTGGGTATATTCTTGCTAGTTCCCCAAATGTAAATGCATAGTGGAGAGTAGGGAAGGTATAGAATGCTTTGGAAAGACGGGGAAGAAAGAGCCAAGAAACAATCAGATGTGGACCATGGTCTTTTGGGATTGTGTGTGATATCCTCTTTAGAGGAGCTTTCCTAAGCCATCCCAACAGAGTCTCAAAATAACCCTGCCAGATATAGGTGGGAGGGTGAAACTAGGACATAGTAACAACATGAATTGAACGTTTACTGTGTAAGTGATAGGAATGGGAGTTGATTTCCAAACACAGGTGCTCTCTGTTAGGTCCACAGCTGCAAAGCTCTTCTCACTCCGTCACTGTTCTGCTTTGCTGATAAGCAGGGCCATTATGAATTTTAAGATGATCAGAGTTATCTTGAAGGTTACCAAGCAGATTTTCTGCTCTTTGGGTGATGTTTATCAGGCTAACCTTGAAACTACACAGAAATGGCAGACAGAGTTGTTCTCTAAGATGGGGAGCTATGAGTCAAGCCTGAGTATTTCTTTAAAAAGAAAGGAAATAATTTTTTTTTAAAAATTAGATTCTGCGAGTTCCACAGCTTTTAGATTCACAGTGTTTAATTCCAATAAAGAACCAGACGAGAAGGGATATATTCGTATTCTGCACCAAGCGCTTTGGTGGGCTCATCTGGTATTCCACGGTGACAGCATCTGATTGTGATGATCCTAGGCTTGGCCTTCTTCAGAGCATTTGCGACAAAGATTCCAAGAGGCAAGTTGAAGCAGTAACACTTCGTGCTTTACAAACCAATGTAATTAACCTGACTAGTGTGAGAAACTCCACTCAACTAGCTGGTCAGCAGGGTATCATGGTTAACCAAGGAAGAGGCCAAATTAGACTCGGACACTGGAGTCTAAGTCTCAAGTCCCAGCAGTAAGACTGCGCACCTTTTCACGTCTAATTGTAGCCATCAGTTTAATCCTTAAAGAATTATGTCCAATTGGTTTCCGTCTGTCTGCATTTGTAAATGTCATTCCGCCCAGCATGTGTTGTAAAGATTAGCTGTGCTTAATCATTTTGTTAGCATGAATCAATAATGTGGGATTCTTGGCTTGCTGAATTTTTAGTCATCTGTGAATCAATGTAAGCTATCTGTGCAGCACTCCTTATAACATGCTAATTTGATATCATTGGATAAAATGCCTAGTTCTGGAAGACAGTCATTGAAAATTTTAAGATTAGATTAAAGGTTACCTTAAGCTATAGAGGAATCAGTCTATGTTATGTTATTTTGCTGATACACATACATGGATCCCATTCCTGGGGTAGGGGTAAAGTTAAATCTTCAAAATTAATAGTAGGTTCTGAATAGAAGCATCGTCCAAGAAAATGCAAAATAAAGGCCCCTACATGGACCCTTCATGATGGACCCTTCAAAATATCCATCAATGATTCAAAAATGCCTCACTCTTGGAAGATGTAGCAATGATGCTGAAAATTACATTCTATGTGGAAAACGAGGAAAGTGTAATGCATTTCCTAGAAATTGCCCTGTAAAGGAGGTTCGTCTTTCCTCAAAGTAGGTGAAAAGCAAGCAGTACTTATGTGGTAATCCCACAAGGTTGTTTAATATTTTTTTTCCTTTGCAGAAAATTCATAGCAAGATTACTTGATGGTCTGAGCTTTAATAGAGCCAAACTGTTCCTAAGCCTGTTGAAATGGGCATTGATATAATGTTGTTATTAATCAGTAAATGATGCCCTGTAAAAATATTCAACTTCATTAGTTATAAGACAACAATTTAATTTATCAAATTGGTAAATATTGAAAAAATATTAAAGCTGCTGAGGTCGCGGTGATTTACTGCTGGGAGGTGTATAAATTATCACAATCTTTCTGACAAGCTGTTTCATAAAAGTATTTGAAGGCTTAAAATGATCTTACTCTTTTGACCTAGTAAACCCAGTTTTAGTGAACATTCAAATTTATGAGTGAATATTTATGCTTAAATATGTTTATCACTGTGTTAGTTCAAACACCAAAAAAATGTGGAAACAACCTAACGGTAGCAAAATGAATTAATGAAATAATTATAATCTCTCTCTATGATAAGTTATCCCAAATTCATAAAAAGGGGATTTGAAAGGAATTTTTGATTTCCTGAAGAAATGCTTAAATGTAATGTTAGATGAAAAAAACAAGATATAAAGTTAATATGCATGATATCATCTCATCTATCTAAAATATGCATTTTGGGAAAGATGCTGGAAGTTAAAACACTGGGATGTTAACAGTCATTCACTCAATAAACAATTGTCAGTCACTACTTTTTCGGGCACTGTTCTAGAACCAGAGGTTACAGTGATGATCCAGGCAGGTCCCTGCCCTCATGAAGCTTACGTTTTAGTAGGAGGCATACGCAAAAAATATCAAGGCACTTTCTGATAGTGATTAGAGTTATAAAGAATACAAAATATGACAATATACTAGAATGGTGTTTCGTTAGAGGGGGCACTATTAATAGAGGGGCACAGTGAAGGGCTTCAGATTGAGTATCATAGAAGCTTCTCTGAGGAGGTGATATTTAAGCTGAACTGAAGATAGAGAGTGAGGAATGTGGGTGTCATCACCCAAAGAACAGAAAATCTGCCTGAACAGAAAATCTGCCTGATAATCTTCAAGATAACTCTGATCATCTTAAAATTCATAATGGCCCCACTTATCAGCAAAGCAGAACAGTGACGGAGTGAGAAGAGCTTTGCAGTCGTGGACCTGACAGAGAGCATCTGTGTTTGGAATTCAACTCCCACCCCGGTCACTTACACCGTAAGTGTTCATCTCATCAAAGAACATGCCAACTAGTGCACTTGCTGATGAGCAAGTGCAGAGGTGAGGACAGTCAGGTGTGTTCCAGAAACTTAAAGAAGAACTGCTGGAGCCTACTGAGTGGAGACAGAGTAGGCACGGTCCAAAACAAGCAGATCTTGGAGGCCAGAGTGAGGCATTTGAATCTCGTATATACACAGTGGGAAGCCTAGGAGGGCTTTGAGCTAGGGAGTGACCTGATATGATTTACATTTTTAAAACACCCCTGTAGACGCCTTTGGAAATGTAATGTAGGGGTCAAGAGAGAAAACAGAGAAATCAGGTAGGTGGCTTCTGCATGTTCCTTTTGATCCAGCAGATACTTCTGGTAATTTATCATATGGATATAAGTGCATGTATGAAAATACTATATACAAGGTTATTGTAGAATCGTTTGAGACAGCAAAAGACCGGAAACAACCCAGTTGTCAAAGCTTAGGTTACTGGTTAAATAAATTCTCTTACAGCCATATAATGGAATCCTGAACAACTAAATAAATAATGAGGAAGCTCTCTCCAAGCATCCATATGGAAAGATCTCCAATGTATGGGAAAGTGAGAGGAGCAGAAAAGGATGCATCGTGTGCTAACATGTAAAAACAAGGGGGGATATATAGTTTATATTTGGGTAAAGACCCTGTAAGGACACCCAAAAAAAACTAAAATTTGTTTACTTGTGAAAGGTAGGGGTGGGAATGGGCCAATGAATGACAAGTGTGTACATATTTTGATATGGTTTGATTTTTGAACATGTGTACTGTCTATTCAAAGAAAAATAAAATGGAAGATGGGGATTTTCAGCCATCCAGGGAAGAGGAAATGGAGATGCTAGAGTAGTGGCATTGTAGATGGAATTGATAGAATTGGGATATGTTTTGTAGGCTAAGTCTATAAAATTTGATTGGGGGTTTTGTTGTGAGCTGTAAGGAAAAATCAAAGATAATTCCCAGGATTTTGGCTTAAGAAACTAGGTGGTTGTGATAATTCCTGAATTGAGAAGGACTGGAATACCAGTCCTTTCAAACCCTGTTAAGTTTGAGATGACAAACACATCCAAGCAGAGACCAGGTAGGCAATTGAATGTAGGAGTCTAGAGATCAAGGTAGACATTGGACCTGGAGATATAAACTTGGAAGGCATCAACATATCGATAGTTTTTAAATCCATGGGATTGGATGAGATTACTCATTGACTGAGGCATGTACTTGGAGAAGTGAAGCCTTCCCAGGACTGAGCCCTGTGATGCTTAATATTTTAAGTTGAGCGGAAGAGGAAGATCCAGGAAAAGAGACTGAGAATCTGGGATGTGGAGTTAGGAGGAAAGTAGTATTTTGTGGTGACATAGTAGTCGAGAGAAAAAATTAAGTGTTTTGAGACGGGAGTGGTTGTCTATGTCAAATGTTGCTGGGAGATAAAACAAGAGCTCAGAGAAGCGACCGTAGGATTTGTCAGTATGATGGCCGTTGTTGCTTTAGAGTAGGGCCGTGGTTTGAGTGAATGGTCTGAAGAAAGAATATAAAGTGGGAGGTGAAGAAGCCAGAAATGGTGACTAAAAATCACTCTTTCAAGGAGTTTCTCTTTGAAAAGGAGGAAAGGAATGAGGAAATGTTTAGATAGATGTGATGCTCTAGGGCTTTTATTTCTTTTCTGTAAGATGAGAAATACTGGGCATGTTTGTATGCCAATGGGAATAGTGAAGTAGAAAGAGAGAAACTGATGATACAGCAGAGGAAATGATAATTCCAGGATCAAAGATGAGCCAAGGGGGCCGGCCCGGTGGTGCAAGTGGTTAAGTGTTCGCACTCCACTGCAGCGGCCCGGGGTTCGTGGGTTTGGATCCCGGACGCGCACCAACGCACCACTTGTCAAGCCATGCTGTGGCGGCGTCCCATATAAAGTGGAGGAAGACAGGCACAGATGTTAGCTCAGGGCCAATCTTCCTCAGCAAAAAAGAGGAAGATTGGCATCAGATGTTAGCTCAGGGTTGATCTTCCTCACAAAAAAAAAAAAAAAAAGATGAGCCAAGCCTTTAAGAAGATGTGAGAAGATGGGATCCAGAGCCAAGCAGAGGAGTTGGCATTTGAAGGAGCCCAGCTCTTCTTCCATTGTCAATGTGGTTGTCATGAGAAGGCTAATAAGATTGTTATTGACTCAATTCTCCTCAACTAAAAAATGATGAATATATGGTATATAGCTCATGAGATAAGGTAACATTGCCTGGAAAGTAGCATACTCTCAGTAAATATTAGTTACTTTTGTTATAATTTTCATTCTGTGTATTTTCCAAATATTCCATATTAAGCATTTGCTAAAATAATGTTAAAATATATATTGATATCCTATCTTATCATATTCCTTGTTCCATGTGAATAACGGAAATGCAGATGTTACCTGGAAACCCTTAGCACTGTGAGACTTTTCAGCACCAAGGACAGCAAACTCCATGTTAATCAGCACACACAAGATTTCAGCATAGGCTTGCCAAGGGGCCAGTTGCTCTCATAAATACGTAAAGGGGAGGGGAGATGAATATAGCAAGCCTTAGACTGAGCCCTGCAGGAAATTCCACTTCTCACTTGCAAAGAACGAGGCTGGACTCTTTGCCGTGTCTCTGCCACTTGCACACGGTGCTGGCATTGTCTGAAGCTCTGCTTGCTATCTCCCGGAAACCCAGTGTGTTTGTGTGGGCTTAGAGAACAGCGAGGGAGAGGGGGAAATCAGAATCCGTGTTTCAGAGACAGGCTTACAGGACACCTGCAACGCTGGGAGAATGGCAGATTACACTGGGATGCGACTTGGGCACGAGTTCTGAATATGTTAACTTTATCTTTTAATAATGCATTTCATTAGGAACAGGGGCTATTGATGTATCCGGCAAATAAAATGCGTTCTTCACAGGCAGCCTCGCTCTTCAGTAGTTTCTTAGGCGGAGGGAGAGGAAGCAATGCTTGACGGCTGTTTCTCTTATTAAAAATTGCCCATCTGTTTTCCATAGTGGCTGCACCAGTTTGCACTCCCACCAGCAGTGTATGAGAGTTCCCTTCTCTCCACAACCTCTCCAACACATGTTGTTTCCTGTCTTGTTAATTATAGCCATTCTGACGGGCGTGAGGTGATATCTCATTGTAGTTTTGATTTGCATTTCCCTGATAGTTAGTGATTTTGAACATCTTTTCATGTGTCTGTTGGCCATCTGTATATCTTCTTTGGAGAAATGTCTGTTCAGGTCTTTTGCCCATTTTTTAATTGGGTTGGTAGTTTTTTTGTTGTTGAGATGCATGTGTGTGGTGATGGGTTGTAATTAGTATTTTGGTGGTGAACATGATGTAATCTATGCAGAAATAGAAGTACAATGATGTACACCTGAAATTTTTACAATGTTATAAACCAGTGTTACTGCAATAAACAGAAAATTAAAAAAAAAAAAAAATTGCCCATCTGTGGCTCTGGGAAAGGGAATTAGAAACAAGGACTGGGGAAAGGAAGGGAACCAAGTCTCACCAGGTTCCTGTTTTGAGCCAGGCACTTCAAATAGCTTAGCTCATTTAATCCTCTCAACTAATTTCCAGGTAGGCATCAGCCCTATTTGCACAAGAGAGAAAGCTCTGAGAAGTTTTGTAATTTACCCAAAGTCACACAGCTAATGAGTAACCAGTTGGTATTCAAGCTCAAGGCTTTCCTCCTGTGTGTAGCACCCGTCCCTCTGCATCAGGGTTTCTCAACCTTGGCACTATTGGGCACTATTGACATTTTGTGTTGGATGATTCGTGTGTGTGTGTGTGTGTGTGTGTGTGTGTGTGTTGGGAGAGGGGGCTATCCTATGCATTGTAAAGTATTTAGCATCATCCCAGGTGCATTAGCACCCCCTCCCCCAGTTATGATAACCAAAAATATCTCCAGGCATTGCCAAATGCCCCCTGGGAGGCAAATTTTCCCCAGGCTGAGAACCACTGGTCTACATCATGCTGCCTAAAGTATAATTCTGCAGCTCACAGCCCAGCAGAAGTTTTCTAGATTGTAGTCGAAGATGATATTTGTGTGTGCTACATATATTCATTCTTTCATTCACTCACTCCAATTGTCCATTGATAGTTGCTGTCTACCCTAAGCCAGGCATTCTGCTAGGTACTGGGGTAAGGAGGTGAATGAATCACAGTCTCTGGCCTTGGGGCACACAGTCTGATAAGGAGACTGATAGACACACAGCAGAGCTCAGTGAGTGCAATGCCAGTGGCAGCTCAGAGAAGAGCTATTTATCCTCGTCTAGGGATCAGGTCTTTGAGAAAGAAGAATCTACTAGGTATTCAGGGTCCACAAGTTGACTTACATGATAAACTTATCTTACGGGTTTTTGCTTAGGGATTATTCTGGGTTTCTAGTGAATGAATCCTTAGTGATCCAGCTGACAGAATTTATTTGTAAATATTTTATTGTGATATACATAGAGCAAAGTGCACATTCCTTATGTGGAAAGCTTGATGAATTCTCAGGTATGTTCACACTCATGCAGCCACCACTCAAGGTCAAGAAACAGAACATTCCATCACCCCAGAAGTTTCTCTTATGCCTCTTAGTCGGTGGAAACCCCTGCAATGATAAACACTTTACAACTTCTATCACCACAGACTAGTTTTACACCCTTGGACTTCAGATAAATGGAATCATTACAACATGTTTTCTTTGGTGTCTATCTTATTTATCTCATCATTACATTTGTGAGATTTATCCCTACTGTTGCATGTAGTCGTATTTCGTTCTTTTTTATTGCCATATAACATTTCATCGAGTGGATATTGCCATAATTTATTTATCCATTTTCCTATTGATGAACATTTAGGTCTTTTGCAGTTTTGCCTGTTATTAACAAAGCTGTCATAAACATTTTTATCTATGTCTTTTGTTGGACATAAACACTCTTTTCTCTTGGTTGTACACCTAGTGTTGGAATGGCTGGGTGATAGAGTAGGTAAATGTTTAGCCTTAGGAGATACTGCCTGGCTTTTTTCCAAAGAAGCTGTACCAATTTACAGTCCCACTTGAGAGAGTCTCAAGCAGCTCTTGAGAGTTCTGGCTGCTTTTGCATTTCTTAAGGCATCACAGGTTAACATCATGCATAAGTAAGACAGGTATCTTAACCTAAGGTTGCAGGCAGTGGGGGATGAGTTGGGAAGAAAGATGATGTCACTTTTGTCCTACTGGCCTAGCCTCTGTCACAATCCCTATACCTGGCCACCTAGGCTCTGGAAGGGAGAATCAGTGGGTCACTAGTGAAGAGCTAGATGAAGCTGCTTCCCCAACCATGAGATGCTGGTGAATAATAGCTGTCACTATGGAGTTTAAGAGAGAAATCAGGGTGAGAACACCCACCAGCCCGATTTCTTTTCTGCCTATAAGATACACAGATCTGAGGTTGGTTATCTAATGCAACAAAGACACAAGGCTCTTCAAGGCACCACGGTGTTGTGCAAAGAGCTTCAGGGATCCTGTCTCAGCTCCACTGTGGGACAAAAGGGAGCCAATGTAAACTCTCAAAGGTCATTTCCTCACTCACAATACCCTCTTTGCCCACCTCCCAGGTTTGCTGAGATGAAGAATAGTGCATGAAGAATAGTGTGTGCATGAAGAGATGACTGTTTTTCCAAGGTTGTATTGTGACCACCCTGCCATAGGTCCCATAGGTTGGGAGTCAGGGAAAAGCTGCATACAATGATGGAAAGGATATGGGGATAACGGTAGCACCCTCAATCACTTACCACTGGAGGGCCTGGGTTACTCACTTCACCTTTCCTGTCCTTGGTGTCCACATCTGTAAAATCATGTCTTGGACCAGATCATCTCTGAAGGCATTCCACTGGAGGCATTGGGTGAGTCCGAATGTAAATGACCTCAAGTCAGTCCCATTATTTGCTCAGACCCCATTGGAGATAACTATGTTTACTTTTATTGAGTGCCAGGAACTGTCCTGAACACTTTACATGCATCATATTCTTCATTCCTCACAAGCAACATTATGTGGAAGACACCATTATTATTCTCATTTTACTGATAAGGAAACTGAGGCACAGAAAAGTTAAATAAACCTGACCTGAACTTCCGTAGCTAGTACATGGAGGGAGTACCTCAGCCCAGGAGGACTGCTTCCTGAGCCAAGTTATTAAGGCTATGAGAGGACACTTGAACGGATGGCTCCATCATATGGGAAGGAAGGGAGTTTAGTGAAACAGCTCAGGAATCAGACATACCTCCTCAACATTTACTAGCTGTGTGCTCTCAAGCAAGTGCCTTATGCCGAAACTGAATCTCGGTCTCTTCAACATTAAAATGGGGATAATATTTTCTATCTCAAATGGATAACGTATGTATAGGAGTAACATGGTGTCCAAGACAACACTCAACAACTATTAGTTCCCTTCTCTCTATCACTACAGAAGTCAAGGTGGAAATGAAGAATGGTAATTGGAAATGACCTTACCTCCCATCTCCTTGCAACAAGAGGATGTTCTTGGAATAAGGCCAAGCTAAAAGCTGAAATGCAATGTAATATGACTGAGCAGGAAGAAAACATGAGTCAATCTGGACTTTTATTTTTCACTAAATTCCTCCACCCTTCCCACCCTATCATAAACGTAATCACTGCTTATTTGAGGAAGTTGGAAAATATAAGAAAAAATGAAGAAAAACAAGTATCCATAATCTTGGTACCCAGACACAACCACTGTTGGTATTTTGTTGTATTTCCTTCGAACATGCTCAGTTTTAAAAAAAAACAAGATACCATATTGAGTATAAAGTTTTGTAGTTTATCATCCTGACTAAATAATATAAGCATTTCCCCACTATAATGGCCATCTTTTTGTAATCATCGTTAGAAGCTGCATAATGTTTCATTCTATCTATCATGACTGACTTACTCCCATAGTGTTTCTAAATTTTCCAGTATTATAGAAATGCTAAGATGACCACGATTTCTTACATAAATTTTATCCAAGTTTCTAGTCACTTCCCTAAAGCACAGACATTTTTAAAGGCTCATGCTATACGTTGCCAAATAGTTTTCCAGAAATGTTTAAGCAAGTTATACTCCCACCAAGAGAATGAGATTTTTCACTTCACCCATGCTAACGATGAGAATTATGAGGTTTAGAATCATTTTTAATTTGATAGTTAAAAAAGTCTTACCTCATTATTTAAATTTACAATTCTTTGACCCAAAATGTTGTTGAATATTTATTTATATATTTCATTTTTTGAATTTTTCTTTGTCTGCATTTTTTATTTTTCATTTTTCTCTTGTGATATGTATCAAAAGTATATATAATTTCAATCATCATCATAATAATACAATAAACACTAATTTATCCACAACCCAGCTTATGAAATAGAGCATTTCTGTATCTTAGAAGTCACCTTTTTGTCCCTCATAAGTGTATTTTTCTCTTCCTTCTGAGGTAACCGTAATTCTGACATCTGTAGTCATTATTTCCTTGATTTTCTTTATGGTTTTACCACCCATTCATACATCCCTTAAAACAAAGTATGTTTTATTTGTTTTTAAACTTTATAAAAATGGAGTAATGATGTAAAGATTCTTCTGTGGCTTATTTCACCCCAAATTGATATCCAAATATGTTAATGTGTGTACTAAAATCCATTCCTTTTCCCTACCGAATAGTATTCCACTGTGTGCCCATGTTTCTCTAGAGGAATTGTGGAGTTGTTGGGTATGTACGGCTTTACCTTTACTTGGCAATCTGTTAGGTTTTAAGCTCATTTTAATACATGTTTTAAGTATACCTTCCAGATTATTTGGTTCTTAATTTTATGTAGCACGTCTCTGACAATTAGAAACTATTTTTATTCCAATATATGATTTTTTGTGACTCTTTTATTGCTTCAAGATCTAGAAAGTTCTTTGTCACCCTTCAATGAATTTTCTTTTCATTATGTTCTTCTGTTTTGTTGTTCTTTTTTTTCTGTCTTTGAGTATTTATGTATGTGTTGAAATTTCACCATTTGAATTTATTTTGCTATAACATTTGAATTTATTTTGCTATACGGCATGAAGTGAAAATGTTTGTTTTTGCTCAGTTGCTAACCAATTGCTTTTTAAAGCATTATCAAGTAACCCCTCTGTGGCGGGTATTGTCTGTTGACTCTCAGCCCCATGGCTGTCCTTATATATGTTCTACTTTACTACTACAGCTGGGAGCCTGAAAACTACATTTCCCAGAGTTCCTTGCCAGCTGGTGTTAGTTTCTGCCAATGGAAGGCAGTCACATGGGATTAACAGGTGGTAAAAATGTAAAAGCTATTTTTCTGCTGGCAACAGTATCAGCAGGAATGCAGACTCCTAAGCTCTCGATAACACCACTTTCCTTGTTTTAATTCTCCAGATGTAGAAGAGGTAGTGTTCATCCTTGGACAACATGACTTACTCCCTTTTGTTCTTCTGGTTTCTGTATATACTTGTAATCAATTCCCTGTATTAAATCCCTCTCCGTTTGAAACACCTAGATTGCTTTCTGTTTCCCTGTGTGTACACCGATTGATAAACCTTCCTCTCCCTACTGATTTGCAAATGCCAGGTTTATCTCGTGTGTGTGTGTGTGTGTGTGTGTGTGTGTGTGTGTGTGTAGGAGGAAGGAGGGAGAGGGAGAAGGAGAGAACAAGGAAGAATGTGTGCTATTTGTTTTGGAGCTATATATTTTGATTCATTGATCCTTTTGCCAATTCTTGCACACACTTATTTATCATTATAATTATTGTAGCTTTAGCATACATTTCAGTATCTGACAGTGCAAATCTTACCTCATTCTTCTTTTCTCATGTGATCTTCACTATTCTCATCTACTTATCAAACTGGGCTTTTAAGAAAAAAGATCTTTAAAAAGACGATCGATCGTGCTCTGCTTACTAGAATCTTTTTCCCTGCGTCTTGGTGAAGCTGAGAGTATTGCTTAAGAGAAGCTAACATTGCTTCACTGTGGAGAATCACAGAAACAGTCACACATACACTTGAACACACACAGTGCTTCCCCCTCCCATGGGCATAGCAGACACAGGTGCACAGGTGATCAATTATCGTCCATTCAGAGTGATTCTTCCCTGCCACTGTGGGGTCACCCTGCTTGGAGAAGAGGCTGCAGAACTGTCATCTCTAACAATGAAAGGGGATCTTATTTTCTCTGAGTCAGCCTGACTAACAATGTCCAAGGTCAGAAGAGATATTTCCTGCTAGACCTTGCAATTTCTCAATAATCCTATTTGGGCTCATTGGATGAAATGGCTGTGGGAAAATTATCTGATCATTATTTTAAACACTGGGGCAATCATAGTAGGAGACACGTCTGAAACACACTATCTCCGCTTTGGTAACTACCAAAAGGAAGAGAATTGGAGAAGGTGCCTCGTAGTGCTTCTTTCTTTATATTTCTTTAAGAGGAGACTCTCATAATATTCTGAAAATACCCCCGAGCTCTTGCCACCAGGCTCTCCTTATGCTCTTCTGTTAAGCCGGGTTTGGTTGGAGAGAAAGGCTGCCCCCATTTTGGAAGTCCCAGCCCTGGGGAAGCCAGTGGCACTCTCCCCCTCACAGTTAGCTTTGTGTCTAAGACTGCTTTGGAACATGAAAGCACTCTCCAAGACCCTCAGGGCTTGGTGCCCTGGAAAGCCGGTCACATTGAGTGTGAGGAGCAGTGAAACTATTTTAGAGGGAACGTGGGGACTGTGCCAAGGCTTGCCTGGCAGGGAAGGCTGAGTGAAAGGCAGCATGACTTTGCAGTGACTTGGAACAGAGTAGGAATCCCCCCCACACACCATGAGCCTTAGAGTCAGACTGCATGGGTCTGAATTCTGGTTGCTTTGCTTCCAATTAGCTGGGTACTTTCTGTGCCTCAGTTTCCTCCTCCGTACAATGTTAAAAATAACAATGACTGTTTCAAAGACGATATAGAATTAAAGGAGGTCACCCATACAAGGGCTTAGAATAGTGCCTGGATATAATAAACAACAAGGGTTAGCCTCATCTCCCCATCCCCATCCCCCAACTGCCTCCCCTCCCAACCTTAACTCATAGATGGTTAATTTTCTCGGCTTGGAAGCCAGATTGCCTAGTTCATATCCTGATTCTGCTAATTCCCAGACTTTCAGTGAGTTACCTAACCTCTTTGAGCCTGACTTTGCTCATCTGTAATACAGATTTAGTAATAGTACCTCCTCATGGCGTTGCTGTGAGGATTGAATTAATTAATTCACAGTAAACACTTAGACCAACGGTTCTCGAATGGGGACAAGTTTGCCTCCCAGGGGACATTTGGCAATGTATGCAGACATTCCGTTTGTCACACCTGGGGTGTGTGCTATTGGTATATGGGTAGAGGCCAGGGATGCTGCTAATCATTCTACAATGCACAGGACAGCCCCCCACAACAGAGAATTATCCTGCCCCAAATTCAAGAGTGCTAAGGTTGAGAAAACTTGATAGACCGATTCGTGGCTGGGAGTGAATACTCGGTAAATGTTGGCTGTTATCATTTGAGCAACAGTTTTGTGCACTTACACTGTGCCAGGAACACACTGTATTCTGGTAATATAAAGACGAATTACATGTGGCCCCTGCCCTCAAGTGGGTCATTCTAGCGGGGAGGACAGGATGAGGCTTTGGGACTGGAAGGCGGGGCGCAGAGCTTGGTCTCTGCAGACCATGCAGAGCGGCTGGCCAAAGGGGGCCTCCTTTTTATTTCACTGCCCCTCTAATTGCACAAGCAGCCATGCTTCTGGTGGGAACCAGGTGAGCAGATAATCGTGATGTAATTTGGTGGCTACTATGCAGAAAGCAGTTCGGGACTCTATGGACCCACATGGCAAGGCCTCCATTCAAGTCGGAGGAGGTGAGGACAGGTTTCCAAAAGGAGATGATGCTTGTTGCTGCCTCATGAGGGATGAGTAAGAGTTTTGAAGACAAAGTGGGGAGGGACTGGCAGAGGAAACCTCACATACAAAAGCACAGAGGTACATTTATTCAATAAAGACATTTATTCAGTAAGTGTCTGTTGAACACCTAATGTGGGCCAGGCGCAGTTCTAGGTGCTGGGAATACAGCAAAGAACCAGACAAACATCGGTGCCCTCATGGAGCTTACAGTGCAGTGGTGGGGCCTGGGCACAGGAGACAAAAACACATAAGTAATGTGTCAGGCGGTAATAAGTACTACGAGCAGGGAAGAGGGAGAGAGAATGCTTGAGGGAGGCAGTTGCAATATTAAATATGAGGATGAAGAAAGGCCTCAATGAGGATGTGACCTTCCTCAAGGAATGACCTGAAGAGAGTGAAGGAGGGAGCCACGTGGGTATCTGTGTTCCAAGCAAAGGCAGTGGCTTGTGCAAAGGCCCTGAGGTAGGAGCCTCCCTGGCATGTTTAGGGTCAGCAGGAAGATCAGTAGGGTCGGGGGGAGAATGGGGCTGAAGTGGGAGCAGTAGCCAGACCAAGATAAGTTTTGGATGCCGTAGAAGGAGGATGGATTTCCTTCTGAAGTTGACAGGTTATTCTATCAGCCTCCAGGGAAAACCCCAGAGGTCTTCTATAAGACGTTGCCCCTGGGGTCGGCCCCATGGCTTGGTGGTTAAGTGCGTGCGCTCCGCTACCGACGGCCCGGGTTCGGATCCCCGGTGCGCACCGACGCACCGCTGAGGCCGCGTCCCACATACAGCAACTAGAAGGATGTGCAACTATGACATACAACTATCTACTGGGGCTTTGGGGAAAAAAAAGGAGGAGGATTGTCAATAGATGTTAGCTCAGAGCCGGTCTTCCTCAGAAAAAGAGGAAGATTAGCACGGATGTTAGCTCAGGGCTGATCTTCCTCACAACAACAACAAAAAAGATGTTGCCCCTGCCTGAAGCACATGCTACTTGTTCAGAATGAACAGGCTGTTTTCTGGGTAGCTGTGTCCATCGAGTGCTGCTCTGACTACTCAACACAAATACTAGTGCCTATTTGCCTGCAAGACGTGTTCCACACAGGAGGGGTCTTTTTGTATGCCATGCTGGTCAATTTTGGTGGCAACTGAGCCCCTGGTTTCAGTCCCAACTACGGGGCTTCGGGCATGTCACTCTGACTCTTTGAGTCTCAGATTCCTTACTCGAGGAATGAGGAGATTCAGTGATCACTAACTTCCATACCAGCTTTAGGACTTTACGAGTGCCTCACAGTTCTTCATGGAAGCCTGTAGAACAATTGCTAAAACTCGCATAGCACTCACTGAACGTCAGGCATTGTGCTAACATTTTATATGTATTGGCTCAGGAAGAGCTCAACATGACCCTGGCATAGAGGCAGTGTTATCTCCACTTTAGAGATGAGGAAACAGAAGCACAGAAGGGCTGAGTGATATGCTAAAGTCACACAGCTTGTACTGGACAGTCGGACCCAGCGCTGTCTGTCTGCAAAGCCCATGCGCTGGGCTCCATCAGAGTGAGGCTCCCATAACACACCCAGAAAGGAGAACTCAGGCATCCTGCTCCTCTTGTCTCTGCCCTCACACCTGCTCTGCCGATGTACCTGAGGGGCTCAGAAGACCTGGACAGGGGCGCTGGGGCCTTTTCAGCAAAGTCACAGCCAGAGAGCTATGTCATTGAATACGAGCTAAAATTTTATTAAGAACTTGCGCAGGAGACAGCTTTGAGCGGTAGGTCAGATTATTTATGGGGCTGCCCCGGGCATCCCAGACCCCTGTCCAGGGTGGAGTAAAGCCAGGCTTCAGCCTTAGACACCAGGAGACTCGCGGCACAAGATGGAAAACACAGCTGACACATTCGCCTTACCACACACGGTTGCCTAGCAACCACAAGTGACAAGCTGCCAACTCACTGATACAATCGCAGCGGGGAGATCAGAGTAAGCCAATTAAAACTTGTATTTATTTATTTATTTATTTATTTGCATTTTCCTTTTTGGTTCCCATAATCTCATTTAGTCCCGACTGCCCTCAAACATGGATTAAGATGCCCACTGGAGGAGAATGGAACTCAGTGTATGACACAGCCCATTTCCCCCCTGCATAGTCAAAAAATACGCCCATGGCGTGCCAGCCACGGAGTGGAGGGTAATTTTGTTAAAATGTAGGTTTGTGTACTTGTCTTAGGTACTTAGCACCGCTGTGAAATTTTAAATTTGGCTGGAGTTAGGGGCAAATCTGATTTTTATTGCTGTGTGTTGCTGCTTCCACACTGCCAACTCCAGTGCCTGGGAAAATGCCTGCCACATAGTAGGTGCTCAATGAATGATTGACTGACTGAATGAGTGAGTGAATGAATGAACAAAAGAAACAGACCCGGGGGATACCTATGAAGCTAACTGACAGCCACACAGGTGAATCTAATGTCACTGAATTATCAGGTGATAAATCTTAGGATCATTCACTAGATTGTTTTTTTTCTTTTTTCATTTTGTCTATCTTATCTCCTCAGCTTTCTAGACAGATTTTAAGCAGCAACAGAAAGAGTCCAACTTTAGCCAGGAAGGGTGGGCGGGGAGTCAGAAAGAATGCATTGCCTGCACCGTATTTCTTCTGCCCCCTTCTCTGGGCTCTGCATTCCTCCTGTTCCCTGACACATTTTTGCCCTGATGTTACAGCCGCTCTGGGTGTTCTCTGTCTCCTCTACCTGTCCCTTGTCACATCGCTCAGATGGTAAGACACCTTAGTTCCTCCTAAGGATCCCAAAGTTGCATGATTTTCCCGTATAGGTCATTTATTTTGTTTCCGAAGTGTCACATCAGTGGAGAATGTGGGTTAAGGAACTGCAGAGGCTCATTCTCTGCTCACTGATCTATTCACTTTTGCGTGAAAAACGTGGAAAGTACATTGGTCTAGGGTCCAAAAATTGTGGTCCACGCCAGGCTCTGTCACTAACCCCCTGGGAGAGCTCCGCGCAGATCTGAACATCTGGGTCCCCCAGGCGCCTGTCATGAGATATCAGATGGGGGAAGCACTCCCTTCCAGCTTCAGGTATCTGTGGTTTCAGAATGGTGTTTCTCAACCTTTTTAAAAATGATTGCTGCTTCCACCCCCCGGCCACCACAAGCCCTTGTAGACATTTTTTTCTAATTGCTCCCCCATGAAATTGTAACACCATTGCTATACTGTGTATCTGTTTGTGGACCGTGTGTCTGTCTGTGCCTTATACATAATAAGAGTAGGATTGTTTGGCATCTCCCCCTGAAGAACCAATCTTCACCCCCTTGGGGATGATACCGGCTCCTTTGAGAAAGCATGTTGTAGAGTAAAGGCCTTATCTTTTCCTTTGGCTTCTGGAGCTCAGCAAAATAAAAAGACAGACTGTGCTTTAAAAGACAAGACTCATTGGGAAAAAGAATAAAAAGCAGCGAACTTCTTTTTGGAATGAGGTCATGGCAGCCTTTCTGCAGCAGAGCTTTGAGAACGCAGCATCTTACCTGGTCAGCATCACCTTCTTCATCCTCGGGCCAGCCTCCTCAGTGCATTCATACACCATGCACTGAGCGTGGGGCTTGAGAATGGAGACCACGGGAGGGTGATGGTTGCTTTTAATGTGTCGACTCGACTGAGCCATGGGATGCTCAGATGTTTGGCTAAACGTTATTCAGGGTGTGTCTATAAGGGTGTTTCTGGATGAGATTCACATTTGAATCAGAAGACTGAGTGAAGCAGATTGCTCTCCCCAATGTGGGTGGGCCTCAGCCAATCAGTTGGAGGCCTGGATAGAAGGAAAAGGAGGAATAGGGGAGAATTTGCTCTCTCTGCCTGACAGTTTTGGGGCTGGGGTATTGGTTTTCTCTTGCTCTTGGACTAGAGCTTACACCCCTGGCTCTCTTTTCAGACTGGGACTGTAACTATACCACCAGCTCTCCTGGTCTCCCACTTGCAGCCGGCAGATCGTGGGACTTCTCGGGCTCCACAACTGCGTGAATCAATTCCTTATAATGAAGTTCATTATGTTGGTTGTGTTTCTCTGGAGAACGCTGACTAATACAGGGAGCTTGGGGAGAGATGAGGATGGAGAGGTCGGTAGGGGCTAGACCACGCTGGCTTTGCTGGTCACTGTTGTAGCAGACACATATTCCGCCCCTCACACATCCCCCTTACTCGGTCTGTGCATACATCCCCCAGCTCTGTGTGCTTTGCTGCCAACGGCCAGCACTTGTGGCCTTCATCAGAGGGTGACTCTTGGGCTATTGGAGCCACCTCATTCTACTGATAACTGAGCTTACATCCCCAGGGTGGTGCATAGCCAGTGACTGACTGGTGGGGAGCACAGACCCCCAGTGTCCTTGTCTTGAGACAGAACCAATTCTGAGGTGCAACTTATGCTCCACAGCTCTCCGCAGGGCCAGGCTGGGGATGGGACATGACCTGAAACTTCACTTTTCCTTATTTCCTTCTCCTCTCTAGCCTGTTTCTCCAGTCTCTTGAAAGCACTTCTGTAATAAATCACATGTACTAGAATCCTGGGCTCAAGATCTGCTTCTAGAAGGAGCTAACCAAAGATGGTGACAGTAAGCATTAGGGCTTTCCACTAAGAAAAGTGGGAAAGCACTGAGTGTTTTTAATCCAAGAGTGAAATTCTCAGATTTGAAAACTCTGCCTCCTAGTACTAGTCTGGCTTCATTGCATCATTGTTCTTGTTAAACCAGGCTTCTCTTTCTCCTTCTTTGGAGTGAGTGTACAAACCCCTTGAATTTTCCCATTTCCCAGAAGCTAGTTGAGTTCTTGCACACACGGATTCATGTGTACTTCTGAACTTGGGTGAGCTACTCCCAGATCTCTGTCAAATCTACTTCATTCATCCAACAGATGTTTATTGACTACCTACCATATATATATGGCACTACCCTCTAGACATCTAGTCTTTTGACTTCTTGGACCCCCCAAACCACTTACATTCATCAGCCCTCTTAGTACCTGGGCCCTCACATGGTTCTTTATATCTCTTGTTTGACTGTGGTCTTCAGAAAGTTCTAAGCATACTAATAACATGTAAAACAGAGTTTTGACAAAGAGCTTCCATAACACCCATAATGATCCTCCCAGGTGCCTCGAGTAGACCCCATATCACTTTCACACCTTGTAAGTGGTTGTCCTATAGGAAGATCCCAATGTCATATAATCAAATACCAGAAGGGACTTGTCTCTGCATATCACTGAAGGGCAATCTAAGAATAGGCTATGCAAATATACCATCAGGATGCTCAATTTATATTTGTTTTGTACTATCAAATAAACACACCTCTCTAAAACTTGTTTTGTGAACTCAATGGTGGATTTTTGTTGTTGTTGTTCTTAGGCGTTGTGTGAAATAAGAGTTGGAACCGTCCCAAGACTTAAAATTCTTTGGCTATAGTCTCTGCATAAATTATAAGTATTTTTTTATTTCATTTCCTGTAAGGTGAAATTACTTGTCACCTCTCTCCATCCCCACCCCAGTATCCTGAAGTGATACAACAGTGACCCAGAATAAACATTTCCTCATCAACCAGTAGATCTTTCCTGTTCTTTTCCTGATTTACCCTGCTGCATCTCCCTCCTGAGTAATGATTTAGGCATGTGCAGATTCTATCTGATCGTTGCTTTTGTGCTGTAGTGCTAGCAGCTTCTTGTTTTCCAGGGGAGAGCAAAGTGTTAGAATGACAAGCCATTCTGACAAGAGTTGACAAATATCTGTCAAGACCATGGGGAGAGTGAAATCTTTCTGACAACTCTATTATTTTTCTTTATCTCCAAGTCTTTGGGGGTAATCTTTTCTTCACACGAATCAAACTCTTCTGTCTTTCTCTTGCTCTACATGGGAGAATGGGGAAAAAAATTGGATGATTTGTAAAGATCTTTCCAGGTATAACTTTTTACAAGTCTGTCAGATACACCATCGATGAGAGAAAGATCCTCAGCTATGGCTTTTTTAATTATGAAAAGCTGTATATGCCTACAAACAAGATGGCCCCCGATATATGGTGATCCCCTTTTTTCCATAAGAGGATTCTCAGCTCTCCACTATTTTTGGCCAAATTACATTTACAATTTACAGTTATGGGATATAGATAAAATTGCCTCATATCTAACTAGAATAATGAGTTTATTGTTTAGTTACACATATTTTAAATTACATATAGAATTATAATTTAGGAATAAGGTTTCTTTTTACTTACATCTCCGGAAACAATTTCATTCAAATTTTTCACAAACATGTCCTATGTGATTTTCTCTGGCATGACTGGAGTCGCTTTGAGTCATTTCACAGTTTTCCTGAGCATGTCAGTGTCACTTCCATGCAAAGTATTTGAGAGACAGTAGTTTTTGAGTTCATGTATGATGCCACAACTAGAAATTTATTCCAAGCCACCAGTCCTAATTTGCACAAATTTAGGACACTTCTTTTATGGTGAAACATAAAATGCAGAGATATGCATAAAACATGTGGATGGTTCAATGGATAATTATAAAGTGAACACTTTTGTCATAGCCACCCAGACAAAGAAATAGAATATTTCCAGGTGCTCAAAAGATCAAAACTCATTTCTGCTCACTGGAGGTATAAACTATCTTAACTTTTGTGACAAGAAAAGCATGAACAGGTTTTTTTTTGAAAATATTTGTTCTGTGTATGTCTGTTGACTGCACAATCCAAGCTCTTAGCCTGTTTCCTTGTAAAGTGGCTTTGCAGGTTTCATTTATAATGATAACCAGCACTTGCAATGGTAAGGCCATACTCCCAGGAATAATTACTAAATGTGTGTCAAATTTACCTGCTTCCTTGTTTACTGATGCTGTCATGAGACCTTTGTAAACATCCAAAGCTAGCATTGATTGAGGTCGTTTCAGAAGAGTATGTTTTCTCCCAAAGTATCTTGTTCTTCAAAGTAAAGTAGTTGGCAAATGAGTCCCATAATCTGAGAAGAAACAAGAGGACATGTGTATAAGGCAACTCACACTTTTCTGAGGTAAAATTTTGAGCCAATATCTTCCCTTATGTGCAGGCCTATGTGGCATTTTTTAATTCAAATTTTCTTTAATAATAAGGTATTACAAATATGAAAAATAAGAATATAACATGCATATACTCAATGATACGCAGATGTCACACATGATGCTCTTATGTAATCCGTTATAAAAATAAGTAGAAAAGCAACTTCAAAATAGTGGTTATCCTTGTGATACTGTGTGTGTGTTAGCTTAAATTGCATCACATACATTATCTGCAACTGACAATTTTATTGCTCAATGCTGGTTTTGAAATTTATCTGTATTGTTACATGTAGATTTAATTCCTTCATTGTAAAGGCTGTAGCATAATCCATTGTAGAAATACACTACAATTTACTTTTCCATTCCCCTATTGCTGGACATTTAGGTTGCTTTGGTTCCAACATTGTATTGATGAAAAATTTCAAACACACAGACAAATTTAAAGTTATGCAGTGAAAAACCATATGCTCTCCACCCAGATTCTATAATTAACATTTTGTTATATTTACTTTATCATGTCATCCATCCATCCATCCATCCATCCAACCGTCCATCCATCTAGCTATCCATCAATCTTATTTTTTGATGCTTTGCAAAGGAAATTGCTGTGTTTTACTATTCAAGACAATGTTAGAGATGGAGAACAAAATAGTGGTTCCCAGGGGTGAGGGGTGGGTGGAAGGAGCAAGTTGATGTGACCATATAGGGTGTCATGAGGGATATCTTCATGGTGATGGAATAGTTCTCTATCTTGATTGTAGTGGTGGTTTCACATATCTACACATATGATAAAATGACATAGAATTATACACATCTACATTGTACCAATGTCGATTTCCTGGTTTTGATATTGTGTTAAATTTGTGTACGATGTAACCATTGGGAGAAACTGGGTGATGGGTACACAGGACCTCTTTGCACTATCTTGCTTTGTGTGCATCTATAATTATTTCAAAATAAAAAATTGAAACAAAAAGAAATAGCAGGAATAAAGAGTAAATTTGAAGCCCCCAGACATTATCATGAAGGCAGAGATGTTGTGATCAAGAAGTGAACAAGTGTAAGAGAAGGGATCAGGAAGCCAACGGTGGCAAAGCAGAGAAATGGAAAGAATCTGGGTTCTTGAGGTCATCGAGTCACAAAATTAAGCAACTCTCCTAGACTTCTCCTTATGGGAGGTAATAGTTTTTTCTCTGTTTAAGCCACTTAACTGGCAATAGTATTCTTATTGATATAAGCATTAAAGAAACCAGCTTTGCTAACTTCATAGATTAAAACTTTCTAAAGTAAAAAAGGTTGTGATGAGCAACATTATATATGTCTTTGTGTGTAGGTGTGAGTTTCTCTAGAGATATGTCTAGGAATCAAATTGCTGGATCAAAGAGTGTGAGCATCTTCAACTTTACTACATATTTTATTAACACTAAGATGCCATCTAATGTAAATTGCACCAAAAATGCTATCATTTAAAATTTTAAGATGCCAACAATTATAAGATGGATCTGGATTTCATAAATGTTAAAATGCAGGTGGTGGTGGGGGGTTGAGGTTGAGAAGAACCATCTTCGAATCAATGCAAGGCAGCAGATACCTCCAAATTCCTTTGTAAAGTGATGCTGAAAATTTTCACTCCCATTAACAGTATAAAAATGCAAATTCTTCACATTCCCACAAAAACTTTGATAATTTGATGACACGGCTTTTTTTTTAATTGCAGTTCCCTGAACACCTTTTCAAAATGTTTATGGTTGATTTGTGTTCCTTCTGGTGTGAATTGGTGTTGCCATTTTTTCTACTCAGTTTTGTCTTTTTCTTATTGACTTTAGGAGCTCTTCATAGGTTCTAGTTTTACTCATTGTAAATATCGTCTCATATTCTGAATTCTTTCTGTAGCTATTTATACATTTTTCTAATTATCTCTCTCTGCACTAAATCCACACTCTTTTATTTAAGTTTTATAACCAGTCTTCACATCTTACAAGTGTTTCATCCTTGTTCTTCTTATTCAAATTGTCTTGCCTGTTCTTGGCTTTAACATTTCTTTGTGAATGTCAGGTTATGCTTGTCAAGTTTTACGAACGAATATCTTTTAAATTGCATTGATTGTATAGATTAATCTGGAACATTTCCATCTTTATTATACCATATTTTCCTATCCATGAACCTGGTACACCTTTCCAAATGGTCTTCCTTTATATCCTTCAATAAAGTGTTGTATTTGTCCCCATAACAGATTTGCAGATCTTTTGTTAGATTTATTCCATGGAATCTTATTTTTTGTTTGCTACTATGAATAAGACTTTAAAAATTACATTTCCTAATTTATTGTTGGTGGTCTTCAAATCTACTAATCTTATTTGACTTTGTATCCATAATTTTAAAAAAAATCAAATAATTTGCATAGTCTCTTGATTTTCTTATGTAGATAATCACATCAAATGCAAATGTTTCTTCAAATATTAAGAACTTTTCCTACTATTCCTAGTTTGCTAACTTTATTTTCTAATACATGGATGAATTTGGAATTTTGTTGAATGTTTCTTCTGCCTCCATGAAGATGGTCATCATTTTTCTCCCTTAAACTTTCATGTAGTAACTTATATTAATAGATTATCTGATGTTTCACTATCCTTACCTTCCTGGAACAAACTCTACTTTGTTATGATCATTTATTTCTTTTTAAGCTGCTAGGTTTTGTTTACTAATTTTTTCTTCAGGATTTTTACACCTAAACCTATAAATGAGATTGACATCATTTTCCTTGCCTGATTTTGATATCAAGGGTTATATTAGCCTTATAAAATTAACGGTGCCATCCTCTTCTTTGTCTATTCTTATAAAAATGTTTTATATGAAAAGGATTATATATTCCTCAGAAATGTGTAGATCTTATCTAAAATAAACCATATGTTTTATTCTTTTCTTCTCATTCCTTTTTTTTTTCTATTTCATTACGTTCTGCTTACTTTAAATACCATTTCTTTCTGCTTTCTTTGAATTTACTGTTTATTTTCTATTATTCAAGCTAAGTGTTTAGCTCATGTTGTATTTTTCTTCTTTCATAATACATGTATTTAAGTCTATTCCCTTCCTTTAAAGTACTTCAGGAATAAAATCCCATAAGTGTTGATATTCATTCACTCATTCATTCGTTCATTCATTCAGCATACCCCTGCTATGACTCAAACAATGTTCTTTGTGTATGCCGGTGGTAGTGTAATGAACATAGCTATTGGGCCCCATAGAACTTGCATTCACATGAGGAAAGAGAAAACATACACAGAAAGAAATCATGTCAAGTGGCTTTTGAATTGTTGAGAAGCATGTTTTTAAATTTGTAAATATATGGCAAGTTTTTCACGTGGCATCAAATTGTTTGGAGGTTTTACTTTTGTTTGCCTATGTGATTTTGGAATGTGATCTAAATGCTATTGATCTTTTCTTTCTGACCAAAATGTGGTCAATTTTTGTAAATATTCCTTATGGGCTGGAAGAAAGTATATTCTCTAAATCTGGAGCATAGGAATGTTAGTTAACATTTTGCCATATTCAACTTATTTCTGTGTCTCCTCTAACAGATATGAGATTAACCCAGGCCCTGACTGTGGGATTTCAAAGGCTTTACTGCTTCATTGCCTTCCCATGACAGAGTAAATGGCATATTGGACTAAGCCAGGAGTCAAAATATAGGGTATCTATGGCACCATATCCACTCCTTCATCTGTGGCAGACATTACCAATCAATCATGGAGCTTAACCCAGCAGTCCTGGCAATCATTAATTAATCAGAGTTGGCACATGTAATAAAACTTTATGATGTAAGTGACATCTTTGGAGGAAGATCATTTGAGATTTTTCCCTGGAAAATTTTATTTTTTTCCTTGAAACTTCTTTGTAAATGTATCTAGTAAGTATATCAGAAAAACTGTGGTTTGTCTTATGCCAGAGTTAGCATTTATTTTTATTTTTATTTTTTTGGTGAGGAAGATTAGCCCTGAGCTAACATCTGTTGCCAATCCTCCTCTTTTTGCTGAAGAGGATCAGCCTGGGCTAACATCCATGCCCATCTTCCTCTACTTTATACATGGGATGCCTGCCACAGCAAGGCTTGATAAGCAGTTCTTACGTCCGTGCCAAGGATCCAAACCTGTGAACCCTGGGCAGCTGAAGCAGAGCTCGCGAACCCAACCACTACACCACCGGGCTGGCCCCTGGAGTTGGCATTTTTAAAAGTGAATAGACAGTCTACCATATCTCCATATCAAGCCCACAGCAGACATTACTATCAATCTTGCCATATTTTCCTATCTTGTCTAAACTGAGCCTCAGAATCTTTCTCACCACAGCATACCAGTGAACACTAGCAATTGATTTGATATGTGAGGCGAAACCTTTGATCATCCTTGAATTTCTGGGTTTTGTCTTGAATAACATGTTCCTCCTTCATATGCAACTTTAATCCTTAAAATCCATGGTGACCAATTACCTCTGAAGTAAAAATGAGGACATATTCTTACAGATGTATGAAGAATTTACTCCTTTTCTCCTTAAGTAATATTCTGGAAAGGGATATTAAGTAACCACGCTGGAAAGAAAATTTAAGTCATGTACTAGACACAACCAAAGATAGCAAAATCTAATTTCCAAGGATGAAGTTCAAAAAAAAAAGAACAAAATGCAATTCAGCACAGAAAAAAATGCATGCTGTCACTTCTCTGTGGTGAGGATGATAATCTGAAACAGATATTAAAAGAGCATAAGACATCTGGACATCAGGATGGCTGAAACTGAGTGAGGAGCATGCTGACTCGCTGGGGCTGGGTAACAATCCTTCTCCAGAGGGAGAAGATAAAGGACAAAGATGGTCGTGAAGAAGCATCGCTTCGTAGTTCAAGAACAGGGGTACCTCCGTTTCAGGCGATTTTCATATCAGAACATCCTGGATTGGCTTCCAGAAGTTTATTAGGTAACAAAGTACAGGGGGAAGAGAGAAGGGAACGTTGGACTAATTTGGGAAGAGAAAATGAAAGTATGCAACATCCATTATCTCCTTGACTAAGTATTTAAGAAAGACCAAATCAGAAGACGTGCAGTTGTAGTTCATCAAGCAAGAGCAAGGAGTAAAGATTAAAGGAAGGAGTAGTCATTCAGTGAAAGGCACCCTACTTGAAAAATAGGAGCTAAATTAGAGGAAAAACATCCATGTCCATGCCAGCCTAGGGCCATCAAGGGAAGTGGGAGGCAATGAATACAGCCTCTTTCCTCAGGACCTGCAGAGCGCATCCAGAACAGACGTTACTCAAGAGTCCAGTCTCAGAATTAGATTTGAGCGTGGGCGCCCTTCTTCTGTTTCTAGTTTCTCCATATTTCATGATGTATCTTTGGAGAAAAAAATACTTTTCATGATGCCAACTTGCCTCCGTTCAGCACATTAAAAAAGGGAACGATTGGCTGAGGCTGTCATCATGATGGGAATAATTTTGTCCCTGTGCAATTTGGCTCTTGCTGTGAAGTGAAGCGCACATTTTCCTCCAGTGTATTTTAAGCCAGAGACTTCTAAGTAAATGGGAGGTGGCTGATTTTATTTCTGTATGCAGCCAGCCTTCACTGGCACGAGCTCTGATTTGGCCCAATCAATTTTGTATTCATGCTGAGAAGTGAGTTGATCAAGTTCAAGGAACATCTGTATGCATTTATCTGGATTGGGTGCAAACATTGGAGCTGCTCCTCTGAAAGGTTCCCAGCCGTCCAGTGACTAGTGCAAGACTCCTGGACAATGACCTTTATAACTCCTGCAATTTCATTCCATCTTTAAATAACTACAATGACTCTTTAACGTGTCACCTTCTTTGTAATTTATAGGGTTGTTTTTAGGAGTCTAGCTCTGGCAAGTTTGAGAGTTTATTTAGTAAATCCTCATTAGCTGGTTAAATGTCTCCAAAAAGTTACCCAACCGAGGATGCCAGCGTCGGGACATCAACCCATATATTACCACGACATTTCTGTAGCTACGTCTGTCTTGGTCTTCACGTTCTTTTCATTTCCCCTTTCCTAGCTGTCATCAATTTCGTGTGCCAGCAGCTCTATGGCTCGAAGAGGGTTGTAAACATCTTCTTGTTCAATTACATTGGGATTTTTTTTCCTTTATGTCAGCAATTAAATTTATGAGGAAAAAAAAGTTCACGATCTAAACCTAAAGAGATACAGTCAAACTCAAAGTAAATAAAAGCAGAATGCAATCAACTTATGGCTGTAAAGTAGAAATGAGGAAGTAGAATCTGAAAGATCTAGCCCCAAATCCCAGCGCTACCAGCTGACTGGGTGATGAATTTGGGGGGAAGTTATCCTTAGCCCTTAAACTATCGTTTCCTACTTTCCAACATGGGGTGAATGATTGGAATTTCAAGAACTTTTGGAAGAATTAAATGAGATTAAGGATATAGAAAGTGGCCTCTCCAAAAATGATAGTGATCTTAGGGGATTAAGGCCTTACTACTCCAAGGAGGGGTCCCTGGCACAGAAGCATGAGCATCATCCATGGGGAGATGGTTAGAAATGTAGAATCTCAGGCCCCACCATGGTCCTGCTGAGTCAGAATCTGCCTTTTAAAAATGTTTTTATTGTGGCTGGCCCAGTGGCAAAGCGGTTAAGTTCACACTCTCCGCTTCTGCAGCCCAGGGTTCACCGGTTCAGATCCTGGGCATGGACCTACGCACTGCTTACCAAGCCATGCTGAGGCGGCATCCCACACAGAGCAACTAGAAGGATGTACAACTATGACATACAACTATCTACCGGGGCTTTGGGGAGAAAAAAGGAAAAAAAAGAGGAAGATCGGCAAAAGGTGTTAGCCCAGGGCCAATATTCCTCAAAAGAAAATTTTTTTTAAACTATTAAAAAAAGTTTTTATTTATTTTTAAGTGATCTATTTTCTTTTTTTACTTAAAAAATTCAGATATAATTGACATATAACATTACATTAGCTTCAGATGTATAACGTAATGATTTGATATTAATATATATTATAAAATGACCACCACAATTAGTCTAGTTAATATCCATCACCAGACATAGTTACACATTTTTTTTCTTGTGCTGCCTTTTAACAAGATCTCGGGTGATTTGTGTGCACATTAAAGTCTGAGAAGTGCTGGATTAGAGCCCTTGATTATGAAGCCGCGAGTGTGTGCTGGTTTCCCATGTCAGCTCTGCTGACAACAGACCAACTTGTACAAATGACATTGTATTTGGTCTTGAGGGGATCCCAGTGTGGGAACATGGATGGATCTTCGCCATTGTGGGTTGGGGAAATGACCCTGTTCATGAAAGGTCAAGAATGTCATATTTCCCCCTTCATTTTGTAGAGTAATATGCTCTTACATGGAATACCTACAACCAGGTCCAATAAAAAGTGTGCCAGCAACAGAGCCAACAGCCACTCTCTATATGGTCCTTGTAGTGACCCTCTTGGCAGTTGAGGCTCTGGGGGGTCCAGTAATTTGCCTAGGGTCACACAGGTAGAAACTGAGAGTGGCGAGTCATGCTCAGAGCTGTCTGATTCTAAAGGCTTCTCTCTTAACGGATCTGCTACCCTCCCTCCCAGCCAGCCCTCCCAACGGATGCCAGGCATCTTCTTAAAGTGCAGCTGGGGAGAGATCTGCCAGGTAGCCTGAAGCTTTTTTCTGTGTGTATCAGCATTGCAGAAGGCAAACACCCAACCCCAGAATGCCTTAGTTGGAATATAAACATGAGCCTCCTTCGTCTTGCCTGGTCTACCCTCCTTGCTTCATTTGCTCCTTCCCTCCTTTGCACGCTCCATGCCTCAGCACTTTGCTGATCAGCCTAGGCTATCTCACACCTCTGCGCATTTGCTCCAGCTGGTCCCTCCACCTAGGAGGCCCTTCTTTCCACCTGCCCACCTGGCTAACAAATGCATGATGGCATTTAAGGATCTCTTAAAGCAGAACTGAATCCTTTCTCCTTGCATCTCTCCATCAAAATAGGTTTCACATTATAAAAAAGACTGTTGTGTTTCTAAGTTCCGATTCCCTGCCACCTGTCAGCTTGAGGAGCAAGACCCCCTGGGAGGCAGTGCAATAAAGAGCATGGTGCTGGAGCCAGACACGCCGGGGTTCAAATCTCAAAGGCTGCATGACTTCGGGCAAGATAATTAAACTCTGTGCCTCAGTTTCCTCTTCTGCAAAATGGAGATAATAAGAATATCTACCTCTTTGGATTTTTGTGAGCCTTAAATGAGTTAATACATGTAAAATGCTTAGAACAGTGCCTGGCACATAGCAGGTTTTATTTAAGTGTCTGTTACATAAAATTTTGTTTTTGTCTTCACATCCTGCTTGCATACACAGTGAGCGCTCAGAATGTGATTTTCGAATGAATGAATGAATGTCTTGAGAGTTGCCTTTATTGGCTCTCTCTGTGGCCAGGAAACTCCTACAGAACTTTTAAAACTTCAAGAATGGAAAAGCACTTGCAAAAAAAAAAAAAAACCACTTTCCAGCTTCTCGGTATTTCTAATCTCTTCCCACAGATCTTTTCCTAATACAAGAACCTACCTTTTCATCCCTTCATTTTCTCTCCCTGCTTGTTGATTAATGATGGTATCAGTACGTTCTTACCATAATCCCTCACATTTTCCTAAGTCAGTATAAAAACATGCAATTTGTGGCTATTCTCCCTTATTTGGGGAATGCGCGGCCTGAGCTGATGCACCCAGAGTGGGCTGAACTCCAGGGGTTCCTGATATAACAGGCCTGGGCCTGCTGGCATGTGCACAGGTATCTCACCCCACTGAACAGCTGGACTTTATTTCTGTCCGTGCCTCCTCTCTTTTCATTTTGAAAGGAAGACAACCTGTCAAAGCAAACCCGAGAGCCTGGCTGGCTGCAAGGATTTGAAAGGGCAGAGTTTTTATTTTTTCTTTGCTTTCTTGTGGTTCTCTGAAGAAACACAGAACTATCTTAGTGTTTGGAAAGAGGCAAGACAGCGTGGTGGTTAAGTAGTTTGGAGGCAGACGCACCTTGGTTTGAAACCCAAACCTGCTACTTACTAGCCATGCAATGTTGGGTAAGTTCCAGAACCTCTGTGAGCCTCAAGGTTTTTTCCCTAAACTGTAATATGGTTCTAATTTAAAGAAAAGCAAACTTCATAGGCTAATTCATGCAGATCGCATTATGCCTTACCCATAGTTGGAACTCAATCCTGTTGTTTTGCAGACATATATATACAGGCACACACACATATACACAAGAAATCCCATGTCCCATTTGATACCACTTTTGTCAATCAATTATATTATATTTCTCCTTGATTTAAATACTTTTTGCATAGTAAATGCACAATATATGTTTGAACAGATGGATGGGTAGATGAATAAATTCATGCAAGAAATCCTTTTATGTGTACGCATATCCTATACATCAGTTAGGATAAGCTGAGTTACACCATAGTAACGGACAAGCCCCGTCTCCACAGCTTGAACAAAAGTCAATCACAGGTCACCTGGGGGTTCTCCTCCTGTCTCCAAGACCCAGGTAGATGGAGCAGCCACTCGAGTGTTGCCAGCACCACGGCAGAGGAAAAAGTGCATGGAAAACCATTCTGGCTCTTACAGTTTCCACTCAGAGGTGACATGTTCTATTCCTGGTCACAATTCATTTGACAAAACAAGTCATGTGCCCACATCTAACCTCAAGGGGGTGAGGCAGTGCACTTCTCTGTGTGCCCCAGGGAAGAACTGGTGGCATTTGGTGGAAAGTACTATGTGACATCCCTGTTACACTCTTGTACCCATGAGATTCTCATTGTCATGACTAGACAGTATGCAGGTAAGTAACCACATGGGAAGGCCCCTGTTTATAAGTGAAGGCCACAGAACCCTGCAGAGGCGGTGATTAAACCACAGTGCCCATTAGCTGCTCTTTCTGGGGCTGGGGGAATACATAACGGCATTGGTCAGAGAGTATCACGGCTACATTTCCCTCTGCCCTGGGGAGCCTGTTGACTGCTCAGGTTTGGAAGAAGAATAACTAACTCTTCTCACCCAAGCAGACAACTAGCCCTCACTGAGTTCCCCAAAAGAATATTAGTTCTGCAGGAAAGACTCTAATGCTAAAGAGGACAGAAGTAAAGCAACAGGCCACTTGGGTGAGGGAGGAGAGAGAGAAAAAGAGAATGAACTGTAATACTGCTACAGAAGGTATGCTTAGGGATTTAGGATAAAAGCAAGACATGACTATTACAATATAGAATAAAACAATGCGGACCCCTAAAGATCATTCATGCCAGACCAGGATAATCCTCTTAGCCACACTGATCAGGAAGCCTTGTCACTTCCTTAGCAAAGAAGAACTAGAGGCTGAGATCAAGTTGGGGTGCCTGCTTAATCCCTATCTCCTTTGGAAGAGTCCACCTGTCACCGGTCCTATCCAATAGACAGCGCTATTTGTACTCTATGATCCACCCTTGTGGCCACAGCTGATTGGACCAGGGTGACTCCATTTGATCCAAGATGAATCAGTCCATAGTCTGGGCTGAGCCAATCAGATTTGTTTTTCAAATTCTAAAGTAAAAGACAGAGAGAAAAATATATAGGTCACTTAATCTGCAATTTTATGTAGAGTTCATTCATTCACTTATTCATTCAATTAATTTTTATTAAATGCCCACTTGGGGATACAGAGCCCCCAACTCCCCACTTCACAGTTTACATTCCCATTCAGCCTGTCTGTCCTTCCTTCTATATCCCTGGTTGTTAATGAGATGGAGAGGGGAATATGTCAACCAATGTGGTGGTTCTCATTCCATAGTTGTGCTCTAGTATTCATAATTATTTTGCCATTTTAATAAAATTAAAATTTTTATATTAAAAAATTCTCCAAGTAGGTACCATTCTATAAAGACATCTGACTTGAGAACCGGTCTTCTGATTATTTCAGTGGAGGGATCCAGAAGAGGAAAACTCAGGACATCCCGCTCCATCTCCCAACTTCTTTACAGAACTCTGCCTCCATTGTTTATGCCCAGAAGTTCTGCATCCCATGCCATGAAGGTGTTCCTGGTTCACATCCGCCTTCCCTGTCTGTCGCAAAGCACACGCAAGCACGACTGCTGGCAGATGCTGTGGACGCGTGAGACATGCACAGAGACAGACGCTAAAATCGCTCGTGCGAAATATGCTAGAGTGAACCCCTACGGCAATTGTCATGAGCTTACACCCCAGATTTTCTGGGGGGGTTCCAACTTAAAATAGCCTGTCTTGCCGTCCCCGCAGGCACTTATTTTTGGTAGATCGTGCATCCCAATTTTTGCTTTAGGAAACACTGTCACTTCACATATACTGTCCACTCAAATGTTCTCTGTCTGGAGAAGGGCCCAATCCAGCTGGATTAGGTCACTGTCACAGTGAGAGACCTTCCGTCTTTGGAAATTACATAAGAATAAGATAAATAACTGAAAGAAAGAAAGAACAAGGAAAGAGGGGAAGGATAAGGCTAAGGCATCTGTCCCATTTTAATTTTAATCCATTTTAATCCAAATTCCTAGAAATAGTTACTCTTCAGTGACGGCCCATACAATGGTTTCCCAAAGATCCTGAAATCGCCACCTGATTAAAACCTATGATTCCAGCCAAGACCAATAGCAGAAAGACTTGCAGTTAACAGTTTTCACAGCGGCTGGAATCACTAAGTAAAGCTCCACAATGTGTCCTTAGATCTCCTCAGAGATTTGCTCATAATACATGTGTATTAAAGGGCTGATGAGTCAGATGTCAACGTGGAAACTGAATCTTTGACTTGGTGAGGCAAACTCCACGTACGGAGTGCAGTGTGCTCTGCTCTCTCTGTCTTTTAGCTTTCTCTGTTTGAGTGTGGTCATCCTTGATTCCTTTCTCTCCTGGGTTCTTGACTAAGTCTGTTTTTAGATCTCTATGAGTTTATTGGTCCATGAAACCCATTTTGTTACTCATGGCTCCTTGGAGTCCTAGGAGTGACAAAAAGAAGACAAAGCCCATTGTGGCTGGAAAGGGAGATTTCAATTGCCCAGAGAACCCACCAGGCTGACAGTCTGTGGTCTCCATCGCTGTGTTTAAGATAAACGTCTCTGATCAAGGCGTTTATAGATCTCACAAGAAGCCCCAGCATAGCATACGTGGTCTTCTCCCAGGAGCAGCCCTTCCTAGAATTGCAGCCCTCCTTTACCCACATTATCATGGCAGAAAAGGGGGTGGGGAGAATATTATTAAGGTGGGTAAGTAGAGCCAGGAATGTTTAACTTCAAAGCTCCATTTCCATCATCCACGGAGACCTCTCTACTTGGTTCATCAGCCCCGAAGGACCCAGATGTTTGAGGACCTCCTAGCACAAACATCCAGAGAATATTAAAATTATTTCAATTTTAAATTTAAAATCATTCCAAACAATGGGAGTAGGGCTTCTCCCCAGGCAACTTTATTACGGTATTGTGCAAACCTTGGTCACTCCCAGGCCACCATCATTAATTTTCGACATATCTACATTCCATAGTGATTAGAATTTAATCATTTTTTAAATTGGCTCATTTGATTTTTTTAAATACACTTATTTTAAAAGGATATTTTGTATTGCTTCTATGTTGTACTCCAATAAAAATTTACTTACTTTTTAAAAAAGGAAATGTTATTTCAAGACTCCAAATGTCAAATCAGTATCATCTGTCATTAATAGAAAGAAAGGAATGAGTGAAAATAAATACAATGATATTTTTACTTATGTCTATCCTAATTAAATAGAATAATGCTTTAAAAATTTTTTTCTCCCCCTGCCTCTGGAAGCCCAAGGCTCTTTTCCACCCCCTCCCTCTATCTGCATAAACTGGGAGGCAATGTATATTTAGCAAACATCTGGTTAGCTGTGTGCCGAATACTGCTTGAACAGCTTTATAAATATGAACATAGTTAATCTTTTTAATAATCTTACAAGGTAGGATATATAGTTATTATTCCCTTTCTACAGATGAGAAAACTGAGACACAGAACATTCAGGTGACTTTCCAGAGGCCACACAGCTAGTAGGTGGCAGAGCCAGCATTTAAGCCCAAGCTGTCTGACAACAGAGTCTACGCTCCTCACACCTGGAGCCCAGGTCTTGGTTTAAAAATACCACTCCCCACCAAAAGGAGTCACATTACTTGGATAAATGGCCAATTCCAGGTCTGGCGCAGGGAAGGACAGGGGAGCCTGGGTCATCTAGTTGTTCCAGAAAGCAAGGAGGTGTCAAAAATGATGGAGATGTGTCAAGAGCCCCCAATTCAGCTTTATGGGACTTGTAATGGCCACATTTGGGGGAATTTTTGCATAAAAAATGACAGAAGTTGATTCTTTTATATTAATGACTAAAATTACATGAGTCCGTAGGGACCCTTGAGACAGTGTGAGAGAGGGAGACATGGAGAGAGAGAAAGAAACAAAAAGAAAGAGCTTCTTTAAGAAGAACACCAGCTAATATAGAAGGAGTAACAGAATCAAGAATTAGCGATAGGTGCTATAACTGCTGGGAGAAAGGTTGTTGGAGAGGAGGAATTTTGCCCAGTGCCAACGCCTTACCCATGGCTGCCTTTCTAAGGTAAAGAGGGTAACGGGTGCCTTCACAGTGGGCCATCTGGTGTCACCACCTTAACCAAGTGACAAGCTTCTCTTCCTTGATCTTGGGGCACCCTAATATTACATACCTCCTAATGTGGTGCAACTTGAAGTACAGAGCATCACCTATAAAGGATCCTTGCTGAAAAGCTAAAACATGAATCCAATTCGAATTAACTAGAATCTAATTTAGACCCAAATTCTAGTTTATGGAAAATATAGAGGACAGAGGCACAAATCAAATGACAACATGGGAAAGCAACCAGACAAATCCAGAATGCAGGACCTTCTACAAGACAACTCCTCCAGACTCTACAAAAAGTCAATGTCATAAGAATATGTGTGTGTGTTTGCGGGGGGTGTGTGTGTCTAGGTTAAAAGACATGACAAAGACAATAAACAAATATAGTCCATGGATCTTGATTGGACGGTGGTTTTAAAATGCATTCTTGGGACAAATGAGGAAATTTGAAATTTGGATATTAGATGTTACGGAATCTTTGTTCATTTTCTTAGGTATGATAATGATGTTGTGGTTGTGTAAGGGAACACCTTGCTCTTAGACTGAACTATTTAGTGGTGAAGTCATGATGTTTGCGACTTTAACTAGTTCAGAAAAAATACACACACATACATACAGATAGATAGATAGATCAACAGGTAGACAGATAGACTGACAGATAATAGAACAATCATAACAAAGTATTAGCTATTGAATCTAGGTGGTCTTTATTGCATTACTTTTACAATTTTCTGAATATTTGGAAATTTTCATGGTATCAAGTTGAGGAAAATAAAACAGAATTTGTGCTCTTAACAACCCTGGCCTGCTGCCTGAAGTCAAGTGGAGAGGCTGCAGTGCTCTGTGAGCGTGTCCCCTGAAGTCGCCCCATATACCACCTTATGGCCTCAGGCTGCACATCGGTAACACGTTGGACCACGGTGGTCCCTCAGACGAGGAAATGTGTGCAGCCTGCAGAGCTGTGATTTCATCCCTTCCTGGAGCAGTGACACCTCCCAGCCTTCTCTGCTTAAGCGGGGAGCCCAGAATGCTCTTCTGTTTTATTGAAACACTCTAGCTTGCTGTATCACCCTTACTCACCCCGGCATATTTCCACGCCTTCTGCAGACAGTGGCCGCAGAGTCATCCTTGCCCCCGCCCCACCTCACAGCAGGTTAGAAAACGGTTCAGAATCACCCGGATCCTGCAGCCTTCTCTTCTGAACTGCCTTCCTTTCCTCTCAAGCACAGAGATCTGCTGTGACATTCATCTGCAGTTAATATGCTGTAAATCTGCCTGATCCGAGACCCAACGCAATTTGGCAGGTAAGAGGCCCACGCCCCAGGGCTCTCGGAATTAGAAGCTAAGGCCTTGTGTCTGCAGCCCGGATGGCTAACATGAATCTCTCTATCAGACACTTTCTCTGAGATTAGGCTGGGTGCCACCAAGCATATGCCTTCCCCTCGACAGCTCGGTCAGAATCGGGCTGAGCATCCTCTGTAAGCCTCCTGATGTTTGGAATTTGAGAGTGTGCTGCTGACTCTGTCAAGGATGATGGTCACAGGCGAGTAGAGACCGAGCTGAATCTGTCATGGGAAGGAACCAGCAGCTGACACAGCCGTTTTATCCAAAGAGAGATGCTCCAGAATTGCTCCTGGCTCCTCCTGGGCTCTGAGCTTCCTTCTGGGTGGCTGAAGGACCTGCCCAACCTTGCCTTTTGTTTAGCAACCAGGAAGTCCTGTGTGAGATCTAACCTCACTCAGTCATGCTGTAGCTTGAATCTTTTTCTTTGTTTTCTTTTTGACTGATTTTTTTTTTTAAAGCATTGAATACTATTCCTTTAGCCCTTTCTTTAGGGTGACGAAGCCCAATTTGCCTAGGGCTTTCGTGGTTTTACCACTAAAAGTCACATATATGAGGAAACTCCTCAGTCCAGGGGAAACCGGGATGTTTGGTCATCCTTCCCTCCCTTTCTCCCTCCTTCCCTTCCATCCTTCCTCATCCCAAGAGGAATAGTTTCCAGCTGTTCTAGATCTTCTCTGCGCCACCACCACCCAGGAGGCAATTGTCAGTGTCAACAAAAATAGCAAGTGTTTATTTCATTGAGGTGGGCAGGAGGCATGATGCTTTTCATGCCTTGTCTCAGTCGGTCCTCACCAGGCCCTCTGAGGGCGGTTCTGTTACCTCCATCTTTGAAGCCTGTGGCTTCAAAGAGTGAGACCACGGTCCACGGGCAGGACCCAAGGACTGTACGTCAGGGACTTGTGTTCTAGTCGCTCTCCGTCTCTGTGTGGACAGGGAATGAAATCCTGAATAAAACCTCAGTCTTTTACATTCCCTCCAGAGCCCTTGGGTCCTGGCCCTGCTTACCTGTTCCTCCTTCCCTCTCCCCACTCCCCCATGTCAGCCCACACCTCCTCGAACCTTGGGCCTGTCCCAGGAGCCCACGCTCCTTCCTGCCCCTGCACCTGCTGCTCCTCCGACTGGAACACCCTCTCGTTGGCTGACGTCTGCTCGAGCCCTACCACACAGTGTTGAACAGGCTACTCCTAGTCCGCTTACCAGCTTCCTGCACAGACTACCTGCCATCACTAGCTCCAGAGCACCAGGTTAAACAGCCCCAGATAAACCTAGTCCCTCGGGTAAGTTTCCTACTCTGTCTGGGCCTCAGTTTCCTCATCTGTAAAATGGGGATGATGACGAGGAACTTCATGGCCTAGGTCTATAATGAAGCTTCCACTCAAGGGGGAGGTAAACAAAACAAGGTGATAACAGTAGCAAACACTGACACAGCACTCACTCCGTGCCGAGCACTGGCTCACCTCTGCCCGGCCCATTTATGAGCTCAGTTAGCCCTCTCCAGAACTCTTGGGAAGAAGTGTTATCATTCCCATTTGACAGAAGAGGAAATGGAGGCACAAACGATAAATGACCACGCTAAGGTCTCCTAGCTATTGAGGGGCGGCTCAGGGATCCAAACCCACATGCTCTGGCTTGAGAGTCGAGGCTCTTAATGACTGTTTTAGAGAGCTACTAATGCTTTGTAGAAAACGAATGCGGTATTGTAATAGAGAGTTGTTTGGAGGGAGGGTTATCAGGGAAAACATCTTGGAGCTGGTGTCCCTGGTCTAAGACTTGAATGATGACCAGAAGGCAGGCAAGGAAGGATCTGGCTCAGCAGATCTCAGTCCTGGCTGCTCATTAGAATCACCGGAGGACAGTTTTAAGAAACGCAATGCCTGAGCCCTACCCCAGAGCAATTCAACCAGTACCTCTGTGGGTGAGCCCAGGCCTCTGCATATTCCAGGACCTCTCAGGAGATTCCAGCGTGCAGCCAAGGTTGAGAACCGCTGGACACGGGATAAAGGGCACCAATCCAGCTTTCCACAGGAGTGAGGGTCCCTACCCCTAGCCCTGTCTGCGCATGGCCGCCTATTCTCCCTGCAGCCCTGCCCTGATGCATAAACAAAGGGAAGGAGAGAGGAAGTAAAGCTCCATTTAGGGAAAACGTTAAGAGCAGCTTTTGCGTCCTAAGTTATCAGGAGGCCAGGAGGGGCTGAATCGATGCGGCCGCCCGTCAGGCCCCCGATGACAAATGACGTGCTGAACCTGCATCTCCTCAGATACTTCTCAGCTGACCCCTGGAGATAGCTAATAAAAGACCAACCTGTCCTCCAAGATTAACGACTCAGGAGAAAGACAGAGGAGGGAGAGCGGGTGAAAAGGGGCTCTGGAAACCTCTGCTGCCCCCAGCCCCGCTGTTGACAGTGAGGAAGCCAGAACGAAGGAAGATGCAGGACAGAGAGCACCCCCCGGGCTGGGGGAATTTATTTGCAACCTGCCCTTCTGCTGGGAAGCCCCTCTGGGCTTCCTCCCCTGCCCTGCGCCCCCACCCCGGTGGCCAGCCGTCTCCCTCCCTGGCACTCCAGCATATTATGTGCTCCCCTCTGCTTGGTTTTCTCTTTAGAACTGTCCTTCCATCCTGCCGTCCACTCTCCTCTGCGCTGGGGTCTCTGGCGTCTTCCCTGCCCCTCCATCCAGGCCTTTCTACCTGCCCCTCTCCGACTTTCTCTTCCCTCCCTCTGTTCATTTCTCTTTCTATGTTTCGCTTCGTCTCTCTCAGCCTTTTTGTCTCTCCTTCAGGGAGTGTGTGTGTTACTTGTGTTTTTCTCTGTCTCAATCTTGCTCTGCCTCTCTCTCTCTGTCATCTCTGTCTGTCAGTCTCTGTCTCTGCCTTTCCCTGCCTCTCTCTGGCTCTCCGGTATCTGTCTGTCTTTGTTCTTTCTTTCTGTCTCTCTGCTTCTTTCATGCCCCTGCCTCCATCTATTTCTGTCTCCTTCCCTGTCTCCCTGTCCCTGCTCTGTGTCCTTCCCCGTGTTTGTGTTTATCTCACCTCCTCTGTCCCCTCTCCCTTCCCCGTCACAGCATCTCAGCACTTGTCTCCTCCTTGCCCTCTCTAGGGGTGCTGACATCTCCAGGAGAGGGGCCTCTTCCCAAGGTGGATGTAATCAGTGGTGGGCTGAGCTGGGGACAGGGAGAGGCAGCTCGCCTCAGTTCTGCCTGCCCGCCACCGCCCTGGGTCACTGGCTGCCTGATTGGCGAGTCCCGGAATCTGAACTTGTCCTGCTGATCAGCCCCCTGCAGGATCCTCATCACTCCCCACTCTCCACTCTATGCCTTTTCCACAGAAAACTGCAGCTCAAACCTCTCATTCCTCACCTTCACTTTATCCCATCAGTGTCAGCGAGAGCCCATGTTCACAACTCAGAAATCCCAAGCCGATGGTGAAGCCAAAAGACATGCTTATTATATAACATGCTTATTTAATAACTACAGCTGCAATTTACTAAATGCATATGGCCTGCCATGTATTCTGTATATGTAACTCATTTCCACAACAATCCTGCAATGTAGACCTCATCATCTGCATTTTTCAGGTGAAGAGACTGGGGGTCAGAAAGGTTATGACACCTGCTCAGGGTCACACAGGTAGTAAATGGTGGAGGCAGAGCTCGAGCCCATTCTGGGTGGGCCTGAGGGTCACGCTCTCTCCACTGAATCTTTCAGCACTGTGCTGTCCATGAGGTAGCCACTAGCCAAATGTGGCTGATGAAATCAATTAAAATGAAGTAAAATTTTAAGTTGAGTTATTCCATCACACTTGCCACCCTTCAAGTGCACAGTGGCCACGTGTGGCTGGTGGCTGCCATATTGGACAGCACACATATAGAACATTTACATCCACACAGAAAGTTCTACTGGACAGTGCTGTTTTAGATAAATATGGAAGAGTTTTCTGGGTCTTTTTTGTGGGAGAACAAAAGAAAACAGGATGTACACCTGAAATTTTTACAATGTTATAAACCAATGTTACTGCAATAAACAAAAAATTAAAAAAAAAAAAAAGAAAACAGGATATTGAAATAACCCCGGGCCACTCTGTGGTCCCAGTCCTGGCCACGTGAGAGTTTGCACGGAAGAGTCTGGACTGAAACGGCCATCCTGTTTCCATGTCCCCACGGGCAGTGTCACCTGTGCCATGCGAACCTGCCTTTACAACCCTGTTTACGTCAGGATCACCACTAAGGAGCATTCTGCTTTCATTAGGGGGAGGAGAGAGGTGGATGTGTATATTCTTCTAGAAGGCGGAAAAAGCACAATCTTATGCCAGAAATTGAATTTTCTCATTTCAGCTGGTGTCCAGGGCTTTGACCCTTTCCACAACACGAACAGCTTATCTTGTTCCACTCGATCAAAAACATTTCATAATGCCGGCTCTTTCCACAAGGTCACCTTGAAGTCTCTTCCCTGAGCGAAGCATCCGGCATCTTCCTTTCCCTTATAGAAACATTCTTGAAATTAGAGTAAAATGGATTTGCCCAGCCCTGTTCCCTCTCCAAGAAAATTGTATTTTTCCTCTCTGTAACAAGTCACTAAAAAGAGGGAAATATTTTCAAATTTCTTGCAATCTCACCAGTCTGGACAATCCGAACACTCCGGCATCCACTGGCCCCACTTGCTTACCTTGGAAGTCTTGGCCTCATGCGAATCTCTCCCCAGGCAGCTCTGACACCCCAGTGGTCTCTCAAGGTTGCTCAAGAATACATTCCCTCCTTCAGCTTCCAAGCACCCCCGTGCTGCTCTGCTGGGCACCAGTCATTCCTGCCATAGGGTTCTCCTCTCCTGGTGGCTCTGCCTCCCATTTGGGCACCAAAGGGTCCCTCTGATGGTTGCCATCCTCAGTCTTTAGATGCCAAAGCTAGCTTGTGGTCTAGGAGAGAATTGTTCTCTCAGCCTCATTTTGATACTCAGTTAGAAGTGACCCAAGGCAATGTTGTCTGGCCCCAGCATGTTACAGTGTTTCCTGGAGGCCCTTTTACAGGTCTTATTTCTAACTGGAGTCATATGTGCTGTGGTTAAGAGAATGCGCAATGGGGCCAGGTGACCCCAGTTTGAATCCCAGCTCTGCCACTTACTGTTTGGGTGACCTGATGTAAGTTACTTAACCTTTCTGTGCCTCAGTTTCCTCATCTGTAAAATGAGGATAATAGTACTGACCTTCTAAGTGTGAAGACTGAATTCGTCGTTGTTATTGCTGTTAATATTATCTTGGTCTGTTCTTTGGGCTCAGAAATGCCTCCTGGTATAGTTTCAGCCACAATCATGACATCGGGCTCAGATCTCTACCCCACCCAACCATGGAGCCGTTGTCCCTGGATTATTTGCTGCAGCTGACCCTTTGCGCCTGTCTTCTGGAAAGCTCTTCTAGACCATTCCCGCCCTTGAGTGATCTTCCATCCGTCCTCCCCACCAGTTCAGCAGGTATGCCCACACGTGTCTAAAGTCCAGTGCGGGTGGTGGAAGGCTCGGCTCAAGCAGACACATCATCTCCTCTCAGCCACGTATCTGCTCCACGTTTTAGAGATGAGGGGAAGGAGGCTGAGAGCGGCAAGGCAGCTTGCTCAACTCAACACACGAACTCAATAGGAAGGAGACAACCCAAAGCTGGTGTGTTTGGCATCAGCGTCTTCTTTCTCCCGGACCTCAGGTTGTCTCAACATGGTGACTTAAAGCCTCGTGCGTCTTGAGAATGAAGCTTGGAACCACACACTGCTGCCTCTGTAGACTTCCCTCTGGCTGTCATCTGTCCTGTTCGTCTGAGTCCTTCCAATCTTAGCCCTTTAGATGCATCCAGTTCACCCTGACCATCTGCAACTCACTCCTGCTTCACTTTCCTTCCCAGATTCTCCAGCCCCCGTGAGATCCCTTATTCTGAGATCCTGAAACTCGTCTTCTCCCCAACCCAACACCATCTCTTGTGACTGTACCCAGGTACACGCTTCTGTCATTCAAACTCAGCATCCTGCTTTGCACACTGTATCAGCATTTGCCCACAGCTGAGCAAAGGACCCCCCTGCTCCCGGCCTGGCCCCAAGAGGATGGAAGGACCAGACCCACCCAGGTCCGGCTTCCCTCCGTGGGAGAGGAGAGCACTGGATGGACACAGGGACCCCCTGATTCCCAAGCTTACTCCAGCAGTACAAGGTGCTGACAACTTCTACAATTTTTTTTTTCACAATAACCTCTAAATCCCTTTCTAGGTTGGAGGGACGCATGACTTTTTATTAATATATGCTCTCTCTCTCTTTCGGTTCATTGGCTCCAGACTTATTATCTCACATTTGTCTGCATTACGCTGCCTTTGCCTCTGACCATCTGAGTCACCAACAGTAACCCAAGCCAGCCCCATCCCAATCCATGTCTGGGTGCATGTGTGCATGTGCATGTGTGTGTGCATTTGCACTATGTTTCCATTGTTGCCATCAGAGCAGGTCCTAGGATAGAGACTGTGAAGAAAACTGCTCTGAGTCCCAAGCTGGGCTGGGGTGTGGAGGGAGGAGGCCTAGCACTGCAGCCACTGTACTTCTGCCTCAGTTTTCTGATGTGTAACATGGGAATAATAGTTACCTCAGTTATCGTGAGGACCAAATAAGATGACTATCAGAACGGTGCCAGCACATAATCAGTACTGTGTAAATACCTGCTATCGTTGTTGTTGTGGTCATGACAGTTGCTCAAGAAGTTACAGCAGAGCAAGACCCAAGATTCACAGAATGATAAAATAGTGGCCACCATTACCAAGCACCCACCAGGTTCTAGGCACTACGTGCTAAGTGCTTCATTTTTCGGCAAAGATAAAGCTCCATAGTTCCCTGCTCTAATTTTAAAAATACATGCTAATCGTAAGGAAAGATGTAGAGAGCAGATTACTAGATAAAACTGAAAAGTGTGAGTGTCTCTGATTCATGTTGAGAACTTAATAAACTTTAGTAAAATAATGGCCAGGTAAATGAAAGTCTACATACACCACCCAGAACAACCCTCTTAATATTTTAATGTGTGCATTTCCAAACGTTTTTCTGTACATATGGTTATAAACTTTCCTATCCTTTTATAAAAGTGTGATTATATTGTATATAATGATTTGTGGATCACTTTTTATCCCCGCTTGCCAATTTACTGTGATCATATTTCCATGCTGGTAACTGTGGTGGGCAGAATGTTCTGTGGTTTCTAATTCTCCAGGGTCTGCCACATCAGAGCAGACCAAGAGAAGAGAGATTTTCTGAAACTCACAGAGTTATTAACTGTGTAGTTAAAATGAGAATATAGAATTTAAGTTTTAAAAATCTCTAATAAGCATGTACCGGTGATTAGTATGTGTTCTTTGAATTACATTACTGATACCATGCACACACACACATACACACAATGGATATATAGACTTTTGAATAGCTGCATCTGTTCCATTAAATGGATGTACCATATTGTGTTTAATTCCTATCTGATGGATATTTAGGCTATTTCAAAAGTGTGACCCATTGGATTCACAAGTCTCAAGTCACTGATGGAAAAACATGAAAGAATTTTATTTTTCCAATAATCGCTACTAACTCTGCCCTTTCAAATTTCCCTCCTGTTACCCAGCGGGCTTCCTCAAGGAGATCTCTGACCTAGATCAGACAGAGACAGTCTGGTGTTAAGAATCTTGGTTTCAAAGACTCAGTCTTGCTCATTTCACGGTTTCAGTCTCAAATGCTAGTTAAATCCCCCTCCCCATCTTGGGAAGCTGGAACTGGAGAGAACATGGTGGTTCTTGTCTCCTCCACCTGCTGGTCAGTCTGCACCATTGTTGCATCCCAGTGGCTTCGCGTTCAGCTCAGGAAGCACTCGAGTCAGTCAGCAATCAGGGAGGGACCTTCTTATAAATGCTTCCAAACTTGATGAACTCTTTGCTGTGTGCCTCCCTCATTTGGCCGCGAGGAGTAGAACCTCTGGGGAAGTGAGAGGAGGTCGGGAGAATCTCTCTGCACCAACCTGCCACCTCTCCAAAAGGCCACCTCACTCTCCCTTCATGTCTTTATATATTTTTGGTGGGGCGTGAGTAGAAAGGATCAGTGCTGGTTCTGCTGAAACGATCCTTCTAACCCAGGATATGCTGAAGCCTGCTCTTCTCAGCATGTAAGCGCCAATTGTTAGCATCTCTTTCAAACTCCAAATCGGTGAGGCCACCTTGGTGGCTGGAAATCAGTCCTGGTGGGAATATTTACACCATGGAAATTGGCATTATTGGACAAACCACCCCCACCTCACCCCGGAGCTTAGTTAAACATTTACTAGCACCACTGCCTCTAACCTACCCAACAGTTGGTGGTACTTAAATGTGGGATGCTTACTACCTTTTTGTTGTCAGCCTTTAGAGGCCAATTATAGGAACTCCAGAATGATCACACCATCATTGCATATTATACACGACGCTTCAATGAGCAATTTTTTACATTTAACCTGCCCATTTGAGTGATTATTTCCTTTGGCTAAGTTCCTGGAAATGGAAATGCTCAATCCAAATGTATGTCTAGTTTAAAGTTTCAGATACATATGGTTCAATTGACCTTCAGAAAATACGGACCAATTTACACTCCCAGCATCAGCGTGCCTGGCATACCGTACCCTTGCCATAACTAAATATGATTTTAAAATATATTTTTTAATCTTTTAGGCAAAAAAAGTGTATTTTGTTTTCATCTACATTTCTTTGACTACCCATGTGTTTGAATAGTTTTATAGACCATTCATTTATTGATCAATAGCATTTCCTAAATATTCTCTTCTTTCATGAATTTCCAAGAAGGCAGGTGAGAAAGAGCCCTAAGCCAGGGAGGACAGGGACTGGAGGACTGCTCTGTCCAGCAACCCCCAGTTTGTCCCCCACCTGCCCTGAGCTCTGCCTGAGCAGAGCACCGAGAGCTGCGAGTCTTAGAGACATTTTTTTAGAGGCCGTACTTTAATTGAAACCTTTCTTACGTGATACATTATCTATAAAAGCAATTGGGGCAGAATATTGATTTTGCTGTGTGGTTACAGAGTTCCCACAGGAAGTCTTATCACTATCTGTGTCTTCCTGGTCAGAGCATCTATGAGGTTCTTTGTGAGGATTGTGTACTCACCCACACTCGTATGCCTGGACACACCTGCATACACACACACTCACCCACACTCATAGGACTGCACACACGCACACTCATATGCCTGGACACATATGCACACACACTCATTCAGACACACATTCACACTCATTTGCCTGGACACATATGTACACATAGACACACTCATACAGACTCATACACATACACATTCAAGGACACACATGCACACTCATACATACAGCCTTTTCTCCCCTTCACACTCAATGCTGCTGCCATATTCGGTTTCCTCCAGCTCTTCGAACATGCCACACTCCTCTGTCCTTGAGAACTCTGTGCACACTATATCTTCTGCCTGGGACCCTCTACCTTCCACTTGTGCTCTGGCTAAACCTCACGCACCCTTCACACCCTCGTCTAAGGGTGAGTTCCTTCAGCCGCCTTCCCTAGTTCCCTGGGCCTCCTTGGGCCTCCTGCCATTGCTCCTGTTGTACACATATCCTCCCTTTGTGACACTGACTGTGCTTTATTACAATTATCCCACGAGGGCAGGGGTTTACATCTGCTCTGCTCCCTCCTGCATCCCCAGAGCCTAGAAATGCACATGGTAGGTGTGCAAAAAATATCTATTCAGTCTGGGGAAACTGATGCTCTGGTTGACTAAGGATATGTAGCTAATAAGCCACAGAGGCAGGACCCGAATATCCAGACTCTGACTCCAGGGTTCACGTTCTTTATCTTCTATCCCTGGACTCTTCCCTGACACTTGACTTTTCAATGCATTCTTTTGACTGTTTATAAACACCCGTGTGCATGTACTTATATACATGCACACACACATACATCAGAGGAAAGGGTACTTAGATGACCTTCCATTTGGGAGCCTCTTCATCCATCAGTCCATTCGTCTCCCCCACGACCCTAGTTCCCTGAGGAAAGGGATTCTGCACCCTGTTTAATGTGATAATAAGCTCTGCACGTAACACAGTGCCTGGCCGGTAGCAGGCACTCAAAAGTATGTGTTAAATGAACAGATGAAACTGTTTAATAGTCTCCGAACATCTACATGGCACTGGGCTGGGTGCTAATGGGATCCCAGAGATGAACAAAAACAGCCCTTGACCTCAAATATCTTGCTGTCTGGTTGGGAAAACTATCAAATAAATCTTCGCCCTTTTGAATATGCAGAAAGTCTGACCCTTCCCTGACCCCCGCCTCGTGCCTGTGCACAGACAAAACAGGCACACACACAATTGCATATGTGTGATTGAAACTCCAGACACCCTACTCACAGACACCTGCACACCCAGACCCCCTGCTCAAGCTAGAAATAAACAGGTTGCAACATTTGCAGCCCAACCTGGTTTGTTTCCTCCGAGTTCAAAGGAGTTTATTAATTTCAGCCCCTTCATGTGGAACTTGCAAAGCCTCCTGCAGGAGATATCCATAGCAACTGTGGTAACCATCTGCAAAGGGAGATGTTAACCTTTTGGAGTCTGCTGCCCACTTTGTGTGTCCCCCTCAGCATATTTACAGTGTTTCTCGAAATCTCTGAAATAATGAGGCTCTCCAACCCAGAGAAGCAGCTTCACTGGGGAGTGGTGAGGTCTGGGGCAAGGAGCCGCCTCCTTCATGAGCCCAGGACCTGTGCCCCGTGCAGGCTAATGCCTGATGAGGTAAGCCTGGTGCCAGCTGGTGTTGGAGTTAGAGGTGGAGAGAGGGGCGAGGACGATGTGGGAATTAGCCTCAGCCTTGCCCACAAGAGGCAGGCTGAACTTTCTGAAATTGCCAAAAGGTCTCACTCTGGGTCTTGCTGCCTCCAATTTGACCTTTTCAGTAAGAGTGAAAAATGCTTGGTGCCTCCTCTTTGGGGCGAGAATGGATTGTTTCTTCAAGCAGGTCAGCCATTTCTACTCACCTTGGGCATTTCTACTCCTGACCTTGGGCACACCACTCCGGTTTTCTGATCTCCTCTGTGGGGCAAGGAATTCATTTCAGAAAGCCCTTCTTTCCAGGTTGGGGGTGGGGAGCTCTAGGGTACAGCCTGTGTTGGAGAGAATGTGCCTCATTTCCTGTTCATGGAGGACGCTTGGTGGAGAGAGGTTCGGGGGCCACTCAGACCTGGGTTCACACCCCAAGTCCATTCAAATACTTGCTGTGTATCCCCAAATGAGTTCCTCCTCTCTAAGACTCACTTTCTTCATCAGCAAAATGGAGATGATGATGTGTACTTTACAAACCTATTGGGAAGATCAAAGGAAATCATGTGTGCAAGCAGTTGAACTTTGTGCTTGGTGTACAGTAGGTGCTCAATAAATAGTAGTTTACTTTCTTCCTTATCGCACTCTGTCTGCTACCCTCCACTCTGTGCCAGCTACAGATAGAGATATTAATGAAGCCAGCCCTGAGGGCTCCCAGTTGAGCAGACCAGAGAGATGAGCAAATAATTATGAGGCAAGGATGGAAGTGGCTAATTTGACAGGAGGAAGGCAGAGAATCTTCCCAGAAGAGGTGACATTAACCAGGGCAGAAATGACCACGCTGACTAGGAGGGGAAGCCATTTCCTGTAGAGCAGTGGTTCTCAACTGGGGGCAACTTTGCATCTAATTAGCCAGAGATGCTGCTAACATCCTACAATGCACAGGACAGCCCCTACAACAAAGGATTACCCAGCCCAAAATGTTAATAGTGCCAAGGTTGAGAAGCCCTACTGTAGAACATCATAATATTCTTAGTCACAAAAATTATAATCACTACTGGTTATTGAGAACCTGCTGTGTGCTAGACATGACACTAGGGGCCTTCTGCATGCAGTATTGCATTTAATTCTCACAACTAGTCTATGGGATAATTCTCAGTGACTCTATTTTAAAGCTAAGGAAATCTGAGGCTCAGAGAGATTACGAAACTTGCCTGAGAACTCCTGGAATCAGAAGTCAAGTTTGGAATTCAGGTCTGCCTGACTCCAAACCCCACTTCATTATTTTTTTAAACCTCACCATGCTGTCTCAAATGCCTCAGTTGTGGAAAGATCTGGAGCTTGCCTTGACCGCCCACTGGACATGTGGTATGTGCAGTGGGTCAGACTAGCTTAAAGAGTCAAGGAAGAAGGGCTACTGCTGCCTTTGAGGGTGCCACGTGGGGTCTTTCTTAAGGCAAGGAGGGTCACTCTGGTTCAGCCTAGTAATGAGGCGTTCTCATGGGTGAATAAATAGAGAGCAGCTAGTCCTTTCTTCCCCCCTCCCTTGGGTCTTGATGCAAGTTCTGCTACTGCTGCTGCTGCTACTGTGATGACTTCTACTACTTCAGCTGATAATTAACGAACACTCATGCAGCTCGGCCTCCTATTCACTTGATATTGTATAAGTCTCCCAGCAACCCAGTGAAATAGGTATGATTGCTTCTATTTCACATATAAAAAAACTGAGATTCAGAGAAGGGTCAGACATCAGAGGGAGGGCTGGTAATTGAACCCATATGATTCTGTCACTAGTTCTCAACTGGAGAACAAATTTTCTCCTCCAGGAGGGAATAGATTATCTGAATGTCCAGATATTATCTGGAGACAGTTTTTGATTGTCACCAATGGAGTAGGGGGAGGTGTGTGTGTGCACGCATGCTACTGGCATCTGGTGGGTAGAGACCAAGGGTGCTGTTAAGTATCCACAATGACAGGACAGCCCCCACAACACAGAATGTTCTGACCCCAAATGTCAGTCGTGCCCAGGTTGAGAACATTGGACTCTACCTCAAAAGCCCCCACTCTGCTCTAGGTGCGTTACCTCTTTAGCGTGCGGTGGGGTTGATGGTTTCTGGATTGTGTTGAGTAAATGTTTATTTAACGTTTTCTAAGGACAGAAAACTCCTTGCATCATGTCTGGAAGCGCAGAAGTGCAGCATGAAAGTTAAAAATTCTTTTTTGACTCCTTTTTGACATTGGGATGACTTTTGTGGCAAAACTATGAGAAAGGCCAGGAATATGAACATTGCAAATTCACCTGCTTATGGCTATGTGAGGGTATTTTTTTTTTAAAGATGGAAATTGGGAAGGCTAGCAGTGAGCCCTAGTGAAATATTCATGACCCCCATCTAATTTCTAATTCAATTAAAAGGTGCTAATGTAGTTAACTGTGACAATAATTATTTTTGTTAATGAATATATTTAAATGTTTATCAGCAAAGGTGATAAGGAGTGCCCACAAGACCCAGCTATAAACTTGAATTTCAAATTAGTTCCAAAGTTTAAAGGTTGTTTTCAGAAAGCTGTGAACCAAACTCTGAATTTACAAAATGGATAATTTCAGAATTAGCTATTCAGTTCCAAAGGCAGTCTTCCATTTTCTCGAGGATTCAAGACAGGATTCTTTTAAAGTGCAAGTTCTTCAACTGCATTTGAAATAGGATTTGATTTATAAAAATTCAAATTATAGTGACTTTGCAAGAACCCAAGGACAAGAAACTGAGCAAATTCCAGTGTTTGTTGCTGGGTAGAAGACAGAGTTTCTCTGCCTGGGATGTCATAAGATCATTCCGGGACGGGGAGGTTATGTTCTGGGAGCCCCTTTTAAGAGGAATTGAACTGCATCTCTTCCTAAAAATCCAGCTGGTCCTGTGGGGTGGACGGGTGACTAACAGGCAGACATACTGGAGCTGGTGTACCAGATGTCTAGACATAGTCTCGTCCTTACACTGGCGTTTAAACCAAGCACTTGATATTGCCTAGTTTTAAACACAGTCATCAAAATGTGAAATTGCCTATGTTAAATTTTACAGTGTTTGCGTGACTTTTAAAAGATGGGTTTCTAGCTTCTGGATGAAAAATGTCCCTTTTCACATTCTTGATTCTTACTTTCACTGTTCTGTTAGGACAGTAGCTACAATGATGGGTATGATGCCATCTTTGTGACCGACAAATGTGGTTTTGACACTCAGTTCCACCACTCACTAGCTAGGTGATTCGGGGCAAATCATTTAACCTGTCTGAACCAGTTTTTCATCTGTGAAGGGAAGGTTATAATATCTTGCATACCTTGCCAGCTTGCTGGAGGGGTTAGAGAGTAACCGCTTTAATTTAAGTGCCTAACAGTGTCTTGACATATAAATGCTCGATAGATGGTGGTGATGGTGGTAGTAGTTCTAGTAATAGTTGTTGTGTTTGTTGTTAATCCAAACATACTTTAATCTCAAACCAGCCTACAGAATAGGTAACATTATTTTGTTTTGATAAGGAGACTGAAACTCAGAGAAGCTTAGTTACTTGTCACAAAATTGGTAAGTAGGGGGATTAAGATTTGAACCAGATTGGTTTGATTCTAAAGAACATGTTCTATTCACATATCATGATCCTCCCACTTAGAATACATATTCCGTCTCCTCTCAACTAGACTTAAATCTCTGCCTACCTTACAATGCCTGGGAATTCCAATCCGCTTGTAGGTCCTTAATAGACATCATTTGAGAATGACCAGTTCTCACTATTGCTTTAAACAAAACTCACTCATTTCCTATATTTTTTCTTGGGTTTATTTTCTTCAAGATAATGCAGAAAATGGGACAAAAGGTTGTGAAGATGAATCAAGGAGTAGTGTCTTTGATGCTGTTTGGCGAAAGATCCAGGGTACTAGTTTCTGCACGCCTCATTGTAACTGTAGAGACCCCTTGGGTAACGTCTGAGGAGATTGTTTGTAAATCTAACCCTTCTCCCAAATCTTTTCAGGTGCTAGAAATGCTAAAGTTCTTGGAAAGGTAGGAGTGAGAGAAAAGGGCAAAGACTTGAATATTTGACTGGTGATGTTGATTCTGTAAAATGAATCAACAGAGGACTTCTGGCTCATGCTCCTGGAAGTCCCAGGAGTAGCCCAGTCCAGAGCTTTCCCTGGAGACCCCAGGGAAGGGAAAGTACAGAAGGACTCCAGACAGGAATGCTGCTGGTGGGGTTTACAATGCCAAAAGAAGGCTCAAAAGACTTGATTTGAAGAAGAAATCTGCCACAGGAACCCACTGAGGGAGACAAGACAGTTTTAAAAGCCATTCAAATCTCAATAACCCATGAACCTAGAAAACATGATGGTAAGTGAAAGAAGCCACTCACAAGAGAACATATAGCATATGATTCCGTTCATATGAAAGTCCAGAATAGAGAAATTTATGTAGATAGAAAGTAGATTTGTGGTTGCTTAGGGCTGGAGGAGAATGAGGGAATAGGAGGGTGATGGCTGGAGAGCACAGGGCTTCTTTTTGAAGTGATGAAAATGTTCTAAAATTGGTTGTGATGATGATTGCACATCTACGAAAATACTAAAAACCACTGAACTGTACACTTTAAATGTGTGAATTGCATGGTGCGTAAGTTATATTTCACTAAAGCTGTTAAAAGAAATCAAAACAACCCACATGGGCAGTCTATGACCTGTGTCTATGCCCTTGCGCACAATGCCCACCCATTTTTCTTAAAGCCTTTTGTGGTCTTGCCTTCCTTATCCTACCGATCTTACCAAATTGATATGATCCATATGGTCCCAGAGTACGCAGAATGATAAATATTTTGGAAGCTAAAGAGTCTTTCCTCTCCTTTTTTGGAGAAGGCTGATTTTTCCGATCACCCTAATTTGTGTTTGTATATTTCAGATATACATTTGAAGGCTTTAAGGAAATTTATATACCACCTCCACCCACCAACCATCTGTTCTCATCCTTTTAAGCCTACCTTGGGAATCACTGAAAATTGGGAGGGGAAATCATTTCGACATTACATTGAACTTCCTACTCGGTATCCTCAAGGGAGGCAAAGAATAACATATAGACCTTGGGACTCATTTTCTAACAAAATTTAGATGTTACCACCTGTGAGATCCAGGGAACATTACTTAACCTCTCTGAGTCTGCTTTCTCATCTATAGAAAGGGGATAATTACAGTACCTGTTGGGTTTGCTTTGTAACTGAAATTAGATGATGTCTGTAAATCACTTATCCTGACAAGTAGTAGGCACTCTGTGGATCAAAGCTATTTATTATAATTGCTATGGTTACATTATAATTGATTAGAGTGTGTTTATCTCTGAAGTTCAATCTTTTTGACTCCCTTAGGACCCCCACCCTAAGGAATACCCACCTTCTTGTAGACTCTCCCTGTCTTGAAGCGACTACCATTCTAGCTTGACCCAGAATTCAGATAAACAGGTCTTCATGTTGCAAAGGTCCCTCCAGTAGCCATGATGGGGAAGTACTAGAGGGCGGGAACTTCAGACCAACGGCATCTGTTTACATTTTGCAGACCCACTGACCCTTTGGTAGCCAGAGGTGGTTGTTTCTTTAATCCTTTCATCTTTATATTTTCATAGTGATTTCAGGGAGAACCAAACCAGAGAGCTCAAAGCAGGGGTCCATGGGGCACGTTGCCCACAGGTGTGTGTAGGTTGCACCTGGAAGTATCCCTATTTTTTAATTGGTTACTGGCACCAAGTAACAGTCAGACTTCATTTATTATTGGGATTTCTGACTCCTCTGGAAAGACTGAGCACACATTTCTGCATGGCAGCAACCAGCTGGAACTGAAGAGCACCTGCCCCCTTTAAAAGAGATATGCCTCTTCTGGTTCCCTCAGTCTCTCCTTCTTCCTGACATTTATGTTACCTGTCTTGTGTCTGGATACACTTGAGTTTATGGTCCCCCAACTAAGCCTTTGTGATCCACAGGATTGAATTGCTCAGAGTGGAAGAGATGTTGATAGGTTTTCTTGGTATCCCTAATAAAATCACAATCTATGAGGCCAAGTACAGGGATTAAGGTATTTTGTCTAGAAGTACACGGGAACAGGAGCCCAGCTAGAACTGGAAACTCGGGCTCAAAAGCCCATTGTAGGATGTATGAAGGTAGAAGATGAAGCTTCTAGGACAGAGAAAGTGTACTACTTCTCTCCGAGTCTAACACAACATCATCGTTTAATCAAATGTCCCAAGGGACAGTGTCAGGGGATCTGCATTGCTCTCTCTCTTCCTTAAATATGTCAGAAGAGAAATAACTCCCAGCTGCAGCCACTGCTGCAGCTCTCACAGCGGATCTCTGAAGCCCTCTCCTCCTTTCTAGTCCAGAAGCAGATCAGCTCACATTTTAAATTCTCTAATAGAAGCACAAATGAGGTTTATGAACCATTAACCTTAGGTCAGTTTTCCAAAGTCTCAAAAAAGCACTTTAAAACAATTAATTACTTTGCTTCACTGGAAACAGATTGTAGATCAGTGCAATTAAGCAGATGCTTGAGGTGAAACATTTCACTAAGATGGACAAGAAGCTCCCACCCCAGAACTTTTAGGGGCAGGAGGAAGCTTATTTTTCATATCTACAACACCCCCCACCCCAGCAATGTCGTGATCATTTCTAAGCAAGAACTGTTTGCATTTTCCAAGCCCCTTCCTTCTTATACAGTTTGAAGTATAACCTTGATTTTTCACTCTGTTTGGGGAAATGACAGTTCTCAGTAAATGAATTTGTAGGTTGAGAGGAAGATCTTCTAAAATTCATTCAGTCTGTTGAAAATTTCTTTTAGAAATATGAGTCCTCCATTAGTTTTTATTAGGAAGAGCTTACACAAGAGCTGATTAATAGGACAACTAGTGTGCTGAGCCTTGGGGACAAGTAGGCTGAGACATTAACTCTGTCTTATAATTTCTCTTCTTGGAGCAGAAGACAATGGCCAGAGGTCAGTGTAGGGGATGAGTGACTTCCCTTTTTGTCCCAGCTCTGCTGCCACCATGCTGTAGAGGCGTGGGTGAGTCAGTTCCCTTACATGAAACTCACTGCTCATTTACAAAATGAATGGATTGGACTGGATCTCAGATTTCCTTTTGAGCCCTGACATTCTGTGATTACTTGTAAAACATCCTGTAAACACAAAAAGCATAAGAAATGGGTCTACTACTTTCAGTTCAAGATGGCTGACTGAGCACATCTTGACAGAAGAAATATAAGAGCAAGAATAAATCAATGGCAGAGCTAGAAAATGGCCCGTGTTGCCTTCAGCAGGCTGGAAATGTTGAGAAATGTGTGGAAAAGATAAAATATATGGCATCAGATTAATCATGATTCTTAATAGCCTTCAGGAGACTATAACCCCAAGGAGATAAAAGAGCAGACAATCGTAAAACAGTTCTCCCAACACGACTCTGGAGAAAAATCAAGATCAGAGACAGCAGTGTGGGAGAAACAATGGTCTATGGGATGGTCTAAGGGTAATAAATTAGAGAACAAAAGAACAATTACACAAATTCCTCACTCAAAAGAGAGGCTGGCTGCAGTGCTCACTCCCAGGTTTTCTGTAAAGTCAGTTTTCTACATTACGTTGGGACTGGAGTTTAGGTGGCTGGAGAGAGAAATGGGTCACTGCCTCGAGTAAACTGGTGAACACAACTGAGACAGAGCCCCCACAACTAGAAGTCAGGCTTCCCTCCCTCACATCATGAAGGGAAGCGCATGTGGATATACCACTTCTCCACTCACATCAGCCACGTTCACTACCTGGGGGACAGTGACTGTCACATGTTCAGAGGAAAGTAATTTTAGCTGCCAAAATGAATCGGTCTAGATCAGCACTGTGAGGTAGAACAGTCTATGGTGATGGAAATGCTCTATAAATTTGTGCTGCCCAATACCCTAGCCTGTAGTCACATGTGGCTATTGAGCACTTGAAATGTGACTAGTGCAACTGAGGACCTGAATTTTAATTTCACTTAATTTTAGTTAATTTAAATCGAAATTGAAAAAGCTGCATGTGGTGAGTGGCTACCACAGATGGCTATTGAAACAGCTGCCATATTGGATGGCACATTCGCCTACATTCTCTTTTATAAATATAGACCACCACATAACCAAGTATTTGAGGAAACTAAATAACATAAAAGAGAGACATAAAACTGAGTATAGTGAGATCCTAAATCCTGACCAAAATTAATACAGGAAACAGAAGATGACTTCAAAGAATTCTAATTAGTACCCTCAGATCCGAGATGATGTACCATCCATACAAAAACCTGGGGTTATTCCTAAGAATACGTTAATAATACAAAATAAATCATGGAAATTAAAATACAATTGGTAAAATTAAAAACTAAATAAAAGAGCTGAATGGCAGAATTAAAAGTTAAATAAGAGGATTGACTTAGTGGTCTGGAATATCTAAGCAAAGTATTCTCCCAACCCACAGAGCAATGACATAAAAACTATAACAGAAAATTTGACACATGAACGATGGATCCAAGAGACCCAATATTCATCAACGAATGATTCTAGAAAGAGTGATCAGAAGTAATGGAACTAAGGAAAGAGCTGAAAAATAATAGGGGAAAAAATCCAAATAATTGATAATGCAACTGTAAAGTCTCAAGGTGATTGCTAAATAAGAGTTAATAAAATAGAAGAGGCATGGCATAAAATTAAATATATAAAATCCATGCATACCTATAACAAAATATTAACCTTAGACCAAAATTCTACATAATAAAACTTGGGAGGTGCAGCGTGGAGAGTGGAAAAAGTGAAGGTTTGCTACAAAGATTGTTCTTTCAGAGAGGAGGCTGTATAAACTACTGATTACTTTTTGACATTGCTGAGAAAATAGGGTTTTAAGTATATTTATGTTTGTAAAAAATATATAAATTAAAATAAAAGTATATAAAAGGAAGGCAGACTTCTATTTCACTGGAGAAATAAAAGCAAGGAAGAATATTTGCTCAATTAGCTAGAATCTGGAAAGGGGAACACTCAAGAAAAGATAAAAAGTAAACAACAAATTAAAATGACAGAGATAAAACCAAACATACAGTGACTATAGTAAATGTAAATAACATAATTTCTCCTATTAAAAGACAAGCACTATTAGGATTTTTCTAAAGGGAAATTTAACTGTATGTTGCTTAGGAAACCTTAAATAAAATCATAAAAATGGGTTAGAAATAAAGGGTTGGAGAAAGCTATAAATCTTGAATTAGGTTGGCAACTATCTTTTCTAAGGAAGGATCTTCTTTGTTTAAAGATTATATCTCCCACTATTTTTCATTCTTGCTCTATTAAAATACTATTATTTTATGAAATGTCAATCTTAGGACAGTTGCCAAATTATTTTTAAAATCTCACTCATTAAAAAAATATCACAAAGTCTAGCTTCAGGGATATTTGAGTTAGAATGATAAGAAATCAAGCTCATGTCAGGAATTTAAAAAATAATAAAACCTACCAGTTCCAGATTATGTTTCAGGGCCACAATTCTATTTAACCCAATTGCTCATATTATTGGTCTGTTTGGGGTTTTTTTGTATTACCAAAGTCAAACTTGATAGTTGGAAGAAGTATAGGTGTATAAAACACATAATTCCTAACACACACACACAACTGCTACCAATTAGCTGTCCAATTATTGAAATAGTGGGGAGAACCAGTTCCTCCCGAACACTTCAGATACTCATTTCCTTTTCTAGAAAGACGTTTTGATGCAACTGCTCTAATCCATCTGCTTGTCCTGAGGGCCTGAATTTAGGATCTTCTGCCTGTCTCCTACAAAAATCCATGTTAAAACAATAATTCAGTAAAATACCCTAGAATGCCAAAGCTAAAATATCTGCTTCGTCTAATGACCTCATTTCATAGATGAGGAAACCTAGGTTTAGAGGGATAAAGAGGTTTGCCCAAGGTCACCCTACTAGTTTGTGGCAGAGTTGGGACTGGAACCTAAGTGTAGCGCTCTTCTTTTTGTTTGTTTCAGGTGATAGAAAACCCAACCCAAACTGGCTTTGATTCCTATAAATGAAAAGTTGAGGATCAGAACCAGCTTCAGGGGAGGCCTGACCCAGGTGTTCAAACTATATCATCAGAATGAAGTCTCTCTCAGAATGCTTTCTTCCATATTGGCTTCGTTCTCAGGCTCCAGGCAGTGACCAAATGGCTACCAGCATCACTAAGTTTAATTCCAGATTTAAGTCTAGCTGCAAAGAGCCTGGACCTCTAATCTTTACCATCAAAAGTATCTTTATGTCTCATTGGCTCAACTTGAATCATGGGACCATCCCTGAATCAATCACTATAACCATAGTAATGCATGTTCTAATGGCTCTGGCCTGAGCCATATGCCCATCCCTAGGACAGGAAGTGGATTCAACTCCACTCAAAGCTCACGGACTAAGAGTCAGGGAGGGGTGGTTCCCCAGAGGAAAATCCAGGTACTCTAAATAGGAAAAGGATAAATGTGTGCTGGGTAGCCAGGTCAAGTCTCCTTCCTCCTGGTCCAGTACGCTCACACTGCACCATCATTGAAACTTGTTCATTCCTCCATTCAGGGAAGCCACTGTTACTAAACCTAGTCATCCTGTTTCAGGGGCCGTAGCCACCAGGTAGGAGAGCTTAGAATCACTTTCTTTTTTTGTTTTTTTGGAGTGCTGCCTGAAGGGCAATAGTGAAGGATGACAATAGCAAAGCCATTGTTCATTGTTCTATCATCATCTATCGCAAATTCTAAATCAGCAAAAGCAGCCACTGTCTGGAGTGACAAATCCTTTGATAAATTGCAGCTTTCCTGGTTGCCGAGCACTGACCCTGTTCCAATCATTGATTGTGAAACATCAATGAAGACTATGGAGCCTCAGATAATAATATTCTCAACTCTATATCCTTTCAAAATTGGCTAGCCAGAGTATCAAATTCTGACAGCTGCCAGTCCTACAGATGCTGCTTATGCAATAGTCTTGCAGTCTTGGTGGTGCACGTTACAAAGATATATGAGAATGACGGTTCGAGGAATCTCAGCTTCTTTTGGACTTGGGATTGTGTTGGAGGACCTCTGTAGTTTGTGACTGCTCAACACCAATGATCTCCTTCTTGTGGGAAAAACACCCTCCCTCATCGCATTCCTTAGAGAATTTGTTCCTCCCTGACTCCAATCCTGTGTTTTGTATGAATTTGAAAATCATAGCATCTTGCCAACAGGACATATGATGACCCAAGACTGGACAATCATTATTTCTATTCCTCCTGGTCACAGTGATTGGACCCCAGTTGGACCAATCAGAAACCTGCCTTGGAATTTTTATCTGGAAAGCTGGTAGGAAAAGTTATCTTTTTTCTTTAAATATGAGGTTGTGAATATCTGACCCCATAGTTGCTGGTGATTATGGGGAGTGGGGTTTAGAAAAGATGTGTGCAGGGAGGGATGGGGGTATAGGAAGAAAGAATGTCCTCCAATACTTCCAGGGAGACATCTGCATACACATTTTCAGTTTTTATCCATAAGCCTTTTTAGTGGAAGCTTCTCTCTGATTCTGACAATAGGTTTATGCTAAGTCCTTGTGGAGGAGAATAGCCAAACCAGATTTTTTCCTTCTTTAGCTTAAGAAGCTGCCAGCTGCTCTTCATTCTAGTGGGGATAGAAGGTCAATTTAAAGCAGATATTTATGCTCTCTCTTTAATATGCAGAAATATGCCAAAGAGACCCAGATTTGAGAAGCATTGCGATGAGGCCTTTGGTTGGATTTAGAGAAGCTACCTATACACTCCTCTTTCTTTGCAGAGAAGAGGAGGCCACTTTGCATATGGAGACCAGGGGTTTTCTGGGAGGGAAGACACTAACATTCCCACAATACTTGCCCCTGATTATTTTACTTAGTAAGCTCTGTTGGGGAAGACTGGAGTGGACCTGGCCAAGATTCAGTGTGGGAGAAGAGCAATGGTGCTATTAATTAAAGTAATCATAGCATAGAGAGATACTAGACCAGTGGCCTCTTTCTGGCATTGACTCAGAAAAAAATAGCAAAAGGTAGCTCAGGCCATCCAAAATACTTACACCTTAGAAAGTCTTCTGATCTAGCATTCTGGGGTTAGCTCATGTCAGGAAGCAGCTGTGTGTTGGCTGGTGCTAAGGGCTGAGGCATCTAGGTTTTCCATCTTTGAGAAGGTTTTAGAGATGTGGCTAGGGCCATCTGCCTGCACCCTGTTCTTCACCAATGCTACAGCTAGTAAGCAGCTGTGAACTCTGAACCCGGCAGCTAGTGGGTGCCCAAGGATGTTCTCTACATTTCTAATTTCTGGTGCTAGTAGACCAAGAGACTACCTGAGTGGAACCAGTCCCAGCCCAAGGAAGCTTATGCCTGCATCAAGTGGGACCTTGTGTGATGATTATCACTCCTCTGTATTCCACTTTCCAGGACAAGGGAGGTAAGGAAAGTTGTGTGTGTGTGCATATATGTTTTTGTGTTTTCCTTATTGCAGAAAATGCTGATTGTTCAAGTTGCATTCTATTATCAAGACTTAAGAGAGCTTGGTCAACTTTTATAATTCATATGGGTTATTGGCTTTCTGTTTGAATACATAACATAGTATAATTTGGCACTAGGGATCCTCATTACTACTGAATTGGTTGTTATTTCTAGGAGATTTCAGGAAAAAAAATTGTAATATAGTATAATAAAATGTCTCATGGAGTCATATTGATACTTCCAATTTTAAGTCAAGACTTCTTCTATTTAACCTCTTCTCTAGTGAATCAATATGTCTTCCCTTCCATTCCAAAAATCCTGGTTTTCAAGGGCACAGGGAGTGATAGAATTAGAATATACCATAATTTATCATCTGTTTTATCCAATTTTAAACACACAAAAGTCTCGGAATAATAATACTAATACCACCTCCATCATGATTAATGAAAACATTAAAAAAGTTTTGTATATGCTCCTCTCATCCCTCCCCATTTTTTTAAAGTGTATTGAGGTAAAATCTACATGCGGCAAAGGTTATCTGTTTTAGGTACACAAATCTATAAATTTTGACAAACTTATAAAGATACCCCCTTTGTTAATAGTTGTACCATATATGTGTTGCTAGAGCATGCAACCATTTCATAATATACTTTCTCCCTATTTGTCCTCATTTTGTCTTAGCTCTATCTGTCTCAGTAGCTATTTATCTAATGTTCATTAACAGTCATGATGTCACCCACCCTTTAGTTATTTTGGATGTCTAAAACTCATTCCATGGCAGATTACTCCTAAGGGGCTTATGGGAACAATATTTCTTGAGTTCTTATGTTTTGATTAGTTTGTCTGTGCCCTTTCTACTGAAAAAGTCGATTTTGCTGCATATAAAATCCGTGGTGCTCTCTTTCCTTGAGTGTCTTAAATATATTACTCAATTTTCTCTTGACATAAAGCATGGCTTTCAATGACTAATAATAATCTAATTTTCTTTCCCTTAAAAGTCACATGTTCTTTTTTGGCAGATGCTGAAAGGATTTTTAAAGTCCCAGATCATACCAGAATATGTCTTGATATTGATCATTTGGGGTCAAAAATCTCCTGTATGCACTGTGATCTTTCAAAATGCAGTTTCAAATTATTATTTTTTCATTTCAGGAATGTTTTCTTGAAATATAGTTTCTAGTATTTCTTCCATTCCCTTGCTTTGGTTTTCATCTTCAGAAATCCTATTATCCATGCATTCAATCTTCTTTGCCTATTTTCAATACCTGTCACTCTCTCAATCCTTTCTTCATTTCTTATTTTGAAATTTATTTTTATTTACTTTTTAAAATTGTGGTAAATATATATATATCACACGAAATTTAACATTTTAATCATTTTTAAGTATACCGTTGTGTCATTAAGTACATTCACATTTTTGTGCGACCATCACCACCATCCATCTCCAGAACTTTTTCATCTTTAAAAACTGAAACTCTGTAGTCTTTAAGGAATAACTCCCCATTTCCTCCTTCCCCCAGCCTCCAGCAACCACCATTCTACTTTCTGTCTCTATAAAGTTGACTACTCTAGGTGCCTCATATAAGTGGAATCATATAATATTTGTCCCTTTTTCATTGGCTTATTTCACTGAACATAATGTCTTCAAGTTTCATTCATGTTATAGCCTATGTCAGAGTTTCTTTTTGTAAGGCTGCTTAATATTCCTGTGTGTGTGTGGGTGGGTGTGGTTGTATCACATTTTATTTATCCATTCATGCATCAGTGGATTTTGGATTGTTTCACTTTTTGGTTATTGCGGATAATGCTGCTCTGAACATGAGTGAACAAATATCTGTTTGTGTTCTTCATTTCTCCTTAACTTTTTAATTTTCCCTCTTTTTCACATTCTGTTTCTTTAAGGCGTTGTTTCTTTTATTCTTTCTAATTGTTTATTGTGGCGTTCCCTTTTCCTGAAGTCCCTCGGATTCTGCCTCCCTTACTTCCTCTTCGTCCTCCCCAACAGACATCAGGACCATGCCAGTCTTATATCTATTAATGGTCTGTCCTCACCCTCTTGTATTGGCGTTTATGGGGGTGTCCTATTCCCTAGATTTGTTTTAAAATGTTGTCCATATGTTTCTAGCTTTTCTATCTAGTTCTGTTTCTCTGTGGGGATTGAAAAACTAAGCTGCCACTGCTACTATCTTCCAAGAATCTCCCATAGTTGTTTCTCTTTCTCTTACTTTCTGCTTATTGTGTCTTATTTCCTGTGTGCTTAAACATTTATTACTGTGTGCTGCTCATTTTTCTTGGAAATTTATTTGTGCCTATCCCTTGAAGCTTGGGACAAAAGGTGAGTTCCTCCAGGGAGCATTTTCTCTTGCCTCTGCCTGACACCTGGGGGCATGGTCCGCGAATGCGTTAAACCACCGTGGCTTGGAGGTTTGGGGACCCTGTGGGTAGTTCAATTTGGGGTGCAATCCTGTGATTATGGCTTTTGAGGGAAGATATTTTTCTCCCTGCTCTGTCCAGTACTGAAGAACTTTTCTTGCAGACTCCAGGGTTTGGGGTCTACACAAGTGCAGTGGATTTACCTTTGGTTCATCCTTACACTGACAGGGTAGCTCTTTGGGTCCTGTATTTTGTAGAGTCTTACATGTAACTTCCCACTTTGGGAAGGCCCTGGGCTTGGTACTTAGACCCTTGTGCCCCATGAAGTGGTGAAAACGGAAGCCTAAGTTCATCAGTTTTGGGAAATGCCTTCAGCACAAAAATGGTTCCATACCGTGCTCACCATTCTGGATTTCTGCCTTCCCTTAGATTTTGACGTGATAATTCTGCACCATCAGCATTTTTAGTTGTCTTCACTGGGAAGGTTGGCCTTCCATTTGACAAGGAATGGAAGTCCAGGATGATCTTTTTCTACGGAGGTTTTTGCAGAAATATTGTCACTCTATGCAGTCGTAAGAATTCCTCTTCTTTCTTTCAACTAGATGTCAGGAACCATGATAGGTGAGGTTGGGGTGTCCAGACCAAGTATTGGTACCCGAGATCATCTAACAAGGCTCAAGGAGGCCAGATCGAATCCTAGAACCCAGATCAGATCTACACACAAGGGATGTGTTGGAACATCCCTTCCTTGCCTTATTTCCCTGCAATATAGGCACTGGCTACAGAAGACTCACCTCAATTTCTGAGCTGGGATAAATGTGTTTTTCTTGGTGGATATATCATGGATAGGACATGGGTTCTGAATTCAGACTGTCCGGGTTTGAATCCTGGCTCCACTACTGACAGTATTATCACCTTAAGCATGTCATTTAATCTCTCCAATCCACTTGCCTCACTTTCAAAGGGGAGGAAAAGACTACGTGCCTTATTGGGATATTCTGAGAATTGCATGTGATAAAGTGTTTAACAGTGCCTGGAAGATTTATGAGCCCTCGGTAACAATTAAACTGTAATCTTAATATCCCCAAAGTGAAAAGTTTTATGGCATTTTTTTCTTCTTGTTGAGCCATACCCTATCATGCTTTCATCCAGCGGGAGATCTCTTTTGTTTATCACGGTTAACTCTTTGCCGTAATAGAAATGTTGAGCCGAAGTTTTAAGGGTTGAGATGGGAAAATGAATTTGGAAACACAAGGACAAAGAATTTGCTAAGTGAGTGGAGAGGTGGACTGATGGATCAAAAGAAGCCACACTACAGAGACCAGGTCCTGCTGCATCCATAAAAATGATGGTGCTCAAGAGAGACGAGAAAGATATGTCTGAAGTGAAGCGTGGAGGAGCCAGATGGTTGTGGAAAATCCTGTGCATTCCAGAGACTGAGTCAGTAGTTGATTGACAGTGGAGGGTGTGGGTAATGAAGTCTCATATTTACTACGCTATTGATTGCAAGGATTCTGCAAACCGTAGGATTGAGTGGACCACAGGGAGCTGAGCCCTGAGTTTGTGTCTGGGTTTTCAGAGTTCCTGAAGTTTACTTTTGGCTGCTCTCTGTTCTTTTTCACTTCACACTTTAGTTCTTCCCATCAAGAGACCCAGAGCCCTTTCAGTAGCTCTGCTGTGACAGCCCTGGACAGCCACACAAGCTTTTCTGAACTCCTTTCCCTACATCCCCATCAAAACGCATCTCTCCTGTGATCTATTCTTTCTGAATTTTCTCTGCCTCGCTCATTTGAGAAACATATCCATTCTAAGATGTGGATGCTAATGGATTAATTTGTTCTCCCTTCTAGGAACATTCCAATGAAGGTTTTCTAGAAAGCTGGTTGCTTCAGCCCAAGGATGGCATATTGATTCTGTCCTGTATGCCAACTCCAATCTGGTGCTGGGGAGAACGTCGAGAAATTGGATCATCCATACATCGCTGGTGGGAATAGAAAATGGTTCATCCACTCTGGAAAACAGTTTGGCAGTTTCCTAAAAAACTAAACATGGAACTACGTTATGACCCAGCAATTGCACTCACTCCTGGGCATTGATCCCAGAGAAATGAAAACTTATCTTTACACAGAAGTACACAAATGTTTATAGCACTTTTATTCATAATAGCTCCAAACTGGAAACAACCCAGATGTCCTTCAGTGGACAAATGGTTAAACAAACTGTGGTCTGTCCATACCATGGAGTACTACTCAGCAATAAAAAGGAAGAAACAATTGACTCATGCAACAACCTGGATGAATCTCCAGAGAATTATGCTGATTGAAAAAATTCAGTCTCAAAAGGTTATGTCCTGTATGATTCCACTTATATAACATTCATGAAATGGCAAAATTATAGAAATGGGAAACAGATTAGTGGTGGCCAGGGGTTAAAGAGGGGGTAGGGATAGGACGGAAGTGGTCAAGACTACAAAAGGACAATGTGAGGGATCCTTTTGGTGATGGGCAGGTTCTATATCTTGACTATAGTAGTGTCGACTTCCTGGTTGTGATATTGTGCTATGGTTTTGCAATGTGTTGCCACTGGGGGAAATGAGTTAAGGGCACATGGGATTGCTCTATTATTTCTTACAACACCATGTGAATCTACAATTATCTAAAACTGAAAATTTTAATTTTTTAAAAATGCTAATATACATCAAGTACTCAGAACAATGATTGGCACAAGGCCAGAACTATTTAAGCATTTGCTATTATTAGTAGTTTTCAATAATTATATTGTATTTCAGTACATGAATTTGTCGACTCTGTTGGGTTCCAACCCATAGATGATAGGAAGTGAAATAATCTCTGCCCGTGTGGGATGAAGATGAGGAAGTGGTTGGGGGGCCCAGCCCTAGTGGAGGTACCTAGAGGAAGCCTCTCTAATATCCTTGAACTTCCCTGTCTTGGGGTCAGGAGAGCTCATACCTCTGTTCAGATCCTTTGGCCTCCAGAGGGCTGTGTTTACCACCACAGACCAATGTTGGCCTTCCCAGGAGGTTGCAGATTTCTAAGACTCCCAGGATCTGCTGTTTGGTCCTGTAGCTACAGGGCTCACCCAGCCTTTGGAGAAAAAAATCTCCTCCCCAGTTCTCTCTGGAAGGATGTAAGCAGTGCCCAAGGCTTCATTTGCTTCCACCTGCACCTAGATAACGTAGATGGCTTAGACTCGCGAGTGGAGGAGGAAGAAGTCTCATTCAGGTTGACATGCTCCCAGAATTCAACACGATTCTCTCTTTCTTAGGAATGTCAAGTTCCCAGAACCTCCCTCAACTTCCTCTCTCTCTGGAATGCCATTGTGACCCATGTTCCCAGAATCCTCCTTGGCCCTGTCTCTGGAACATCATTAGGGTGTTCCCAGATTCCCTTCAGCCCTCTCTCTGGAGGCTCTCATGCCTCAGTCATGTTTGTATTTGGGCTAGTAGTTCTCAAGGAGGGGTGATACCATCCCTAAGAGAGTGGGGTGTTTGCAAACAGTGCCATATTCTTGGTTGTCCAAATGAAGAGCCACCTCCTCTGCCACCGTGTGCCTGGCACACAGAAAACAGCATTTTCCTTCTCTCTTTCCTTGGCATCACTGCATAACGTGTTTCCCTCTATCTTTTAATTGTAACCACCCTGCAACATGATTAAAAAGCCATGATGTCTCAGCACACATGGATGGAATGTAGTGCCGACATTAAATAAAACTTCTAACCAAGGTGATCCGACACCTATTTAATGATAAGCATCATTGTTGCCACGCTCCAGGGCAATTAGGCACACTTTGCACGCTCTTCACATAAATGAAAGCAATTCCTCTCTTCAAAACGCCAGACCCTGTGCTCCTCGAGTGAAAGGAATGCCAGCTGGGAAGAGACTGTGACTCAAGAAAGCCTACATTCTTCCTGGAGGAAGGCATCTCCCCTCATAGTCCCCACCTAGGTCTGATTCTCACGTTCCTTAAACTCACGTTCCTTTAACCAACAGGGAACCCAACTGTCATTTGCTCTAACATCCTGTTCTTAAACTTTCCTTAAGAACCAAACTAAAATTTAGACTCGGACTCGGTTTAGCCTGGCCTGTCTCCAAAATCTGCAGGATTTTATTCTGGCGATGGAAAGTTGCCACATGTGTATATTTCTAACTGTTTCCTAGGTTCAGCCCCAGGAACTTGCTCTTCTGAAGGGGTTGGAAAGGAGAGCTTAAACAGATGTGAATTCACCACCATGAGATGCTGAAAGGTAGTTTGTCTCCAGAGCTGGAGAGATCTGGGTTCCTCTTTTAGCTCTGTCACTCACCACGTCTGTGAACTTGGACGTGTTAACTTACCTCTCTGAGCTTCAAGGCTGTTAACTCTAAAATGTGGACATAAATACTTACTTGGCTAAGTTTGTTTTGAGGTTTGAGATCACGTTTATTCAGTTCCTGGTACATATTAGACACTCAGCAGCTATGAACTATAATTATTCATCATAATTCAGAGAAAGAGAGAGATGACAGAGAGCCAAAACTCTATGATCATCGCTGACATGTATAACCTTGATGTCCACTGGGGTTACTTTGTCCTTTGAAATTCAAATGGAATTGGCTTTACCTCCACCCTACATATGGTGGGAGAGCCAGTGTCCCAGAGACTCTGAGAGTCCCAGAGAGACTCTTAGGTTTCTCTGCTCACTGTCTTTGTGTTTCTCCTTTCATGGAATTAGATCAGTTTCAGGACCACCTTGCTGTCTTGCAAGCACTATCCACAAAGGGTGCAAACCCCGTTTTTTCACTTCCTCCAATTCTCCTAAATGAGGTTATGACCATCAGATTGTTGGTAAAGCTTTAAGGCAACAGAGGTTTATATGGCAATCCCCCCAAACCCAAGCTGGAATATTAGACATTCCTGCTCCTAAAAAATCCCTCTGCCCACCTGCCATTGGGAATTTATGACTGATTACATTCCTCTACAGGCTTAATCTTTCCATCTTAATATTTCCAGTTACTCAGTCCCCTTCTCCTTTCCCACGCCTCTCCTCTTATCTCAGCCTAACCATCCTCCTCCTGCCACTCACCAAATTCCCACTAACCAAACAGAGAGCACCTTTGTCAAAGGAGCCATCTCCTTCCACATGGAGAATCCTTCCACACAAAAGTAGTCCATCGAGGCATTTTCCTAATCAAACATGGTTCTCTCCCTAAGAGGGTCTCTGGAGCCAGCTGTTGAAATAACATTTTTTTGTTCCACAACATGGGGAAACTCATAAGTACAAATGTCTTAGGACTCTGGGTCAGGGCTGCCATATAAGGTTTTTCAGGTTTTGCACTGCAAAGACATGCCCTTTGATGTTGGGTGCACTCAGAGGAGTACTTTTTCTTAGGTCAACCACTAAGGTAAGAACAGCTTTTTCTAATTTTCTGCTGGGGATGGAGGAGTGGTGGTGGGGGTGCTTTCTTCTAATTTACCTTTCCCGAGGGGGCGCCATTTTCTTATTGTCATAAAGATGCCTGTGTTAGCAGTGGCCTTGCTTGGAGTCAGGGCGTTTGCAATATTGGGTAACTCAGAGCCCTGAGTGGAAGTAACACAGTGTCAGTAACAGAGTGGGAACAGCAGCGGGGCTGTGTCATTTTGAGGGAAAGACATCTGCAGTTCTCCCCAAGCTGTCACTGGGAGATATCATTTGCATATTAAACAAATATTTAAAATTAGCCATGCAGCGAACAATCAGAAGCTGGCATCGCAGGCATCAGTCCTTCCGAGCAGCAGCAGAGACTGAAATGTTCCCCTAGGGGTACACATCTGGGTTGGGTGATATGAAGGGAGCCGGGATGAGTTTCTATGACAGGTGTACCTTTCGGGTAAGACAGGGAAAATAAAATAAAATTTAATTTAATTTAAAAATAAAATACCAACTCCTTTATATCCCAGTCCCAGAGGGCTTTTTTGAGGGTTACATGTGATAATGCATTTAGAACAGTGCCTGACCACTAAGTGCTCAGTAACGTTGGCTACGTCTGTCATTATTCCTGGGGTGACAGCCAGAATATTTACCAAAAGACTGATAAGACTGGACCGCCCCTATAGACAATCGGCATGGCCCTTATGTGAACTAATTTGCCTCGCTTGGTCAACGTGTATTATTCAAATAATAGCCTAGTGTTTTTTGAGTAGGCTAAGAGCTTTACATGTTTTATTTTGTTTAATCGTTGTGAGATCCTCATGCAGTCAAGAATAGCATTATCCCCACGTTACAGATGAGGAAACCGAGGCAAAGAGAAGTTGAGTTGGCCAAAGTCACACTGCAGCCATTGGAACTCAAGCCAAAGCTCATGCCCTTGGCCCCTACACTATGCTGTTTCTCTCCTTCAGTTCTGCTCAAGACACTGTGTAAGGACATACCCATCTCCTTTGAGTTAAGCTCTTTTGGCAATGTAGTCATTGTGCCCCGATAAATACATTTTTTAACCACTTTATGCTTTTCTCTATTTTCCAACTTTTCCACCGTTGTCCTAGTATTTTTATAATTGGGAAAAGACTGATAAATAAAATGTTAGTTAAATTTAAAGGAGAAAATAAGTTGATGGCTCCTGCCCAACCAACAGGACTATCGATTTGTGTCATTAATTAAAACTCTTTCTTAGGCACACATATTGCATATCCGTGAGCTCATTTTGTCTTCACGGTGTGTTGGAGAGGGGGGCTTCTATCCATATTGGAGTGAGATTAAACCTCCCAGGGGGAAGCAGATGAAGGGAATGTACTGGCAGGCTCAGTGCTCCAGCCCCTGATCCTCCAGGGCCTAAACCATTAATGCCGGCCGTGTTCAGGATTACTCTCATGTGTAAGCAGAGCAGGTAGCAACCCACTCCTGTGATCCGAAACTGCTGTTTGTTCTTTCTCCAACTAGAGCAATGAGTTTTCTTTTTCTTTTTAATTTAGCGAACATAAGAATGATGTGGGTGTGCTTGTTGAAACTGTGGATTCTCATACTAAGAATATTGACTCATGAGAGCTAGGATGGTCCCAGGAGTCTTCATTCCTACAAAGCACCTTAGAAGGTTCAGTTGAAAGTCCCCCTTCCAGTTTGGATGGGAAGACGGTGGAGGAGTGGAGAGAAACAGCAGGCACTGTCTCTGGGCCAGGTCTGGGTTAAGCATTTCAGAAGCGTTTTCTCATTTAATCCTCCCAACCACTATCATGAGCACCATTTTACAGATAAGTAAACTGAGACTCAGAGAGTTTAAGCCAATGGCAGAGCCAGAATTCTAACCCAGACCTGCCAGACCCCAAGGTCTGCCCTTTAGACTCACATGTTAACAGTCATTTCCAGATCCAGGTCTAGCAGCTGGTCCCATCATGGTCACTAAGGACTTTTGTTAAAATACATATTCCCAGACCTACCCTAGGATCGCTGAATCAGAACTGGATTGCAGGGCCCAGAATCTGAATTTGAACAAGTGTCCCAGGTGGTTTCTGTTGCGTAGACAGGCTGACAGCCCCTATTTCTGTCCAAACAGGGCTGTTATTCAGCTGAGGTGCGCTGGCATGGTTGTCTAAGTTGGTTAAACACTGGCATGCCTCCATTCTGATTGGTAAATACCTGCCGTCCCAAATCTCTAGTGCCCCCTTCACCTCCTGCGTCATCCCTGCCTCTCACCCAGGACTTTTCATAATCCAACTGATAGAGGCTGTTGGCCAGCTCGGGCGGGGTCTTCAGGGGTCTGCTGCAGCGCTGAAGCCATGGTCTGTTCTGATTTGTGGGTGTTCATGCATAGCTGTTATCAAAGGTTTTGAATATCACCCTGAGTATGAGTATATCTCCCTCTTTAGGTCATCCACCCTGGAAGACAGGAAAGATGACTTCCACATCTTTACACTGCAAACCAGGCCCTGGGCATAGTTAAATGTTCGTTAAATCTCGCTTTTTTAAAAATCCTAACTGTATGGTTTTTGTTCTCATTTGTATTATAAGAGGGGGCCTGTACAGATGGGGAGACAGTGGGGGGCGGGCCCAGAGCTGATTCCTGAAGGCTGCACATCAGGGTGGACCTGAGAAGCCTGGAACAGAATAAAGGCTGCAAACTTTCAGGGACTTGGGAAGATGAGAAAGCAGGGATACTGCTGAAAGAGAAAATGGGGTTCTCAGCAGACAACAGGTCCTCAAAGAGACATTTGTTTGATGTTAGGTGAGTGAACATAACAAGAGAATTGCAATTGGGCTCATTTTTCACGTAATCTAAAGAGAAGAACGCCCCTGCGGGTGGACGGATGTCAGTTTCAATTCCATTGTAGACACTGCGTGTGGAAAAGACATTAAATTCTCAGGAAGGAACCCATTAAGCCAAATAAACGTCACAGTAACCAAACATTATTGGCTCCCTGACTTCCACAGATAACTTTAGAGACGGTTATTTCCTTAGTTGAGAAATCCTGGCCACGTATTTTCAATGGAAATGAGTTTTGCAACCTCTAACACGTTTGAGAAAAAGAAATATTTTGACACTCCATTCCAATAATAGATAATCAGAATAATCTCTCGGGTAAATCAGCAATGTGGAACAATTTGCATCATCATAGAAAGACTGGTTCTCCGCCAACCCCACTGTTCCTTCCTGGAATGTCTATATCATCTCCCATGCTGCTGTCTGTGCTTCAGAGAAGAAATAAGAAATTTAGGATAACATACTGTAAATGTCTTTGTAGCAGAGAGCCACATTACTGCACCGCTGGCACGCCTACCAGCTTCCCTGGCACCCAGTCAGGTTCACTGACCAGGGTGTCGCAGTGGAATCTAAGGATGTCTAACTAATTAACCCCTAATTATGGCAAAATGAGGTTTATAATAGAGGAGAGTTTGCCAAGGCTGCATTTGGGAGACATAGAGGAAAAATAAAAAGTAAAACTGTAAGCAAGCCAGCTCAGAGCATGAGAAAGAAATCAGAGCAGAATGCAAATAGACGACCAGACTGTGACCTGTCTCTCAGCTGTGGGATTTCCAAGTTGAGGTTAACTTTGAAAATAATTCTCCAACCTGGCCATTCAGTGCAAATTCCTAACCATCCAGGAGCTTCCTGGTGGGAAAATGAATGCAATGTCGATTCTTTACTGTAGAGGCGATTCCCAAGGCAGCCTCTAGTTCCTAAGGAAAGAAGCACCAGTAGAGAAGGGCATTGCTGCCAGAGGTCTCTGCATCTTGCGTTTCCATTTTCACTTCTCAGTGGAAACACTAAAGGGCATAAACCTTTTTGCAAGGAAGCCTGTCCATTCCTTGTCGCAAAAATGAGCCCAACGTTTTCATGTTCTTTCCACAGCAGTGGGTCGTTGGTGGAGAATGAAGTCTTAGTTTGCTGATGTCTTAGAAACAACTTGAAGGTATTTCTCAACAAGGGGTCATCCCTAAATGTCCAGAGAAATTGATGTCAGTGAGTTATTAACTAAAGTTAAAAAAATATATATATATTGTTCTATTTCCAGTCTTCCCAAATACTCTGGTTTTCTGTCTTAGAATCAGCAAATAATTGTGGGTTGGGAAGATCTAAGTTCAAAGCTCAGCTCATCTCTCCTAACTGAGTGATGTTGGGCAAATCCTTTACTTTATCTAAGCCTCAATTAGACAATTTCATTGTGAAACGGGACGACCATTTTTGACCAAGGATGCTCTAGAGTGCTCAGATCAGAGGAAGGGAGAATGGTCTTCTCAACTTTATCTTACGTTTTGTCATCTGCCCCTTGAAATACCTCTGAAAGTACCCAGAGCCCACAAAGCCCCTAAGGACAAGGCAGTTTGTAAGTTTCTAGCACATACAAGAAGCAGTCCATGAGGCTTGGAGACAGTAGACATCATGTACTCCCCTCCATGGTTGTCTTTCTCTCTCCCACTGGCATCTGATCCAACAAAATATCCACCCCCAGTTCTTCCTTGATTATAAAACAAAAGCCTCCATGTATATCAACACATGCACATAAATTCCTGAAGAGAGAAAGAAAGAAAAACTTACAATATTCTGTGTCTGAGCACAGTTGGCCAAGATGTCCTGACACTTGATCATCATTGTCATCATCACCATAATTACTTATTATTAATGGTATGATTGAAAAGATGTACCTCCACCTTACTTTTGGCTGAAGACTGGGGCAGAACTTTCAAAACAAAGAAAAATAATGTTCTGATCTTCAGAAAAAGTTACATTTTTCAAAACTAAACTTGGAATGAACATGAACATATTTTATATTTTCACAGTGAATTTTATAAGAGGAATCGCCAGACCAATATAGCTCCAAGCTGATTAAACTGGAAAGTCTAAAACAGTGATTTTCACACCTGGCTACACATTAGAAACATCTGGAGAGCTTAGAAACAAACAAACAAATAATGTCCAGGCACTCTCCCTACCCCAAGAACCTGATTTAATTGGTCTGGGAAGGGACCAGGCATCTATGATTCACAGCTCCTGAGGTGATGTTAACGTGCAGTTAGGATCCAGAACTACTGATCTAAAATTGTTTCTTTTGTGGCTTTTTGAAGGTGCCAGTGCAAAATAAAGACCAGATGTTGACGTTTATGTAGCCGTAGATACCTTACCCTTTCTGACTCTGATATCAAATAGAAGCTAACTAGGTGCCCTGACCCCCAAGGACTATTGGGGGTGGTCTCAGAGTCAAAGAGCCAAATAAAAGTAGTAAAGATCATTTAGCTCAGGAAGTCATGAATGCAGATTCACTGGGTCATGGGAGCCTGCCTTTGGCCATGCCTGCATTCTCTGGTGGAAAGAGAGGACTGAAGAGGCTTGTTCAAGAAGGAAGAGGTGAAATTAGCAAGGAAACACAATCTCTCTGAGTCACTGCATCTTCCTGTAAAAAATGGACCTAACATAGCCAGTGTGGCAGATAGAAACCTGTACACAAACTTAACCATCTGTTGGGCTGGCTATGCTTAGTCCATAGTAAGGGGACTTGAGAATCTTGAGAAATGGAAGACACCTAACCACCTATCTATAGCCACTAACATCATACCTTTACTAGTTTATAACTAGTCTGAGCACAGTTTTAATAGATAAGTCTTGAGTGAGTCTTTCCACTGAGCTTCCTTAGAAACAGCCATGGATCGCCTGCCTACATTCATTGAGGCCTGGGAAAAGCAACCACTTCCCCCCATTCACCTCCCCTAGTCTCTCATATACCTGGTCACTTCTGTGGGCTCTTCCCCATTTTCCTTCTCCAATGCCAAGGACCCTGTCTCATACCTTGCTTCCCTCTTAGCACAGTTCCTCATATCACTGTAAGGCAAAGTTTATCTTTGGGACTTGTGTAGATTTGATTATTGGTCTTAATTAATCCCTCCCTCGGAATGGTATTACATACCCACCTCGTTGCCGTGGCCACATTTTGGGCTATGTGAGTGCCTTTGGTCAATGGGATGCTAGCAGACAAGATACGGATGGAGACTTGAAATGTGCTTGTATGGTTGGACCTGCTGTCTTGTGCTTTTGTCATTGCCATGATATAAACCTGCCCTGGCTCGCCTGCTGGTCCAAAGAGGGTGAGAGACACGTGGAGCTTACCTGAACCCAGATTGCAGCTTGGAGCAGAGCAAAACTTAGATCAGTTGAAACTCAGCTGGCCCACAAATCTGTGAACAAGAAATAAATGCTTGCTGTTGTATAAGACTGAGTTTTGGCATGGTTTGTGACATAGCATTATTGCGGCAACAAACATCTAGTACTGGACCCTTCTAGCTAAGTACATGGCCTTCAATGATTGGGCCTTTCCTACTTGGATATATAAAATCATCCTTTTGTACCCTCTCATTGTATATAATCTCCATTCTTTTTTTTTTTTTTTTTTGTGAGGAAGGTCAGCCCTGAGCTAACATCCGTGCTAATCCTCCTCTTTTAGCTGAGGAAGACTGGCTCTGAGCTAACATCTCTTGCCAATCCTCCTCCTTTCCCCCCCACCCCCCAAAGCCCCATTAGATAGTTGTACGTCATAATTGCACATCCTTCTAGTTGCTGTATGTGGGACGCGGCCTCAGCATGGCCGGAGAAGCAGTGCATTGGTGTGCACCCAGGATCCGAACCCGGGCCGCCAGTAGCGGAGCGCACGCACTTAACCGCTAAGCCACGGGGCCGGCCCTATAATCTCCATTCTGAACCAGTGTCTTCAACCTGCTCATTCCACTTGCTGACATGTTCCACATCTTTCTGATCTTTGATCCTTGTCTGTTGGTGACCTTATCTGGCTCCATGGAAACTGAGTTCTTGGCTGCCTTTCTGATTTTGCCTCCTGCTCCCTTCAAGCATGAATTGCATTTGGTCTCTTCGCTTGTGCTTGTTAAACATCTTTTGTGGATGCCAGGACCCCACAACCAATCTCAAAGCCTCAGAGGTGGATCCCCACCTGGGCTCGCGTATTCTTGTGAATTGGATCCAGATACATCTCCATTTTCCCCAATGTTCTCCCAAGCACAAAGTGGAGAAGCAATACAACCTAGTGGTTAGAGCACAGACTCAGGTGTCAAGGTGTGTGAACTTGGGCAAGCATCTCCATTTCTTTACCTGTAAATGGGGGAAGTCAATGCCTGCCTCCTAGGATGGCAGTGAGGATTAATTCGTGGAAAGCACTTAACACAGAGCCTGGCACATAGCAAGCACTGTAAGTTTTTGCTATTATTATTATTATGACTATTACCCTTCACCTCCCTCAAATTACTGCATTCTACTTTAAACTCTCTCAATATCCTGCTCTGTGACTGGCATAAACACATGAATTGTCAACCAAGAGTTGATGATCTGAGATGCCAGTGATAGCTTAAAGCTTTGGTTCTAGGCTTTTCAAACTGAAGTAACCACATCCCTGTAGTATACGATTCTGCTAGCATGTACTCAGAAGCCACAGAATCAATATGGTGCAACTTTCTAGAATGTTCGTTTTGCTTGAGGATAAATTATCAGAAACACTGCTTTTATGTGGTGAAGTTTTTTTATCTTATTAGCTTGGAGAGAATTTCTCTTAGGGAAGATAATACCTGTGTTTACCCAAAGGCTTTATTAGTCTTGGGTAGAAAGTGAGGCCCCTGAGGTTAGGAGCCAAAACAGACATAAAAGTTAAGGATATTTTTGGTTTCAGGTGACAGGAAATTCAACTTAAATTGGCCTTAAAAACAAAGAGGATTTATTAGTTGTTATACCTAAAAATCAGGAAGATCCAGTTTCAGATAAGGCTTCGTCTAGTAGCTCAAATGATTTTACCAAGGACCTAGATTTTGTCTCTCCTCTTTGCTTTCTGTGAGGTTTGGCTTCATCCTCAGGTTCTGCTAGTCTCTCTTCCCCCAGCTCTGAGCTCTTTCCCAAAGAAAAGTAGCACATCTCTTCTGATATCTCCTCAAGTCCTAGAATTCTCTCTTCTCATTGGCCCAAATTGGGTCATGTGTTCAACTCTGCACCAATCGCTGCAGCTGGGAAGCAGGGACATGCTGATTGGCTTAAGCCTATCAGAGCCAATCCCTATAATTGTGGAACTGCATTAATTCTCCCAAACAATAAAACTGAGAGTGGAGGAGGGATGCATTCCCCAATGAAAGAGTAAGATGCTGTTGATGGGAGAAAGCGACATGGATGTTTGGGGGTATCCCACAAATGTCCAATACCCCAATGAAAGAGACGATTAAATAGCTTTGCAGAAGATAAAGAAAGCAAGTAGTTTTTGCACCTGATAGAGAGGGAGGGAGAAAAAAAATTATCCATTTTGAGGTGAGAAAATATATACATATGGATGTTTACTGTTCAATGTGTTTATATTGTTATGATATAAACCCCTTCCCTTCTCAGCTGGTAAATGTTTAACTAGCTCTCTGGGGAAACATACATAAATTTATTATAAACTTTACTGATATAAAGGATGTGGGGAACACAATTTACAATGATAACAAAATGTACACTACTCTTTACCATATAGCCACTTCATTCTTACAGAATGCTTTCTTGAATTTTGCAGAATTCTTGTATCTATAGCTGATCTGTGGTTGCAGTTCACCCATGATTTGACAAAATCAGGCTGCAAATAAATACTTGATTACAAGCATAGTTCTGACATGAATGTTGGTTGATATCTTCATTTATGTTGATGCATAAGATGGAAATGAAATAGGGGAGACAGCCATGTCAGAGCTTCACTCATTCGTCAATGACGTGAGTAACTACTTTGCTGAATCCAGTAATAGTTTTCAAACACTGAAAAAAATTTCTTCAACTTTTTGTGCTAGTCATAGATATGACATTCAAGTTTAATTGGCATTATTAACATATTCTCCATAATTTTTAAGTCTATACAATCAACAAAACAATAAATCAAGCTTTGATTTGTAGTGTGTACAGTTTGTAGCATTTGCCAATTTATGTGGTATAAATACTCCAACCATGGCCAATTTCATTCTACCAATGTGAAATCACTAAACAAAGAATTGGGAAGAGACACGATAGCAGCCCATTTTATGGTATTTCTACCACACAAATACAGTGGACAACTTCAACACCATAGATAAGACAATGTAGTGAAATAATTAGTAAGTAATGAGTTAATATTTATTACCTTTATTAATAATATACTTTATTTAATTATAAGGTTATATAATTTAATTTTTAATAATGGCTGAGTTTAACAACCAGATTGCAAAATTCCTGAAAATTTGACAGCTGGCTCTTGTGAGCCTGTGTGAGCCAGATGCAGGACATCACTGCCCTTCCTTGTTGTATTTCTCCCCATTTTCCCCCAAATAATCATTATTAGCATGTACTGTAGAGACCAATATCTTGTGAGAATGGATTTTAGTGGAAATCAAGTAGGGGTCACTTTATGTGCATCAAAAAGTAGAGATGATACCTGTGGAATGGTGAGGGATCCAGAAACAAATTCAATGGAAGCAGGAATTTAGAGCCCAGAGATGAACATGAAGATATCAGCACCAGCCCCTACCCCACCAGGGATTTCCAGAAATCTTGGGAGAGGCTGTGTGTCCACTAGCTAGAACATGGGCTGTTCCAGGAAATGTAACAGATCTTCTGGAGTCAGCTAATATCTGGGGTATGTATACACAAACATATACTCACACATAGATATATATACATATATTTATATAATAGTTATTATTAAAGTGGAATCTAAAATTATATCATTTTTAGGATAAATGAAAAGATTTCAAAGAAATTCCACTGTGGGAACTGTGTAGACTAGAAGCTCCAGTCTCTGAGGAGTGTGTTTCATTCTTCTCTGCTATTTGGGACACCTAGTGAATTTCTCTTGCCTGAAAAGTTGTGTTTTTCATCTGGTCTTGACATTTTAATCAGACGCCTCCCATGCCTGGCTAGTCATCAGAATCCCTCTGGAGGCATTTGAAAAATACAGATTCACAAGCCCACTCCTAGACGTTCTGATTCAGTAGATGGAGGCTTGGGATTGAGAATCTGAATTCAAAAGACTCAACCGGTGACCCAGCCACGTGTGGTAGAGGATCTGTGGGACGGGTCCAGGGTGTAGGTTTGCAGCACATCTCCTCCTGGGACCATTTATCTTTCAAGCTCTGGCATTCTGGGCAGTGCTGTGTGCCACTGCAGAGTAAGGTGGCCTCTTCTCCTCCTCGTAGGAGGGTCTTTTTCACCTTCTCAGCAGCCTAGCCCTGGCTGTGGAAGCTGCATGGCCAGCTTCCATTTAAAGGGAGAAAGAATTGAGTCCCTTTGTTACAGTGAGATGTCCTGATTGCAGTACACTTTTATTGTGTGTTTGTGAGAAAGATTAGCCCTGAGCTAACATCCGTTGCCAACCCTCCTCTTTTTCCAGAGGAAGATTGGCCCTGCGCTAACATCTGTGCCAATCTTCCTCCACTTTGTATCTGGATTGCCACCACAGCATGGCTGACAAGTGGTGTAGGTCCACACCAGGGATCCAAACCCGCGAACCCCAGGCCCCCAAAGTGGAGCATGCTGAACTTAACCACTACACCATGGGACCAGCCCCTCCAATACACTTTTAAAGTTTCTCTCCAACAAGGAAAACTTTGGCTCCCATCTCATTTGCCTGGACCGGAGGGGCCCTGCAAGTCAGAATTCCTTCCAGATGGAAAAAACTTGGTGTGAACTTCTAAATCAGTTTCAAAAAAATTATTCCTAATCTGCCTCATGGGATACACCACACTCTGACTGAATGCAGGAAGAGTAAGGGAGCTCCCAAGTATCTAATTTAACACCTGAAAATTCCCGAGGATGATTATACCATAGAAGGAAGACATATTGAGGATTGTCAGAAAAGGTTTAATAAAAAAATTGTAAATGGAAAGGCCATAAAATTCAAATGAGCCTCATTCCCCGGGTTATAACAAGCTCTGTGCTCGGAGCTTGTTAATAGTTTTTTTAAAAAAAATAATTTTATTGCAGCTTCTATTTTTTCTGTCTGTGTAATTAGAGCTTAATTAATTCCCCCCTAAAGGGGAAAAAGAGGGCAAAATGATATTTGATCTGAGACATGTACAGTGGGCAAAGCAATTAGGATCAGCAAGTTACTTTCGGTTACCTTTTTTCCTAGTTAGGTCTCCTGGGAGGCAGACGGCTTTGGACAGAGACCCCCAGTGTCTCACCCTGGACCAGAGAATCAGCAGTGCCAGGACAGGCAATACGGCCAAAGGACAGAAATCATGCAATTAAAAAAAATACAGCTGTAAAAGCTTGTTGCATAAATTCTCTGGTCATAAGAAGGGTTAGTTAAGTTTGGGATGTAAAATATAGTTCAAGCACCAAAAGCATAGCTCACGGAGGATACCAGAAAGAGCATAGTCTCGGTAATAACTTAGATGTGGGATCGAATCCCAGCTCCAGCACTGAAGCTGTGTGGCTTTGCAGACGTCTCTGGGCCTTAGTTTCCTAGACTCTGTAAAATGAGAAGAGCAATGGTGTCTAATTGATAGGCTGGTCGTGAGGAGTAAATGAGCCCACGTAACAAAAAGCACCAGGCATAGGAAGTTGCTAAGTAACAGTATGATTTTTTTTTGCCCTGATTTCACAATATAGTTTAGTGGAATTAGTCTTGAGCAGTCCCCAGTGTTAGAATTATACCTTGAGGTTGCACGACAATGATTCACTATACCAAGCCTGTTAATGTGACCTCTGGTGGCCTCAAAGGCTCAGGAGAAGCCACGGGCAGTACAGGTGTACTAGGTAACTAAAGGAGAAATAACATGCTCCAGAACATCAGTCAGTTCACAGTCTGGGGTTCAGGGACCTGCGTGTTGGAAGCCAGGCACTTGTGGGACCTGTTGAGTGGTGGAAAGTGATCTAGGGGGGGAGAGGGGGATCACAAGAGGTTAGGGAGAGAGACATTTGTCTTCTAAAAGCAAGCAAGCCAGCCCCCAGCTTGATTCCAGCATCCTGCCAGGGCCTCCCAGGTGATGGTGAGAAACAGGCCAAGGAGCAGCTCTTCCTCCTGTCTCCCAACATGCGCTGAGATGAAGACTGGAGACCGAGCGGGAGTCCATTTGTTGCTTCCTGGCCTTTGCATGTCAGTTTCCTCTTCCTGAAGTGTTCACTTCACACCTGCTTCATTGAATTCGCCCGTCCTCTTTCTTTCAGATTTCTACTGGGCAACAGCTCTGATGCCAACACCCTGCCCCCAACATATTAAATCCAAGACAGCTGTCATAAGCTCTCAGCTCCCCCTGGAGCACTTTTTAAATAGGTAAGTTTATTCGATTAAGGACTGTGAGCTCCACTAGAGTAGGGATAGTTTTGTTGTTGTTGTTTCTTTTTGCTCACCTCCATATCCTGCATTTGCAGCTCAATTGAAGATTTTTTTAGGCAGCTCCTAGTGGCTGCCCACAGACCTTGGCTTGTGGCCACATTATTCCAACAACTGCTTCCCTCATCACATCTCCTTCTCTGACTCTGACCCTTCTTCCTCCCTCTTAGAAAAGACATTGGGTCTACCAGGATAATCCAGAATCACCTTCCCATCTTAAGTTTTTAAACTTAATCATATCTACAATATCCCTTTTGCCCTGTAAGGTAACGTATTCACAAGTTAAGGAGATTAGGATGCGGATGTCTTCTTGGGGTCGTTACTATACCTACCACACTCCCTAAAGTGATCTACAGATTTAATTCAATCCTTATCACTATCACAGCTGGACTTTTTTCAGAAATTGGAAAGTTTATCTGAAAATTTATATGACTTGGAATAGCCAAAACAATCTTAAAAAGAAGAACAGATTTGGACTTAGAGTTCTTACTTCAAAGCTACAGTAATCAAGACAGTGTGGTACTGACATAAGGCTAGACATATAGATCAATGAAATAGAATTGAGAGCCCAGAAACAAACCCTTACACTTATGGCCCTTTGATTTTTGACAAAGGTGCCAAGACAATTCAATGGGGGAAACAATAGCCTTTTCAACAAATTATGTTGGACAACTGGATATTCACAAGTAAAAGAATGAAACAAGATCCCTACCTCACACCAAAAATTAACTCAAAATGTTTCATCAAATTAAATGTAAGAGTTGAAACTATAAAACTCCTAGAAAAAAAAATAGGAGTGTATCTTTGTAACCTTGTATTAAGCAAAGGCTTCTTAGATATGACATCAAAACACAACTGACAAAAGAAAAAATAGATAAATTGAACTTCATCAAAATTAAACACTTTTGTACTTTGAAGCACAACATGAAAAAAGTTAAAAGGCAACCTACAGAATGAGAAATAATATTTGCATATCATATATCAGATGAGGATCTTGTATCCAGAATATATAAAGAACACTTACAACTCAACAATAAAAAGAAGAAAAACAACTCAATTTAAAAATGAGGGAGACATTTCTCCAAGGAAGATAAACAAATGGCCAATAAGCACGTGAGTAGATACTCAATATCACTAGTCATTAGGGAAATGCAAATCAAAACCACAATGAGATACCACCACACACGTACTACAATGGCTGTAACCAAAAAGACAGGCAATAACAAGTATTGGCAAGGGTGTGGAATGATTAGAACCTTAATATATTGCTGGTGGGATTGTAAAATGGGGCAGCCACTTTGGAAAACGTTTGGTAATTTCTCAAAATGTTAAACATAGCCACCATATGATAGCAATTCCATTCCTAAATATACATCTAAGCAATTTGAAAACATGCATCCTTACAAAAATGTGTACAGATGTCAATAGCACTATTCACGTTAGACAAAAAACTGGAACTACTCAAGTATTCATCAATCTGTGGATGGAAAAGCAAATTGTGGTATATTCCATCTATACATTGGAATATTATTCAGTCATAGAAAGGAATGAAGTACTGATACATGCCATACCATGGATGAACCTTGAAAACATTATGCCAAGTGACAGAACCTTATCACAAAAGGTCACATATTTTATGATTATATTTATATGAAATGTCCAGAACAAACGAATCCATAGAGACAGAAAGTAGAAAAGTGATAACCAGGGGCTCAGGAGAGTAAAGAGTAGGCAGTGACTACATAATGGGTGTGGGCTTTCTTTTTAGGATGATGAAAATGTTCTGGAATTAGTAGTGATGGTTGAACAACTCTGAATTTACTATAATCCACTGAATGGTATACTTTAAAAGGCTAGATTTTATGGTATGTGAATTATATCTCCATAAAGCTTTTTTTTTTCCATGGAAATCATAAAAACGTACTCAGTTAATCCAACAAAAGGAAAAACAGAAGAAAAGGGAAACGAACAAATGAGTCTGATAAAAAAAATAGCAAGATGATAGAGATGAACCTAACTATATTAATAATCATATTAAATTTAAATGGTCTAAACATTCTTACTAAAAGGCAAGTAGGACAGAATGAAAAAAAAAGCAAGGCCTAACTATATGCTAGAAATACAAGAAATGCACTTTATTTTTTTTTAATTTTATTTATTTATTTTTCCCCAAAGCCCCAGTAGATAGTTGTGTGTCATAGCTGCACATCCTTCTAGTTGCTGTATGTGGGACGCGGCCTCAGCATGGCCGGAGAAGTGGTGCATCGGTGCACGCCCGGGATCCGAACCCGGGCTGCCAGCAGCGGAGCGCGACCACTTAACCACTAAGCCAGGGGGCCGGCCCAAGAAATGCACTTTAAATATAAATACACAAATAGGTTAATCAAAAAACAAAGTTGGTGGTTACCAGAGGGGAAGGGGGTAGGGAGGAGGGTGAAAGGGATAATTCGGTACATGTGTGTGGTGAGAGGTTGTAATTAGTATTTTGGTGGTGAACATGATGTAATCTATGCAGAAATAGAAGTATAATGATGTACACCTGAAATTTTTACAATGTTACTGCAATAAACAAAAAATTTTAAAAAAAAACAGAAAAAGATATATATACCACGATAACATTATTTTTATAAAAAGCTGGAGAAGTTATGTTAATATAAGAGAAAATAGATTTCAGAGCAATGAATAAAGAAGGTTACTTTATAATAATAAATGGATCCATTACTCCAGAGAACATACATGTTTATGCGCCCAATAACAGACCTTGAAAAGACACAAAGCCAAAACTGAGAGAAGTAAAGAATTCCACAATTGTAGTTAGAAATTGCAAGCTCTTCTCTCAATAATTGATAGAACAAGTAAGTGGAAAATCAGCAAGGATACAGAAGACTTGAACAGCACTGAACCAACCTCACTGAATTAACATTTACAGACCACTCTACCCAACACATTCTTTTCAATGCGTTTTGAGTGTCCACACAGAACATTTAGCAATATAGGCTATATCCTGGACCAAAATACAAGTCCCAAAATAGCAAAAAGGATTCAAGTCATTCAAAGTATGTTTTCTGACTATAATGGAATTAAATTAGAAATTAACAACAGATCTCTGGAAAACTCCAAATATTTGGAAACTTAATAGCATATTTCTAAGTAACCCATGGGTCAAAGAAGAAATCAAAAGGGAAATTGGAAAGTATTTTGAATGAATGAAAATGAAAACACAACATATAAAAAGTGTGGAGTGTTGTGAAAAGCAGTAGTTAGGAGAAATTTGAAAATATTAAATGCCTTCTTTAGAAAACCAGGAAGGTCTCAAATCAATGACCACAGTTTGCACCTTAAAATAGAAAACGAAGAGTGGGTTAGACTCAAAGTAAGCAGAAGAAAGGATATGATGAATATCAAAGAAGAAAAAAAAACGTGATAGGAAACAGAGAAAATAGAGAAAACCAATAAAAGTAGAAGCTGATTCTTTGAGAACCTCAATACAATTGATAAACATCTAGCCAGACTGATCAAGAAAGAGAAAGAGGATGTAAATATCAATATCAGGGATGATAAAGGTGATCTCATTACAGATTCCATAGATATTTAAAGGATAATAAGGTGAATATTACGAACAGCTTTGTGTCAATAAATTCAACAACTGTGTTGAAATGGAGAAACTCCCTGAAAGTCACAATCTAGGCAAGCTCCTTCCAGATGAAACGGATAACCTGAATCGTGCTATGTCTACTGAAAGGTAGCCTAAAACTTCCCACAAAGAAAACTCTAGGCTCAGATGGCTTCACTGGTGAATTCTCCCACACATTTTAGAAAACATTAATACCAATGCCACACAAACTCTTCCAAAAAATTGAAGAAGGAGGAACACTTCCTAATTAATTATGTGAGTCCACCATGACTCTGATACCAAAACTCATCCAAGACGTTACAAGAAAAGAGAACTACAGAGTGAGGTTCTGGTCTCTCCCAAGATACAGTCTGCGTGTGAAAATATGGAGCATCAGTCTGGATGAAAATTCTATGGGACAGTGGTTAAGAGCGATAGTGTAGTCAGCCAAGTCTGGGTTCAAAATTCCTTCTCTGACACTTTACCAGCTATGTGATCTTGGACAAGTTACTTCACCTCTCTGACCCTCAGTTTCCTTATCTAGAAAATCAAGGTAATAACAGCACCTGTGGCTGAAGATAAGGGTGAATGTTAAATTAGATAATGTATTCGCAGTGCCCTTAAACAGTGCCTGGCACACAATAGGCAGTTCAATAACTATTAACTGTAATAAGATAATATTCTTGTTAAGATAAAGGAGGCTCGTGCCTTTTGTGGTTTGAATAAATGTTTGCAGCTGGTAGTTATGTTTTGATCAATGAAGCCATTTCAAAAGTATTGTTTTTCTTTGCATTTAAAGGAAGAATTAAAATCCTCTATAAACACGTAACTTATATAACCATATAACTTGTCTCTTAAACAGGAAGCAGTGGCCCTTTTTATTTTGTCATAGGAAGAAGGAAGATTTTTTGCTCCAGTCTAAGTAAAAATTCCTCTCAGCCTTCTATTTTCCTGTTGGCGAGGACCTCACTTCCCCATATAGCCGTCACTCACTTCAAGTTAAGATAGAGTCTTGCTGTTGCTTCTTTAAGTCTTGCTCGCTGGAATCTGCTGGTTTACCCAAGCCCGCGCGGCTTACAGCCTTACTTGAGAAAAAGTCTGTTTGGAAGAGAGCTTTAACTGGCCCTACTCAGAGCCTTGCCTTCCCCACGGCCTGGGGAATAAAAACCAAGAGGCAGCCCTGCGTGCTTATCCTTGTTTATCTGTGCCTCATACCCAAGACACCAAGACAGCAAAGTACAAAGGATTCATATCAAAATGCATTCCTTTTCCCCTCCTGGCTAAAGGAGATTTACACAAAGATCCGACCAAGAGCTTTATGTATGGCTTGCACTCTCCCAACCCCATCACTACCAAATCCTCTTCCTCCGGTGAAACTGTTTTACAGGAAGTGGCTTAGATCAGAGTTCACAGGCCTCCCACCCCAAATCTAAACCTTGAAAGGGACACAGCTTTTGTCTACGAAAACATGGCAAAGCATTCAGAACAGGCTTGGCGGCCACGCTCACAGGAGCTGCACAGACAGCCTTCAGTAATCAATGAAAGGCAGTCTCCTCCCCCCTCCTGCTGTCCCCGGCAGGGTGTCCTGATTATTATTTTTACTGCAGGGGTCAGCAACAGGACAGGAGGAAGAAGCCTTGCTGTGTCTGAGGGTGGACGAGACCAGAGGAAGTAGATAGCCTGCTTCTCATTTTTGGAGCTTTCGAAGCACAAAGATCCTGACTGCTTATTAGTGTGTCTCCATCATTGTGCCATATTCGGCAAACGGGATTGCTCACTCTCTGTCCCACGGAGAGGACCAAGGAAATTGGTTGAGAAAGAGACTGAAATTATTGGGACTTTTTTTCCTTCTCTTTGGGGCTGAGACAGGGTTTCTTAACTGCAGCTATTGACATTTTCAACCAGATAATTCTTTGTTGTTGTGGGGGCTGTCCTGGGCACTGTCAGATGTTCAGTTCTCTCCCTGGCCTTGACCCACTAGATGCCAATAGCTCCCCCTTCCCAAGTTGTTACAACCAAAAATGCCACCAAACATTGCCAAATGTCCCCTGGGCAGGGAAGGGTGAAAAATCTCCCAGGAGCTGCAAACCACTGACCTATGCAGAAACATGGGAGTAAAGACATTTCTCACCAGAGCCACCATAGCTTTGTCTTAGAAAAATAGGAGAAGGAAACAAATGCCTGGAGTTCACACAGCAAATCAGTGAGCGATGAGAGAGGAGAAATGGTTTTGCAAACACTGCTGGGGTGGTCCACCATCTCATCTGAATGCCAAACATTGCCCAAGTTGGAAATAAAACACCAGCTTATTTAGTCAGAAAAATACCAAGACCTTGCTTTGCAGGGCTTTCTGGCAAGACCCGAGTTGTAGGATGCAGGATGACAGAACAATATTTCCTAACATCGTTTCCCACCCCCAATGTCGGATGACCAGGAATGCAACCCAGACCCAGCAGACACAGAGCAGGGAGGACACAGGTGCACAGCAGCCTTTAAAGAAGTTCTGTCCCCTCAGGTAAACATGGCCCTGAGTGGTCAAAACACAATTCCTTATCCCTAAGCAAAACCAGGAAGGGCCCAGCTGGAGAAACAAGCTCAGAGAAACAGCAGTCACCAGAGATCTGTGGTGCAGCAAAAACAGGCTGAGACTAGCAGATCCACGCCAGCAAAGGCCAAAGGACAGAACTGTGGTCGGCTGAATGATGGCCCTCCCAAAAATGTCCACATCCTAATCCCCAGAACCAGTGAGTATGTTACCTTATAAGGCATTATAAGGCAAACAGGACTTTGCAGATGTGATCAAGATCTTGAGATGGGGAGATTATCCTGGATTATACTGGTGGGGCTGATGTAATCATGGGGTCTTTAAAAGAGGGATGCATGAGGGTCAGAGTCAGACAGAAGACCGTGTGAGGAGGGAGGCAGAGGGAGAGAGAGAGAGATTTGAAGATACTACTCTGCGTGCTTTGAAGATAGAGGAAGGAAGTCGTGAACAAAAAGATGTAGGCGGCCTCTGGAAGCTGGAAAAGGCAAGGACACAGATTCTCCCCAGAGCCTCCAGAAGGAACGCAGCCCTGCAGACCCATTGTAGACTTCTGCCCTCCAGATCCGTAAGATAACAAATGTGTGCTTTTTCAAGCCACTAAGTTTGTGATAATTGATTACAGCAGCCGTAGAAACAAACACAGAACCTTCCAGATAATCTCAGAGAGTTCAGGGTACAGCCCAAGTTTTCAGACCAGCTTTACCAAGGAGCGGAGGGTCCTCAGCATCTCTGAGTCTCATCTGACTCCTCTGTACAATAACAGATCATCTGTCTCCCCTGCTCTGACTCTACGTTCTGCCATTTCAACACTGATAACGCCCAGCCAGCTCTCAATAGGTATGCTGGAGGGGCAGAGAAAGCAGCCGCTGTGGTGTCAACCTCTGCCCTTGAGGGAGGATGGAAAAAATGAAAACTCTGGTCTTTGTCCCTGGTTCCTGGCACAGAGCTTCAAAAACCTTTGGAATTTCCTGAGTGATAGGACTATCTTTTATTATTCATAAGGAGCCCCCTTTGACCACCCCTGAGTTTACGTAATGAGGTGAATCATAGTGCACCCTTAGGTAGTTTTGAGGGAGGGACTGGCCATGCCAGAAAGACCACGCATGTGATTCGAGGGTTGGAACTTTCAGCCCCATTCTTGCCCCCACCTCCTGGGAGGGGAGAGCAGCTAGGGACTGAGTTCAATCAGGTGGCCGATGATTTAATCAATCATGCCTATCTAATGAAACCTCAACAAGAACCCTGGACAAGGAGACTCAGAGAGCTCCCTGGTGGTGGACATATTGATGTACAGACAGGGCAGCACACCCTAGAATCCACGAGGACAGAAGCTCCTGCACTCCGGGCCCTTCCAAACCTTGTCAGCTTATGAGTCTCTTCATGCGGCTGTCCATTTGTATCCTTGATAATAAAACGGTAATCACAAACATGGCACCTCTTGAGTTCTGTGAGTCCTTCTAGCAAACTGTCAAACCTGAAGAGGGATCATGGGAACCCCCCCAATTTGTGTGTGTGTGTGTGGAAGATCAGCCCTGAGCTAACATCCGTGCTAATCCTCCTCTTTTTGCTGAGGAAGACCAGCCCTAAGCTAACATCAATTGCCAATCCTCCTCCTTTTTCCCCCCAAAGCCCCAGTAGATAGTTGTATGTCATAGCTGCACATCCTTCTAGTTGCTGTATGTGGGACACGGCCTCAGCATGGCCGGAGAAGCGGTGCGTCGGTGCGTGCCCGGGATCCGAACCCAGGCCGCCGGTAGCGGAGGGCGCGCACTTAACCTCTAAGCCATGGGGCCGGCCCAGAACCCCCAAATTTATAGCCAAGTTGGTCAGGCAGAAGTGTGGGTGGCCCCTGGGACTTGAGTCTGGCATCTGAAGTGAAGGCGGTCTTGTGGACTGAGCCCCTTAATATGTGGAGTTTGATGCTAATCCAGGTAGTTGGTGTCAGAATTGAATTGAATTGTTGGACATCCCTTTGACATCAGAGAACTGGTGATGGAGTGTAGCCCCTGACTGGTCATGTGACCTTGGGGCCTAGCTTTCCTTGTCTGCTCATGACTTTTATCAGCAAGTCTTTTTTCCCTAAATAATATCTTACCCTTAAGCCCAATATATGAAATAAATTACAGCAGATTTCACGCCCTGAATCTCTTCCACATCTTCTTCCCCTACCCCTGAGATAACTTTGTGAAAACCTAGATCCTAGTTGAGTAATTGGGAAGCCACAGGCCTAGGTGATCCGAGAACCCCTTTTCTCTCAGGAAATCCTCTTATGTGCACTCTCAGAGTTTAATAAACAGAGGTCTGATTTCCCTGAGGCCCTAGATGCTTCTTCAGAGGGCCCCTTCCTCCCTCAAGCAGCTCCAAGGGGAAGGGATGATATGATAAGCATGCTCTTGACTGAGTTGGAAATGAGCCCTCACTCCACTCAAGTTCTCCACCAGGGACCCAAGGTCAAACCTGTGTGGTCGCAGAGCCCAGCTCTTTATTATCAGAAATAAAATAAATCCTGCTCTTCTCTCCTCCCCCATCCAAGGCAGCAGCCTGCTCTGGCCGTATCTCTGGCAATATCAGGTTTATAAGAACAGTTTCTCACTTTTATTCATTTGAGAATTGAATTAGCTTTCCCATTTGCCTCCACAGCTTCAAAGAACGTCTCCCAGCCATCATCTACCACACTATTAAATCGAGGAGCATCTTGTCGGTACATCTGATAATTTGATTCTGAGTGATGTTTGTGTTGTTGCTAAGCATTTTAGCCAGCAACAATATCGTTACGAATGTGTGGCTGGGCCTTTTAACTACCAACTCAAAAAAGATTTCGACAACTGGATGTAGCAGTGGTAATGAACAGACTAGATTTCTTTAACAGTCATTATGTTTCAATAGGGGGAACTGGATTCAATTTCAAGATACTCCCAGCTCTGGCCAAAGGAACATCTTTACTCTCTCACATGAAACTAGGTGAAAATCTGATGGTGGAACAGCAGGATATTTTCAAGTCCCAGCACGTTAAGTAGGCTCAGGATTGTCACGGTAAAGTTCCATGTTTAGTTCAACCCGCCAAGAGTTACAGGAGAGATGGTAAGAACAAAGGGTTTAGACCCAAAAGACTCAGGGTCAAATCTCAGCTCTGCTACTTCAGCAAATTACCTATTCCTCAGTTTTCACTCCAGGAAAATAATAATTTTAAAATCATAATAATAGGGTTGTAGAGGGGATTAATTTAGATTAGAATTTCTCAGTCTTGACACTATTGACATTTGGGGCTTGACCATTCTTTGTTGTGGGGGCCTGTCGTGTGTATTATGGCATATTTAGCAGAATCCCTGGCCTCCACCCACCAGATGTCAGCAGCAAACGCCTTCCAGAGTGACAATCAAAATTGTGTCCAGGCATTGCCACATGTGCCCTGGGGGGCAAAATCACCCGATTGAGAACCACTGGTTTGGATAATGTTTTCAAAGCCCTTAGATGGTGCCTGACACCCAGAAGGTTGGCAACTGTTATTAAGATTGGTTTTTAGAAAGTATCTGAGCATCATGTTCACCACCAAAATACTAATTACAACCCATCACCACACACATGTACCCAATTATCCCTTTCACCCTCCTCCCTCCCCCCTTCCCCTCTGGTAACCACCAATCCAATCTCTGTCCCTATGTGTTTGTTTATTGTTGTTATTATCTACTACTTAATGAAGGAAATCATACGGTAGTTGACCTTCTCCCTCTGACTTATTTCACTTTGCATCATGCCCTCAATGTCCATCCATGTTGTCACAAATAGAAGTACAATGATGTACACCTGAAATTTTTACAATGTTATAAACCAATGTTACTGCAATAAACAAAAAATTTAAAAAAAAAAAAAAAAAAAAAAAAAAGAAATAAAGGAGAAAAAAAAAAAAAAAAAGAAAGTATCTGAGCAGCCTGCACTACTCTCATTAATACTGAGTGTCCCATCCTTGAGTCTCTGCTATACTGTCGCGTGCTGCATAACGACATTTCGGTCAATGAAGGACCGCATATTGGGTGGTGGTCCTGTAAGATTAGTGCCACATAGCCTAGGTGTGTAGTAGGCTATACCACCTAGGTTTGGGTAAGTACATGCTATGATGTTCGCACAATGACAAAAATCACCTAATGACGCATTTCTCAGAACATATCCCCGTCGTTAAGCGATGCATGACTGTACTTGTTAGACTAGGATTGTCTGTGAATCCAGCTCAGAAGAACATCTAAGGAGATATGAATTCTGGTGGCCTTTGTGTGACCTGACAGCCTGAGTTCTCTAATCTGCAAACTCACACTGTAAAAGTCAACACAGTCACCATTTTTCTCAGAGCAGGATACGACATCTCCGTGGACAAGTGAGGTTGGCCAGCACAGTGTGTCTTTCATCCATCCATCCATCTATCTATCTATCCATCCATCCATCCATCCATCATTTGTTTAATAAACATTTACTGAGTGTCTGTTATATGCCAGGTTCTGTGCTGGGCATTTGGAATATGATGAATAAGTGCTGGTCTCTGTCTTCTGGAAGTTACAGTGTAGCAGGGAACACAGAGAGGTAAAAGATGATGACAACACAGAACTACAACAGAAAAAAAAAAAAGAAAAGAATTTGGTCTCCAACGCAACCTGGAGTGTCAGGGAAAGATTCCTTCATGAGGCCTGAGCTTTGAAAATTTAGGACCCGGTTTTTCTCTCCCAAAACTGGTTGCAAGGATTTATTTCAAATTTAAGCTCTTCACTTTTCAGATGAGAAAAGTCAATGACTGAGAGGTTTGTTCAAGCAAACCCAGTGAGTTTGTACTTGAGTTGAATTCAGGTTTCTTTACACTATAAGTCTCCTTGTAGGAGGCAAGACAGTTCAATAGAGTGACCTTGGACAGCAAAATGCTTTATTCCATAGAGGAAAATCAAGTGATTTCTCACTGTCTAGTAGGGCATCCTGGCGCACACACGTGTGTGTGTGTGTGTGTGTGTGTGTGACTATTGAGAGACTGGGAAGATCTGTGTGTTATTTGTCTGCCCACTGCTGAATGTTTCCAAAAGAATAGATTTCTCAACAGGAGCAGTCGTTGGCATGAAGTGGTCTACAAGCTCCCACACACTGTTGAATGGGGCTGAATGCCTCTCTAGCAGAGGCATTGAAGAGTATGAATGAAAGTTTCTGTGTTTTAGAAATATTTCAGCATCAGGAGCTCCACACTAACCCCAGAAAATGACCACGACCTGACAGATAATGCTTTAATAAGTGTTTGAATGAATGAATGCATAAATGATAAGGAAATGAATAAATAAAGGAGTGAAAGGTGAGGCAAGAGCGTCCTCCCTATGTTTACTCCCAGGAGAGAAGTGTAGAGTTCACCCATGGTTTTGTCTGTCTGGCCTGGCTCTTTTTCTGGACACTGCCCCTCCGCCTACAACATCTGTTTGGTTTTCTTTTGAAGGACCATGTTCTCAAATGACTCTACATCTGCAGCCACTGTTAACTGGTCCAGGGGTAGGCATCTATTGAATGGGCCAATCATAGTACATGACTCTGCACTAGGAACAGCTGATTGGCCCAGGAATGGGCACCTGACCCAAGCTAAGCCAATGAATCCATTCATTAGGATGTTTGGACTGGCATTGAGGGAATGAGCTCAGCACCCCTCGGAGGACCAACATCATAAGTAGAAAATTCAGGAGTTACCAGAGGCCATGTTTTTTGCTGTGTAGCCAAAACCCATCTCTATTGAGAGAGAAGAAGAAGGAAACAAGCAGACAAATTCTATAAGAAATGGCAAAAGAATTCCAGTGTCTGAATCCTTGGTTTTATAGTTCCTGAGGCCCACCTGCATTCCTGCCTTTCTCTTGGCCTGTTTGTTCCATTCATTCATGAGATTCCCCAGCATCCTTATAATTCCATTTTTCCTTCAGCTATTTTGAGTTGTGTGTCTGTCACTTGCAATCTGAAGAGTCCTGGCTATCCTCACAGGCCAGGCATCAAGATAAGTTCATTTCCTTTGTGTGATTTGTTACTTCTGTGGATGATATCAGGCAGGCACACACCACCACGCTGTAAATCATAAACACAAGGCCTTTGGTCTGTAATAAAGCAAGATTCTCCTTCAAATGCATTCAATACGCCTCCATAAGAGTAATAGATCAGAAGTTGCTTCGTAACAAAGATGCCGATATTATAGGAGCTCAAGATGGAGAATTTACTGGGGAGAGAAGAGTGGTCTATTGACCTGCTACAAATGTTCTGGCTCTGCCATTATTCAAATATTTCTATTGCCTGGAGTCCTGAGTTTTTTCCTCCACTCTGTAAACATTCATCTGTGGCTCCTAAGCAAATGGGAGAGTCTTTCAAGTAAGGCTTCCCTACCTGTACTATTTTGAATTAATGCTACATTGTGGAAATGGCTGTTCATGGTATCATAATCTGTGGCACCAAATAGCTTAAGCAGGTGATTAATCTACATGGTCTAGATGCATCCATTCAGAGAGGAAGGTGAATCAGCCTTTATTCACTCACAACCACTTTTCTAGGAACTGTCTAAATGTTATCTGTCATTTGATTCTCACAACCACACAGAGAAGTATTGGTTCTTCTGCTTTGTAGATGAGGAAACTGAGGCTCAGATTAGTTAAGGAAATTGTCCAGCTGGTCGGCTGTGGGGGCGGGGTTGGAAGTCCTATTTGTCTCGCTCCATAGCCCACGTTCCTTCCTTGTTGAGATTCTTCAGGGACACAGAGAGAGTGCCTGGGAGAATTCTTGAATGCCCAGAGTTGAAGGGAGTCCTGGTTAATTCAAACCAGGCCCTTCTTACTGAAACCTGAGTGCCTGCAGGCAAGGAGGGATCCAGGCACAATCTGGATATATAGGGCCCATAACGATGTGAGGCTTTTCTTCACTCTTCCCAACGTAGGAACCCTTTGCCAGGAACCTAAAGTTTTTATAAAATAACAGAAGAAAACGTTCGAGTACCTTTTGCTCCATAATTCCAGTTGCTGGCTGCTTCTTCTCATTGCTGTTAAAATGGCCATGTTCCTTCCCACTCAAGTAGGTTCACAGCCTTGGAAACACTTTGCTGACTTCTTTCTTTATGCACATTTTTATTTTGCAAAAATGAGACCTGAAAAAAATGCATATCTGCATGGCATGGTACTTTGCTCAAAACTCTTCTCTCCAAGGCACATCTTGACTCTTAGAATAAAGTCGAAAATCCTGGACGGGGCTTACAAGGCCCTCCATGATCATCCAAGGCTTCTCTTGCCTCATCCATCACTGTTCCACTTTGCTCTTGCCTCACCCTAATCCAAATATGTTTTCCTAGTTCCCTTCCATCTCACTCTCTCTTTTCCAGCCCACCCCCCCTTCACCCTGGAGGTCCTCCCATGAAGGTGTTTTCCTCTGAGAAGTGTTTTCTGACCTCTGGGGCCAGGTTGGGCACCTGCTCTGTGCTCCAGTGGCCTCCTGTGCCTCACCTCTGTAACACCACCTTAATAACTGTTTATCCACCTCTGACTTTCTTACTAAACTGCAGAATGACAGGCATGTGGCTGTGGGATTCCCAAAGGCAGCCCCTGCACTCATCACCTATAATCACCTTGCTATTCTTCCTGTAGAGAATCTTTGGAATTTGTTGTTTCCTTTCCATTTCTCATCATCTCCAATTTTTTCATAGGATGCAATTGTTTCCTGGGTCTCTCCACTCCCCTTCCTTCTGTGTTGGATGACCCACTCAACTAGTTAAAATACTGCTTTGAACTTGAAGCATCTTTGCTCTGAAATGTTCATTGAGTTCCTATTTCCTACCCCAAGTACAGCAAGAGAATATTCACAGCTCTTTAAATATAGTCCCAACTTAAATTTCCAGAACTTAATAGCCAGATTTCTCTTGTGAGTCCCAGTCTAGCAAGAGACTTCGGTTTTCTTTTTTCCTTTCCTTCCTTTTCTCCCCTTCCTTTGCCTCTCCTCTTTGTATTTTCTCCATCTCTCCCTCCCTTCCCCCTCCCTTCCGTCTCTCACTCCCTCACTCTCTCCATCCTTCCCTTACATTCTTCCAACAGAGGTTTCAACAATGAACACCTACTTCTGCTATGATCAACTCCAACTGCACAAGAGATTTACCTGGGAATTTTTCTTTTATGGATGCCTGGACCTCGATCCCTCCACCCCATCCGCTCAGAGATTCCTGTTGAATTGGTATGGGGTTAGATCATGCATGAGAATTTTTAAAAGTTCCCTAACTGATTCTAAAGTGCAGTTGGAGTTGAGAACCACATGTCTACATTTAACAGACACTGGGTTGGTTTCTTTCCTCATGGAGCCTACAGTACAGTAGACTGGAGAGCAGTGGTTTTTGTGGGGAAGGAAAAATAATTTTCCCTCTACCCTTCTAGGTTCATGGCTGAGG